>NW_006408720.1:5758365-5778113 GCF_000296735.1 Chrysochloris asiatica | reverse complement strand
CATACAGGAAGAAAGCAAAAAGTCACAAAGACAAGAAAGAAGGAAAAGACCGAAATGGATGTCAGAAGAGACAGAAACTTTCTTGCTAGGTAGAGATGCTAAAGCAAAGGGAAGAAATGAGGAAGTAGAAGAGCTGAACAGGACATTTCAAAGGGCATCTTGGAAAGACAAAATTAAGTATTATTATAATGAAATGTGAAAAGACCTGGAGTTACTAAATCAAATGGGGAAAACATGCTCAGCTTTTCTTAAGCTTAAAAAACTGAAGGAAAAAAAAATAAGTCTCTACTTGATATATTGAAAGATTCTATGGACAAAATATTGAAAGATGCAAAAAGAAGATGGAATGAATACACAGAGGCACTATACCAAAAAGAACTGGACTATGTTCAATTGTGTCAAGAGATAGCATGTGATCAAGAGTCAGTGATACTGAAGGAAGAAGTCCAAGGTGTGTTGACAAAAATGCTTCAGGAATTGATGGAATACAAATGGAAATCTTTCAACAAACTTATGCAACATTGGAGGTACACACTCATCTATGCTCAGAAATTTGTAAGACATGTACCTGGCCAACTGATAGGAGGAGATCCATATTTTAGCCCATGAAGTTGTCAAAGACTTCATTCTTCTTGGATCAACTATCAACACTCAAGGAAACAGCAGTCAAGAAAAGAAATGACATATTGCATTAGGCAAATATGCTGCACAAGACCTTTTTAAAGTGTTGAAGAGCAAAGATATTAGCTTGAGGACTAAGGTGCACATGACCCAAGCCATGGTATTTTCAATTACCTCATATGCATGCAAAAACTCGACAGTGAATAAGGAAGACCATAAAAGAATTGATGCTTTTGAGTTATGGTGTTGGAGGAGGGTATTGAAGGTGCCATGGGCTGTTTTGGAAGAAGTTCAGCCAGAGTGCTCCTTGGAGGCTAAGATGGCCAAACTTCGTCTCTCATACTTCGGACATATTGTCAGGAGGGACCAGTCACTGGAGAAGGATATCATGTTTGGCAAGGTGGAGGGACAGAGAAAAAGAGGAAGACCCCCAACGAGATGGATTGGCCAAGTGGCAGCATCCATGGGCACAAGTGTGGCAACAGTAGTGAGGTTGGCCCAGGATTGGGCAGTGTTTTGTTCTGCTGCTCGTAAAGTCACTATGGATTGGTACTGACTCAATGGCACCTAATAACAACAACATTGACCTAATAAAAAGTAGAAATCATCATATGCAAGTTAAATTTTGCTAAAATAATTCCAAAATGGTTGCAGTGATACATTTACAGGGAACTGTCAGAATTTCAAGATGGATTCAGGTGAGAACATGGAAAAAGGGACATCATTGCTGACATTAGATGGATCTTGGCCTAAAGGAGAGAATACCAGAAAGATGTGTGCCTGTGCTTTATTGCTTATGCAAAGTCTTTTGACTGTGTGGATCATCACAAACTATGGTCAGCAATGTGGAGAATGAACATGTGGAACACTTCATTGTGCTTATGAGGAACCTGTACATTGAACAAGAGATAGTTGTTCAAACAGAACAAAGGGACACTGAATGGTTTAAAAATTAGGAAATGTGTGTGTCAGGGTTGTATTATTTTACCATATTTATTCAGTCTGTATGTTGAGCAAATAATCTGAAAAACTGAATCATATGGAGAAGAACATAGCATCAGGATCAGAGCAAGACTCATTAACAACCATTGATATGTAGATGATGTGGCCTACCTTGCTGAAAGCAAAGAGGACTTCAAATACTTACTGAGGAAGATCAAAGACCACTGCCTTCAGTATGGATTGTAAAGAAAAACAAAAATCCTCATCACATGACCAGAAACTAACATCAAAATAAATGGAGAAAAGATTGAAATTGTGAAAGACTTCATTTTACTTGGGTCCACTATCAACATGAAAGTAGCAGTCAAGAAATCAAATGAAGTATTGAATTGTCTTCCATACATGACCTCTTTAAAGTATTCAAAAGCTAAGATGTTTATTTCAGGACCAAGGTGTGCTTCACCTAAGCCCTGGTATTTTCAATATCTTCATATACATGTGAAATTTGGACGGGGAATAAGGAAGAGTGTAGAGGAATTGATGAATTTGAGTTATGGTGTTGGGGAGAAGAATATTAGCGCTACCATGGCCTAATAGAAGAACAAACAAATCTGTATTGGTATATGTACAGCCAGAATTCTCCTTAGAAGCTAAGATTCTATAACTTCATCTCTTATACTTAGGACATGCTATCAGGAGGGACTTCTGGTGTGGCGCTGTATGCTCAGCACTGGATTGCAAACCACAAGGTCAGCAGTTCAAACCCACCAGTTGCTCCTCAGAAACCCTATACAGGGTTGCTATGAGTCAGAACTGATTTTATGGCATTTAATAACAACAAGTCAGGAGGTATCAGTTCCTGAAGAAAGACATCATGCTAGATAAAGTGGAGGGTCAAAAACAGGAAGAAGCTCATTGAGATGGATTGGCATAGCGGCAACAGCAATGGTCTAAAGATTAAAAATAGTTGTGAGGATGGCACAGAATCTGACAGTTTTCATTTTGTTATTCATAAAGTTAGTATGCATCAGAACTGACTCGATGACACTTAACAACAATAACAAAAGTATAAAATAGAAGGAAACACTGGTCCTGCACAGTCCTCTCAGTGATTGCTGTTTGAGATCATTTTTTGCACCAAGGCATTTCTTTAAGTGTCTTCCTTTTTTTGATCCTCTGCTTTATCAAACTTGTTATTCTTCTCCAAGGACAGATATCTATTGATGATATGTCTAAAATAAATTAAATGAAGCTTCCATATTTTAAGAAGCATTCTGGTTATATTTATTCCAGGATAAATTTGCCCTTTCTTCTTTCAGTACATGGTATATTCAAAATGTTTTGTTAACATCATAAATCAAAGTTATCAATTCTTCTTCAGTATTTCTTATTCATTGTCTAGCTTTTACATTCATAAAAAGTGATTGAAAATACCGTGGCTTGTAAGTCATGGACACTCTAGCCCTTAAAGTGACAACTTTGCTGTTTACTGCTTTAAAGAAGCAACAGATTTGCCCTTATGTCATTCATTTCTTTATATCTGCTTCCAAAGATGTTGATTGTGGATCAAATTAAAATTAAATCCTGGATAAATTCAATCTTTTCTCTATTAACTGTGATGTTGCGCATTGGTCAAGTTATGAGGATTTGTGTTTTCTTTCTTGAAGTGTAATATAGACCAAGGAGCTTCATCAGAGTTTTAAGTCTTCTTTACTTTCAGCAAGCAAAATTGTCAACGTGATATCTAAGTTTATTAATGAGTCTTCCTCCAATTCTCATGCAACATTCTTCTTGGTATACTCCAAATTCTCTGATTATTTGCTTATCATCTCATTCACTTACTACCATTGAGTCAGTTCCAACACATAGACTCATAGTTACTTTGTTTACCTTCTCAAAGGCTGTAAATCTTTATAGAAACAGAAAGACTCATCTTTCACCTGGGAGCAAGTGGAGGATTTGAACTGTCAACCTTGTGGCTAGCAATTCAGTGCTTATCCTATTGAATCAGGGATCCTTTTGTTCAACATACAGATTTAATAATTATGTTGAAATTGTTATACATATTTATTAATGATACAAACCTCAGGCAAACTACTCCTGATTTTAAACTATGCAGTATCATCTTGTTCCATTTTATTGACTGAATTCTAGAAGACTTACTTGTATTCATGTAAAGATTCCACATGAATACAAGTAAGTCATCCAGAATTCACATTTTTCTCAATGTTATTAATAATTTGTTATTACCCACATCCTTGAATGTCTTTGCCTAGGTCAATAAAACACAGTTAAATATCTTTCTGGAATTCTCTGCATTGAGTCAGGATCCTTCTGACATCAGTAATAACTTCCCTTGTTCTTTATTCTCTTATGACTCCTGTCAGTTTTCTGGCAGGTCCCTGAAGCAGATTTCTTCACCTTTTTCCTGCAGAGTGATTGGTGGGTTTGAACTATCAACTTACCAATTAGCTGCCCAACACTTAACTTGCTGCACCATCAGTGCTCTTTAGCAATTAACAATAAATTATATATTTCAGTTTTTTAACCTTCCTAGTGAAATGAAATGATATAAATGAAAAATGGCAAAGAAATATAAAGTAAACAAATGTGGTGGGAAGTTCAATGATGTGCTTTAGCAAAACCATATATATATATATATATATATATATATATATATATATATATATATATATATATATATATATATATATATATATATATGTATTTTCAATTTTTCACATACATCACTCACATATACACAAAAACATCGTATGCAAAATAGTTTCAGTATACATGATAGATTAGAAATAAATTTGCATGTGGAATTTAAAATGATTTTGTACTTCTCATTAAATTGTACTTTACCTAAAATGATCACGTTTCTATTTAGTAATTTAGCCTACTCCTAATAAAATTTTAAGGAGCTCTGGTAGCGTAGTGGTTACGAATCGGGCTGCGAACCTTAAGGTCAGCGGTTCAAAACTACCAGCCGCTTCGCGGGAGAAACATGAGGCTTTCTACTCCTGTAAAGATTTACACCCTCAGAAATCCTGTACAGGGTCGCTATGGGTCGGAACCGACTCCACGGCACTTAACAACAACAACAATAAAATTTTAACTTAACAATGGTTTCATTATTTTAAAAATAATGATAAATCACATGTGATTTTCAAACAATTATTTCCTCATGTAACTAATGGAGAAAATATTTCCTGCATGTAAGCAAGAGAGAACATAACTTTTTTCCAACAGATTATCTTGGAGGATGCTGGCCTGTCTTATAATAGTCACATATTTTTCCCTCTACTCATTCTAGGACATGGCTTTAAAGTATAAATTTTTGTTTATATATATCAATATGTAATAGCAATTCTGGCTTTTTGTAGCCTGGAATAGGAGTTAGAAGTAAGGACTCTAAAGTGTGGTATTAAGTATCTATTTTTGTAATATACCATAGTCATGTCAGCCTTAACGATGAGTATCAGGGGAAAGTTTTTATATAGGGCTTTCTTTGTAACTTACTGTATTTTGTGGATTTGCACTTTCTTGGCAAACATAGTCACCTTTGTGTAGTTATCTACATGTGTAGTACATCAACTACATAGGAACATGATTATATAAAACTACTTTCACTTTTTATCAGCCTGCAAAACAAGAGACTCAGTTCCTAATACATACAATCAATGCTCTTTTTTTGGCTAGAGGTTTCTGATTTGTTGCATGTGGTATCTGACATTCACAAATTAAAATCTTACAAATAGATAAATCAATGACTTAATATTTCCCATATACAGCTAATTTTTTTATTCCATTGAGACCTCAGAAAAATGAGGTGTATACATGCTGTTATCTTTCATTGCATGCCAAGATGGAGATATTTTCAATTTAGGAGCTGGTAACATTACTGTGTATTGTGTTAATTCCTGGAATTTTACTTCCATCACCATCATGTTAATTAATAGTATACATATATATGTATATGTATATATATATACTATTTTATATTTATATTTATATATACTGTATATAATTGGAGTCCTGGTGTGGCACTGTGGGTTAATGCGCCAGACTGCAAAGCTATTTGAACTGCAAGCTAACCAGGTGCTCCTCAGAAACACTATACAGGGTCATTATGGGTCTGAACCAACTTGACGGCACTTAACAACAACAATATATACTATATTATTTTGTTTCCTTCCTCAGATATAAAACCTGCATGGAGTAAGATGATATTATAAATATTATAAACCTTTTCTTCCTTACATAAGTCTCATTTGTGTATAGATTACATTGTATTTCCAAAATACAACTATTCTTTAAAAAATCACTGAATCAAATTGAAAATGAATTATTTAAATACTTGCCTGAAATCCAAGTAGCTTTTCACTAGGCTTAATATGTCTCTGAAATTCACATTCGATGGGTTGTATCACTTTGATTCCATCTTCATAAAAAACATAGAACATGTTCCCAATTCCCAGACCTTAAGGATAAAAACACATTCAAAAGTTCAAAATGAAATTATCAGAAACATTTATAAGTAAACTCAGTGGCCCATATATCACTGGCAGGAGATCAATCTGTGAAGTTGTATAATGTTAATAAAGCAAATCATATGGGATCTTTTGCTGTACAGTCAAGTCTCTGTTATATTATTCAGACATTATACTTTTTTGCTCCCTTATCTACAATTCAATGGTTTCCCCAAAGGAAATTAGTAAATAGTTCATACATTTTAAGATTATTGTAAATGATAGCATAAACATGTTGATACGTAGATTATATAGGTTACCTACTCCATCTAATTTAAACACTCATTAAGAAGTAAAATTACTTTTTTACTATCTCCTATGGAAAATGGAATTTTATTCTCCACAGACATTTTGTTTATACAAAGTTTTTATGACAAAAAAACTAATTTTTACAAATTTTGGTTAATATTCAATTTCTGAGATTGATTTTGGCATATATATGTTCTTGCACAGAATTCTAAATATTAGTTTTTATAATGTTCATGTTAGGCAACTGCTTTTATGCTTTAAAACTTGAATTAAATTAAAATCTTAATACAATGATTTAATATAAACGTGAGACTTTTCTTTTTCTTACACTACAGATCTGGGTATGAGGTATTTCAGAAATTTATCTGACTGCTCTGTAAATCCACACCTACAAGAAGATACAGATTAGAGAACTAGCATGGATTTGGATGAAAATGGCCTTGCCTGAGGAGTTTTCACATATTCATGCCCACTTTGTCTCTTTGTTAGCTCTCTTTCTGTTCTGTCTCAGCATGCTTAGTTCTTAGCTCTGCCTGGTTCTTCTTTTTCAGACCCACATAGGCATAGCTACTTTAGCCCACTAGAGTTGGTTTACATAATTAAATATTCTCCATCTAAATATACCAAAAATAATTCTGTAACAGCATGTGCAATTTGAAAGGTAAATAATAGTGATATCTTGATAGTTTGGAAAGCCAAATCATTCTTTATAACAAGTAAGACTAACAATAATATCATTAATTTATAAATATGAGTGTTCATTGAATTTAAATTATATTTAATCTCATGAATATAGTACTACTGAATTAAAACAAAGGGCACCAGTATTATCCATATCAACCATTAGTTATATTTACTATGGTAGTGCTAGCTGTTAAGTGCCGTCAAGTTGGTTCCACCTCATGTTGTTGTTAAGTATTGTGGAGTCGGTTCTGACTCATAGTGACCCTGCATAGGGTTTCTGAGGCTGTAAATCTTTACGGGAGCAGAAAGCCTCATCTTTCTCCCACGTAACAGCTGGTAGTTTTGAACTGCCCTATTCGTAACCACTATGCTACCAGAGGTCCTTTATAGCGACCCTACATAGGATTTCCAATGAGCAGCTGGTGGGGTTGAATTACCCATTTTGCGGTCAGCAGTCCAGTGTTTATCCTAAAGCACCACAAAAGAAATACATGCTCTAACATAACATTTTTGTTAGGTACTGTCAGGTCAGTTCCAAATGATATTGACCCTATACATAGCATAACTAAATACTGCTTGGTCCTACTCTATCCTCATAGCTATTGCTATGCTTGAGCCTATTGCTTAAGCCACTGTATTAATTTATCTTGTTGAGGGTGTTTTTCACTGACCCTCTCTTTTACCAAGCATGATGTCATTCTCCAGGGACAGTTCCTTCCTGAAAACATGTCCAAAGTATGTGAGACAAAGGAAGTCTTCCATCCTCATTTCTAAGGAGCTTTCAGTCAATACTTCTTCCAACACCCATGTGTTCATTCTTCTGGAAGTGTATGGCATATTCAATATTCTTCACCAACACCACATTTCAAAAGCATCAGTTCTTCTCTTGTCTTTCTTACTCATTGACCAGCTTTCACATGCATACAAGGCAGTTAAAAATATCCTGTCTTGGGTTAGCCATACCTTAGTCCTCCTAGTGAGGTCTTAACATTTTAAAGAGGTCTTTTGCAGCAGATTTGCTTGATGCAATAAATCATTTGATTTCTTGACTGATGCTTCCATGAGCCTTGGTTACTTTTGTTGCTGTTAAATTCTGTTGAGTCAGTTCCAACCCATAGCGACCCTGTAGAGGTTTTCCAAGGAGTGGTTGGTAAGCTTGAACCACCAACCTTGCAGTTCAAACTGACTTTGCAGTCTAGCACATTAACCCACAGTGTCACACCAGGACTTCAAGCCTTGCTTATAGAATTAAGTAAAATGAAATCCTTGACAACTTCAATTGTTCCTCCATTTTTCATGATGTTGTCTATTGGCCCAGGTGTGAGAATTTTTGTTTTCTTTATATAAGCCATAATCTACTGACCCCTTTAGTTTTTTATATTTATCAGTGTTTCAAGTATTCTTCACTTTCAGCAAGGATGGTAATTCATGTGTATATCACAGGTAAATAGTTGTGCATCTCAATTGTTAATGAGCCGTTCCTTCAATCCTAATGCCACATTCTCCTTCATATCACTGCAGGTTCAACAATTATTTGCTCAGCATACAGACTGAAAAAACATGGAGAAAGGACATACCCCTGACACACATGTTTTCTGATTTTAATATTCAGTATCCCATTGTTATGTTCAAATGACTGCCTCTTGGACTGTGTTCAGGTCATGTATGAGTGCAATTCAATGTTCTGGAATTCCCATTGTTCACATTGTTAGTCAGTTTGTTATGCTCTACGTGTAGTCAATAAAACATAAGTAAATATATTTATTGTATTATCTGTTTTAGCTAACATACAAATATAAATATTACTTTATATTTATTCATAGAGATTTTTTATTCTTCTAGAATATGAGATTATTTCTACTAATGAATACACAGGCGGTCCTGTGTCTTTAAGTGTGTAAGTGAAATTTGTAGGTGAATCAGAACAGGTGCATTTGGTTCTTATTGTCTTATTTTAGTACAAGAAAAATCTTGAAGTCTTTTAAATGATTTAAAAGATGCATGTGCAGCAACTGAAGGTGATTGTGATGAAATATTTGTTTGGAACAGGAGGTGGTTCAGTTTCTTCAAAATGAGGGCAATTTACATAATATTAAAACACAAGACTGCCAGAACATCTTAAATTACTCTAGGTTGTTTGCACATATTTTACTTTATAAATACTTTACATTACTAACATTTTTATAGATAGAATTTTTATCAGTTAATTATATGCTATAATTTCAGAGCACTACATTAAAATATGAAATTCCTGAATAGTAGAAGTGGGAAGAAGTAAATTCAAGTCACATTTTCCTAAAATAAAATTTACTAATTGTCACAAGTTATTCATAATTATAGTTGTCCACAAAAAAAATATATAAATTTCAAGCCCAAAGGATAAATCTTTAAAGAGGACACATTAATTTTCATTTAAAATAAATTTGTCTGTTAAAGTCTTCAATGTTATTATTAACATAGGATATTTAACAATAATGATATATCAGTATCAATTTAACATTATTAATTCCTGCATATTACTACTGAAATTTGTGTGAGGACCAATTATCAATTGTGTCAGTTGGATATTTTGTCTTAACATTACTAAATGAACATATCTCTGCTATCATTTTGTTATTCCAAAATTCTGCTACACATTTATGGATTTGAATGACTTTAGATCTGATGACTCTGAGTCCAACTTCTATGAAACATTTCTTGAAATATTTCTGGTTTTAAACCCAATAGACTCTGGTATTATAAAGTTTTACCAAATTCTGCAGACAACATAAAAAATCAGTGTGATTCTAATGCTATTTGTTGCACTGATGATATTCCTCAGCCTTACTTTTCTCTAAAATTCATTTATATCATTCTTGCAATTCTGAGAGTATTTTCTTGTTTTTTAAAAAGGAATTACATATCAGGAAGGAGTCCTGGTGTGGCACTGTGGTGTAATGTGTCAGACTGCAAAGTTGTTTGAACTGCAAGGTCGGTGGTTCAAGCTCACCAGCTGCTCCTTGGAAACCCTATACATGGTTGCTATGGGTCGGATCAATTACACGGCACTCAGCAACAACAACAACTTTTTTTAAAGCATAAACTACTTAGCAGGTTACAAGTTGTGGAACAAATGCATACGATTATGAAAGATTTAAAGATCTTGGTGGCACAATGGTTAAGTACTAGATTGCTAACTGAAAGGATGCCAATTTTAACCCATCTAACATGGGAGTCCTAGTGTGGTGCTGTGGGTTAAAGCACCGGATTGCAAAGTCATTTGAACTGCAAGGTCAGTGGTTCAAGCTCATCAGCTGCTCCTTGGAAACCCTATACAGGATCTCTATGGGTTGGAATCAACTTGACAGCACTTAACAACAACAACAACAACAATAACAAGTGCTCCATGAAAGCAAGATCTGATGATCTGATCTAAAAAGATTACAGCATTGGAATCTTTATGGGCAGTATTACTCTGTCACAAAAGGTGTCAGAAATAACTTACTTGCACTTTCACAAAAACAATGCAAGATACAGTTTCTTTTATGTCTGATTATTTAGTGGGAATAGCACCCCAGTGTTTATGATATAGTAGTACCAATGAACACTATATATAAAATCACATGGGTAAAATAGTAATAAAATAAACATCTATATATCTGTCACTCTGCTTATAAAATAAAACATTACCTGTAGCTTTTGAGCCTTCTGTGAGTGCTTCCCCTCCCACCCACAAAAATAAATACCTTGATATTTCTTTGGTAGGTAAATACAGAACAATTAATTACTTAATATGACCCTTCCAGCTATATTCCTCAAATCCATGATATATTGTAAATTCTTGCCTCTGTGTCTGTGTTTATGGTCTGACTTTGGAGTGAGTTGAGTTGTATATTATGTTAATGAGGCAGGATTAGAGTAGTTTAATAGAGGGTGTAACTTGTAAAACATCACTGCCTTACTAGATGGTGTAACTCAAGTTAATACCATTAGCTTCCTAATGATTATCGTCTGCATCCAATATAGGGATATATGAATGTTCTGGTAAAATTCTTTCTCTTGCTCTGGATCCTGTATGTGACTTGCATTATCTTCTGATATATGGTTCTCAGAATTTGAGCCAGAAGCCTACCATCTGACTTTATTTGTCAGCTTCTGCTGCTTTGTGAGCCAATAGCCTGTCATCTAGGCTACTGTATAATTTGCTAATTTTATTTAATCAATTATGTGAGAGAGGAGAATCCTCAAGACTAATGCTTGACCCATACATTTGGGATAGAGTTTTTGAGGAGTGGCTGGTGAGTTTGAACCAACAACCTTGTGATTCAAAACGACCTTGCAGGTCATACCTTACAGTGCCACACCAGAGATATGTTGCATTAAATTTTTTTTTCTTAGTATTTTATTTATATATACATATATATGTAAAGTACATATATATATGTAAAGTACATATATATAAAGTCAAAAACATGTTTTTACAGAAACATAGAAACATTTTGTGAAACAAAAATATCAAAATGTGAGACTGTAATTGTCGCTTCTTTTGATGTTTTCTGTATCATTCATTAACTTGCCCAGAGATTCCTTCAATAATGAAAGCTGAGGCTTACATTTTTTCTTCAGTTCCCTCAGCTTGAGAAATGCTGAGTGTGTTCTTCCCTTTTGGTTTTCTAACTCCAGATCTTTGCACATGTTGCTATAAATATTTGACTTTTTCTTCTTGAGATGACCTTTGAAATTTTATGTTCCGCTCTTGAACCTCCTCATTTCTTCTATTTGCTTTAGCATCTCTATATTGGAGAGCAAGTTCCAGAGTCTCTTCTAACATCCATTTCAATCTTTTGCTTATTTCTTGTCTTCTTAATGACTTTTTGCTTTCTTCCTTTATGATGTTTTTGATGTCATCAAACTACTCTTCTGGTCTTTGGTCTTTACAGTCTAATGTATCAAATCTATTCTTCAGATGATCTCTAAATTCAGGTGGGATATATTCAAGATCATATTTTGGCTCTTGTGGATATGTTTTCATTTTCTTCAGCTTCAGTCTGAATTTGCATATAAGCAATGATGGTCTGTTCCACAATCTGGCCCTGGCCTTGTTCTGGCTGATAATATGGAACTTTTCCATTGTCTCTTCCCACAGATGTAGTCAACTTGATTCCTATGTATTCCATCTGGTGAGGTTCATCTGTATAGTCATCTCCTATGCTGTTTCAAAAAGGTATTTGAAATGAACAAATCATTGATTTTTCAGAATTCTATCATGCAATCTCCAGCATCATTTCTATCACCAAAGCCATATTTTCCAACTACTGATCCTTCCTCTTTATTTTCAACCTTTGCATTTCAATCACCTGTAATGATTAACACATCCTGATTACATGTTTGATCAATTTCAGATTGAAGAAATTGGTAGGAAGAATCATTAGTAACCTGTGATATGCAGGTGATACAATCTTGCTTGCTAAAAGTTAAGAGGACTTAAAATAATTACTGATGATGATCAAAGACCACAGCCTTCCATATGGATTGCATCTCAATGTAAAGTAAATAAAAATCCTCACCACTGGACCAATAAACAACATTATTATCAATGGAGAAAAGATTGAAATTGTTAAGGACTTCATTCTTCTTGGATCAACCATTAACACTCATGGAAGCAGCAGTCAGGAAATCAAACGACATATTGCATTAGGCAAATCCGCTGCACAAGACCCTTTTTAAAGTGTTGAAGAACAAAGATGTCAGCTTGAGAACTAAGGTGCACCTGACCCAAGCCATCTTATTTTCAATAACCTCATATGAATGAGAAAGCTGGACAGTGAGTAATGAAGACCGTAGAAGGATTGATGCTTTTAAGTTATGGTGTTGGAGGAGAATATTCAATGTACCATGGGCTACTGAAAGAACAAACAGATCTGTGTTGAAGGAAGTGCAGCCAGAGTGCTTCTTGGAGGCTAGAATGGCTAGAATTTGTGTCCCATGCTTTGGATATATTGTGAAGTTGGCCCAGGACCAGGTAATGTTTCGTTCTGTTATGCATAGGGTTGCTATGAGTCAGTATTGACTCGATGGCACCTAATAACAAGAACAACAATTGTTGCTAAGTGTCATGAAGTTGATTTCAATTCATAGTGACTCTGTATAGGGTTTCCAAGGAGCCGTTCATAAGTTTGAACCACTCACCTTGTGGTTTAAACAGGCCTTGTGGTCCAGTACTTTATCCCACAATGCTAGATTCTTGGCATATCCTCCATCTGAAGGCAGTGTTTTCATTTCATCTAGTGTGGTGAAGTAGTGTAAGCACTGGACTGTTAACCACAAGGTCAGTGTTTCAAACCCATCAGCCATTCCTTGGAAACCCTACGCAGTATCGCTATGAGTCAGAACAGAATCAGTGGCATTTAACAACAAAAATAACACTTGCCTGAAGAATTCTAATTCTCTTTGTGTATATAAATTAACTAGGGATATGTTGCTGTTGTTAAGTGCCATTGAGTTGGTTCTGACCCATAGCAACCCTCTGTAGGGTTTCCAAGGAGTGACTGACCTTGCAGTTCAAACATCTTTGCAGTCTGGTGCATTAACCCACAGTGCCACACTAGGACTCTTAACTAGGATTATAGTAGATAACAAAATAATACCAGTTACTTTTTTATTTATGGAGATGTCAGAAATTGAAGATGCATACATATTTTCATTTGGGCTATAAAAATATTTAAGTTTAATGAGAGGAAAAGTTACTTGTCTATGTTAATTATAAATTATGAATATTTCTGTCATAACTTATTTCTTCAAAATATGAAGGATTACAGTAAAGACAGGTAAATTTGATTATGTGGAGTCACATAGCTCAGAGCTAAGTAAGGAAGGTTATAACCATTTTCTTTTTTACCATGAGAAAGTTAATTAATGTCTCTCTGTCTTGATCTTCTATCTTGAACAAGGAGGCAAAAAATACAATTCTGCTGCACAGCATTTGTGAGAATTAAATGAAATGGGGAAAGCAAATCATTACTCAGAATGACCACCAAATAGTAAGATTTCAAGAAATTATAATTGACCTCACTATAAAATGATGGTGTCGAAGGAAAGAGTAAAATAATGCATAATGAGAATTTCACAAATGGTCCCATGTTTTTTACACATCTATACCATGAAATATATACATTTAAAGTTCTGTTTTCAAATATTTCATGAATATGTCAGAAAATCAACTTAATCTTTCAGTAAAGATTAGGATGGTCCTTTTCAGGGGATATGCAAGGTCAAACCTCTTCATAATTATATTGAGATTTTTTTGTCAATTTCTTTTTCCTTCTCTAGCAAATACAGAGTGTAGTTTTCCACAAAATGTTGTGTGTGGCATCACAACAATTGATTAAATAAACAAATATAAGGATTCAGGAATTTCTATTAAATTGTGCATTAAAGGACTTTGTAAAATGTAAAAATGTAAAACAATGCACACTCTCCTAATTTACTTGAAAATAAATATCTTTTAAAAAATAAATGATGCTTTATTTATGGCTAGAGAACTATGATTATTTTCACTGAATTGATAAATACATTTAAGACATTTAATAGTCCCAAAATGTTTGATAATTTGTTTTTTGCTGTAGTTTTCAATTACAATTTTCTTTATTACTAGTTTTTATTACCATTTGAACCAGTTGATAGCCCCATGTGTGCTGGAATAGAGCTGTGCTCCATAGAGATTTCAATCGCTTTTTCTTTGAAAGTTCATTGCCAGGTTTCTCTTTTGGAGCACCTCAGGGTAGATTTTGAACTACCAAGCATATTAATCATTTGTATTACCCAGGGGCAGATACTCTTGACTTTTATAAAGACTAACCCCTTTCCAGTAATAGTAAAGACTGGAAATGTGTTATTTTTCCTTGGTAAAGACTGATATGCTAACTTTGTCTTTTCTAGTGCCATTGTGAATCTATCAGAGAATACGGACTCAAAAGAGTGATCCATAATTTGTTACTTGTGCTCTTTTTCTGCTTTGATTTTTATGTCTATGCAGAAAACTACATAAGTGAGAATTGCTTGACATTTCATGAGATAGAAATATTTTTCAGAGGATTTTGTGGTATGGTTGGATAAGCACTGGACCACAAGTTTAGTTTGAAACTCAAAATCAGTGATTCAAACCCACCAGCTGCTCCTCAGAAATCGTATACAAGGTGGCTATGAATTGAAACTGACTTGAAGGCACTTACTATCCATGCTTTAACTAAATGCAAAGGACTGATGAAAAGGAAAAAAAATACAATGTATGTTCCCATCTCAAAACTTCTGAGGTTAGAAACTGTTCATGCATAATAGTGTACAATGTTAATATAATTAAACTTGATGAAGTTTATATTGACAAAAAAATTTGGTCAATTTTTTTATTATTGATCATACATTTAAATGAATAATAAAAGCGATTTTTTGGTAATATGTTTTTCTTCCTATGGCTTAAATTGTTATTAACTTCAACTTTTATATACTGGTAAATGGCAAGTTGTAGTTTAGGATATAGAGATTTGTTGACTAAGAAAACGTTATGCAATACCTTTTAAGTTTAAACAATATCATTGGATACTACTGTCCTTTTCATTTTTAAGTGATTCTAACTTATCTTTTTGACCTGCAGATATAAATCTTTCATTTTTTAGCAAAATAATTATAGGCAAGAAAAAAATTGTCCACATTGCCTTTGTCACATTGAATAACTCAATGAGGACAGATTTTTGCTACATGAAGTTTCTCAATCTGTATATATCTATCTTTGGGCCTAAAAACCTCTTCATGGAGAACAATATAAAGACATTGTACCTCAATGAAGCTTTATATTATTCACATTAAAAATAATAAATATTTTTTCCTTCTTTGTAAGAAATTGTATCATTGTATCCACAATGCTTATGGAAGCAGCAGTTAAGACAACAAAAAGCACTGGGAAAAAGTTCTGCAAAATGCCTCTTTAATGTGTAAAAGAGTGAAGATGTCACTTTGAAGACTAAGGTGCTCCTGACCCAGGCCATAGCATTTTCAGTAACCTAATGTGCATGTGAATGTTGGACAACAAATAAAGCAAATCAGAGAGTAATCGATACATATGAATTGTGATGTTGGTGAAGAAAAAGAATATTGAAAATGCTATGGACTGCCAGAAGACCAAAAAGATCTGTCTTGGAAGAAGTACAGCCAGAGTGCTCCTTACAAAGGTGAATGGTGAGCCTTCTTCTGACGTACTGTGGACAAGTTATCAGGAGCGACCAGTCCCTAGAAAAAAAAAATCTTGCTTGGTAAAGTAGAAGGTCAGGGGGAAAAAAGACCCACAGCTAGATGGATTAACTCAGTGGCTGCAATAATGAGCTCAAACATAATTGTAATTGTTAGCATGGCAAAAGGACAGTTTCCTTCTGTTGTGTGTAGGGTTACAGTAGGAGCCGATTCAAGGGCACCTAATAACAATATGTACACGTGTACCAGGACAATAAATAAATAAGACAGAAGAAAAGTTGAAGCATATGAATTGTGGTGTTGGCAAAGACTATGCCACAGATTGCCAAAATAATGAACAAATTTGTCTTTGAAGAAATACAACTGGAATGCTCCTTAGAAGTGAAGGTGGCAAAACTTCATCTCGTGTACTTTGGACATACTTTTTCAAGAGACCAGCCCCTGAGAAGGACATAAAGCATAGTAAAGTAGAAGATCAGCTAAAAAGAGGATGATCTTCAAGAAAAAGAATAGACACTGTGATTAGCACCAATGGGCTCAAACATAGCAACACTTAAGAGGATGGTTCAGGAACTGACAATGTTTCATTCTCTTGTATCTAGAACCATCTTCACATCACCTAAGAAACAACAACAACAATATAACTGGTTGGCACACACTGCTGCTAACCAAGAGATTGGAGGTTATAGTCTATTTAGAGGCATCTCAAAAAAGGTTTGGTGTTACACTTTCAGAAGATGAGTTACTGAGAACACTACTGTGGTATAGGAATTACTTCATATGACTCTTCTACCCATACTCTTTGTAACTCTGACCAAATCAAGATTTGGCTCTGCTGGGTCTGGGTAAAAGAAGGTGGGAAAAGATGTTGATATGATTAGGTGATTCAATTGCGAGTGGTTAACAAAGTTCATCGTGATTGTAAAAACATGCAACTGTAACGTATATAAAATGAGCCATCACAGAAACAAGAATAGGGAATCTTTCTGCTATCAAAGAAAAGCCAGGAGTAGAGCATGTCCTTTGGACCACAAGATCCCTGTGCCCTGAACTTCCTGGACCCAGACCCAAAAAGCTGCAACACTGGAGGAGTGACAGAGGAGCAGAAGCTGCACAATCAAGAGTCAGAGCAGTGGACTTCACTGTCTGTGGAGCAAGTAAAGCTGGATAACTTGGGGCAGGAAGTTTGCTTGCAGACTGGAGTGCCTCTGGGGAGCAAAACTTGCTCACCAATGGAACTAGAGCCAACTGCCTTCAGGATGAGACTTATAGTAGAGTGGAGTGCCCTGTGCGCAGTTATCAACATTCCTAAAATAACTGCAAAATTGCCTGGGCAGAGAGAGGCTATCCTGACAAAAAAAAGCTGCACTGAACATTTTTTTATTCTGCATTGTAATCTGTTAACTTTCCTAATAAACCCCATAACATAATGAATATCTTGTCTGAGTTCGGTGTGACCTATATAGTGTGTTTCTGAACCCAGCAGAGTGGATACTGAACCCAGCTGAGTTGGTTGGTTGGTTGGTATGTAATTTTTTCTTGTGCAGTTCGGCATTAGGAATGGGTTATGTTGCAATGGACATTTATAAGAGAAACAACAAAGAGACATGGGAAGTAAAACTTTTGATTCTTATATGGTTATTTTGGCTGTTGTTTTTTTCATTGTGATGGATAAAAATAATGTAAGAGATATTGCATAAAACTGAGGTGAGAAAAACAGCAATTGGATTCCCCTGGGTAAAAACCAGGTCAGATACATAACAAAGCTGATACAGTACCAGGGCCTACCAGTCAAAGAGGTCCAAGGCCATATGCACATTTGTGATGGAGTGATTTGGGGTGTCTTGATTACAAGAGCTCACGTGTGATTGCATAAAGAGAAATTAGAAATTGCCCACAAGAAAGTGGATTTTTTTTTTTTTTTGCCTTTGTCTATAGGTTTATATGGAAATCTGAGTCCCAACCAGCATTACTGATAGAATAGGAGATTTACCTGTGAAAAAAACACCTGCAGAGAAAAAGAAAAACAAACAAACAACAACAAAAGAAAACAGACCTTTTTTTTGACACCTACTAACAAAAACAACAAAAAAACCCCAATATAATTAGCTAATATACATTGGTGCTAACTTCTAGGTTGGCAATTTGAAACTACAAGCTGTTCTGAGGGAGAAAGGCGAGGCTTTCTGCTCCCATAAAGATTTACAGCCTTGGAAACCCTGTGCAGGGTCACTCTGAGTTGGAACCGACTCCAGAGTACTTAACAACAACAACAACACTGGTGCTAAACAAAAAAAAATGTAAGTTCTAGTCTAATCAGAGGCATCTCAAAAAATGCCTTGAACTCTACTTTCAGAAAATCAGTTCTGCTCTGACACACTTAGGGTCACCATAAGTCAAAATAGACTAAAAGATCTAGATGTGTGTATATGTGTGTTTGTGTGTGAGGAAGGGAACACTTCAAAAATTTCATGAAAAAATTCCATTTGTCCATGAATTTGTTGAAGCTCCCTCATGTGTGTGCAAGTGTTTTTGCAGATGCATAAGTACATCTGTCCACCACTCCTCTGTCAGTTTGTCATACTGTAGTGGCTTGTGAGTTGCTTTGATTCTAAAAGCTATGCCACACGTATTTTAAATACCAGTAGGGTCACCCATGGTGGACAGGTTTCAGATGAGCTTCCAGATGAAGACAGACTAGGAAGAAGGAGTGAGGAGCTAGTTCTGAATATTTAGTTAATGAAAACCTTATGAATAGCAGAGAAAAACTGTCAGATATAGTGCCAGAAAATGAGCCCCTCAGGTTGGAAGGCACTCAAAATGTGACTGGGGAAGAGCAGCCTCCTCAGAGTAGAGTTGACCATGATGATGCGAATGGAGTAAAGTCCATGGGGGAAAAAAACAAACAAACCCTGCAGGAACTTCATTTGCTGATGGAGCTAAACTCAAAATGAAAAGAAACAGTTGAAAATATCAATTTATAATCGGAACACGGAATGTACGAAGCATGAATCTGGGAAACTTGGAGGTTGTCAAAAATGAAATGGAATGCATAAATATCGATATCTTAGGCATTAGTGAGCTGAAATGGACTGGTATTGGCCATTTTGAATATGATGACAACATGGTTTACTATGTCAGAAATGACAAATTGAAGAGGAATGGTGTTACATACATTGTCAAAAAGAATATATCCACATCAGTCATGAGGTACAATGCTGTCTATGATAGCATAGAAGCCCAGTTAATACCACTGTTATTCAAATTTACGCACCAACTAGTAAAGCCAGTGAGGAATGAGAACGAAGTGGAAGAACTTTTTCAATCTGAAATTGATCAAACATGCAATCAAGATGTATAGATCATTGCTGGTGATAGGAATGCAAAGGTTGGGAGCAAAGAGGAAGGATCAGTAGTTGGAAAATATGGCCTTGGTGATAGAAATTATGCTGGAGAATGCATGATAGAATTCTGAAAAATCAATGATTTGTTTAT
>NW_006408720.1:5752291-5754900 GCF_000296735.1 Chrysochloris asiatica | reverse complement strand
AAATCAAACGACGTATTGCAATAGGCAAATCTACTTCACAAGACCTTTTTAAAGTGTTGAAGAGCAAAGATGTCACCTTGACAACTAAGGTGTGGCTGACACAAACCATGGTATTTTCAATAACCTCATATGCAGGAGAAAGTTGGACAATGTATAAGTAATATCATAGAAGAATTGATGCACTTGAGTTATTGGAGGAGATTATTGAAAGTACCATGGACTGCTTCATATTTCATAGTTCAGACATATTGTCAGGAGGGACCAGTCACTGGAGAAGGATATCATATTTGGTAACGTAGAGGGTCAGAGTAAAAGAAAAAGAGGAAGACCTCCAGCGAGATGGATTGGCAAAGTGGCAGCATCAATGGGCTCAAGCATGGCAACAATTCTAAGGTTGGTCCAGGACCAGGAAGTGTTTTGTTCTGTTGTACACAGAGTTGCTATTAGTACCAACTCGATGGCACCTAACAACAGTCACAAATCTCAACTAAGCATCTTGGTATTTTCTTTCCTCTAGTAATGATTGTACAGAAACTTTTTGTTGTTGTTGTTGTTAAGTGCTGTCAAGTTAGTTCTGTTCCACAGTGACCCTGTATATGGCTTCCAAGGAGCAGCTGGTGAGCTTGAACCGCCGACCTTGCAGTTCAAACTACTTTGCAGTCTGGTGCATTAACTCACAGAGCCACACTAGGACTTCTACAAAAGCTCTCGCTACTCACTAAATATCAATGTGTTTTTCTATGTTTCTCAACTGCCTTATAATGTCTATTAGTAATGGCCAAAGAAACATGAATAATTTTAGGTAAAAGTAGATAAGAGATGACTTGGTCCTTACATCCTTTCTTTCCTACACTGCTGATCCTCTTGTTCTTAAGTGCTGTCAAGTCAGTTTTGACTCAGGTGCTCTGTGTGGGGTTTCCGAGGTATTTTAAAAAAATATTTGTAGTAGCAGAAAACTTCATCTTTCTTCTTTGGAGTGGCTGGTAGGCTCAAAATGCCATTCTTGTGCTTATCCTGTGGAGCTACCACACTCTCTACATTACTGATATGGGGGCAAGAGGGTTATGTGCTGTGGAGTCAGTTCCAACTCACAGTGACCCTATAGAGTGTTTCCGAGGCTGTAAATCCTCATCTTTCTCCACAGAGTGGCTGGTAGATTAAAAATGCTGACTTTGGGATTAGCAGCCCAAATCCTAATCCACTACACTTCCGTGACTCTTTATGGAGCCAACACACACCCATACACTCTACATTGGATACTGGAAGCCACAGAGTATGCACAACAGCTCCAGTCAGATTATGATGTAAAGTAAAACGTTGTAGGATTCAATTCCAATTTCTTTTTTATATGAGGCTATTAAGGTTAATTGGACTTCTGGTGTAGCGCGGTAGGATCAGCACTGGAATGTGAACCAGAAAGTTGGCAGTCCAAACCCACCAGTTGTTCCTCGGAAACTCTATACATGGTTGCTATGAAACAGAATCCACCCAACAATAATAAAAATTGACATTAATTAGCTCACCTAATATAATAATGTACTTAAAATGTTTCCATAATCTTTTTGTGGATGTAAGCATAAATATTTAGGAAAAAATACATTTCAATTTCTGTAAATATATGTAGACAATATTTTGTTTTAATCCTTCAATGTCATATCAACACAATATTTCCCAAATTATATTTTATTCAATATTGTTCTTACAGATAGACACTTAAAAGATTTCATGTTCTAAAAGATTTACTAAATACTATGCTATATGCTGACCTACACCACTACTCTCCTGGAGAATGCGTGGCACTGTGAGTTAATGAACTGGACTGCAAAATTGGTTTGAAACACAAGGTCGGTGATTCAAGCTCAACAGTTGCTCCTCGGAACCCATATACAGGGTCATTATGGGTCAGAACTGACTTCACAGCACTTAGCAACAACAACACACCACTACTCTTCTGGGAGATTAAAATCATTATTAAAATTACCTACTCCAGAACTCACTCGCCATTAAACAAACATTAAGAAATTTTCATTAGATTATATTTAATTATGTTGTTGTTAAGTACCATTGAGTGGGTTCAGACTCATAGTAGCCCTATATAGGGTTTCCAAAGAGCAGTTGGTGGGTTTTAATTGATGACCTTGATGTTAGCAATCCAGTACTCATCCTACAGTACCACATAGATTCCATATTATGACAGAAAAGAGTTATGCTGAATTTCTTAATCCATATTTTGCAATTCCGTTTTAAAATTGCTGTTGTTGTTAAGTCATTGAGTCAGTTCTGACTCATAGAGACCCTGTATAAGGTCTCTAAGAAGTGGTTGGTGGGTGTGAACCAACAACCTTTCAGTTAGCAGTCCAAGGCTTATTTTATATCACCACACCAGAACTGCATTGTAAAATAAGTTGTCAAGGAGAATGATTTAGCCTTTAAGCTACTACATTTAAAACTTCTTTGAAGTAGTTATTGTTAGTGTTGTTAAAAACAAATGTTTTTTACGACTTTGATGTTGCTGTTGTTGTTGTTTTTAATGTTTTATTGTGAATTATGTGATAGTTTACATAGGAAAACATTAGCTTTACATTCATCCTATCCTATATCATTTCATT
>NW_006408720.1:5744339-5751741 GCF_000296735.1 Chrysochloris asiatica | reverse complement strand
GGGAATGATTCTTGCTGTAAGGATTTGTTCCCTCTTTTGAGCTACTACATCCATAGGTGTAGGTCAAGTTCATCAAATTGTATCAGATTGACACTTTGTTGTTTTTAAGTGTCATTTCATCAAAGAGTGACTGGTAAGTTTGAACTGCTGGCCTTGTGGTTCAAAACAACTTTGCCACCCAGTGCTTATCCTAGAGCACCACACCAGGACTCCTCAAGCAGTTATTAATTTTCACTTATATTTGGATCATAGTACTTTCAAAGTGCTTTGTTTTTCATAGGATCTTGAAAATATTTGTCAACAAGCAAAGAGAGGGTGACATTTCCTTTCTTAGCATATTTTTCTACACTATTGTAAGCTATAAAATGGCTTGACTAGAAATTAAGAAATTAAAGAAAAAAAGCATAAATAAAAGGCACTGTTGCAAGTTTAAATATCGAAGTGATTCGTAAAACAATACTTATATATATATTAAATTCAGTTAAATCAATTGAGATGACAAATTCCTGGCTAAACTAAATTCTAAGTTAAATTTCTTTTTAAAAAATACCATGCTAAATTATGTAAAATTTTATAAACTTGCACATAGTAAATTCACATAATAAGAAGTATCATCATACCCAATTATCTATCTATTATTGACCAAAAGTGCCTAAATTTCTAATGTTAGTTGTCACTGGGATAAATTGCTCTTGGCCCTGTTAGACAGACAAGCAAACATAAAAGCACTGCTATAAGTAGAAATAATAATGGATCTCAGAAAGCAGTGCTTCATACTTGTTATAACTCTTAAGTTTTAGAAATTTGGATAGAAATTTGTTTTAGAAAATTTACTAAGCAAATATTTTGATGACATAATTGCACAACCTTTGGGGTTCAGTTGTTCCTCCAACCAGTCAATTATCACTAGTCAACATTGCTGCAATCAATTCTAATTGTAAAGCCTTGCCAATAATTGCAGCATTATGAAAACAATTTACAGGTTGATGAATCTAAATAAAACGTGCAATTTTCTTTAATTTATTACTTTAAATCTGTTTTTTAATCTAAGTAGCTACAAAGAACTCTGATGATAAGTATTCATGATGAAAACACTTTAAACATGGACCCAAAGACACTTCTTGTATCTATCTTGATATTACCAGTAAATTTTTCTAAATAGCTACCATTTATCCATCACGTATTCTGTATCTGTCAAAATCATGATCATTGCTGGCTAATGTTGTTGTTAAGTGCCCTTGAGTTGACTCTGACTCATAGTGATCCTGTACAAGTTTCTGAAGAGTAGTTCGTGGGTTTGAACCACCAACCTTGAGGTTTGCAGTCCAGTGCTGATACTACAGCGTCACATCAGGAGTACATGTCACCAAAAATGAACTAAATGGATTTTTAAACAGATAAAAGGTAGTTTCATATAATGAATCTCAAAGTATGGTATAAATTTAGAAGTCTGTTATGCTTTTGACAGTGGTCTGAATAATATTATATTGTTATTAACCCACCCAAATCCACTGCTGACAAGTCTTTTCCAACACAGAGCAGCCATATAAATAGAGTTAAACTGCTCCATAGGGTTGCCCAAACTGCAAATCTTTGTAGACATAAATAGCCACATTTTTCTCCCACAGAGTGACTTGTGGTTTCAAATCACCAGACTGTTGTTTGACAAACAAATGCTTTTACTACTTTGATATTTTGTTGTTGTTTGTAAATGTCATTGAGTCAGTTCTGACTCCTAGCAATCCTGTATAGATAGAGTTTCTGAGAAGTGGCTGGTGAGTTTGGACCACCGACTTTGTGGTTTGATCTCTCCTTGTAGTCCAGTGCAATATCTTGCAGTGTCACACCAGGACTCCACTTTAACACAGTTGTTGTTGATAAGTGCTGTTGCATCAGTTTCAATTGAAAGTGAATCTGTATAGGGTTTCCAAGGAATGACTGGTGAGCTGGAACCACTGAAATTGTGGTTCAAACCTACCTTGCAGTCCAGAACATTAACCCACAGAATCACACCAGAACTCCACTTTGACACCATGGCTCCTGTATTATTGTTGCCATTGTTGTTGTTAGGTGCCCTCGTACAGACTTCAGTTCATAGTGACCCTGTGCAAAGAGCAGAAAGCCCTGTCCAGACCTGTGCCACCCTCAAGAAGGTTGATATTTGTAATCCCGTTGCTGAAACTACAGTTTCAATCCATCTAATTGGAGAATCTTCCTCTTTTTCCCTGGTTTTCTATTTAAATAAGGATGATGTCCTTTTCCAGGGACTGGCCCTTTCTGATAACCTTTCCAAAGTACATTAAATGATGTTTTGTAATCCTTTCTAAGGAGCATTCTGACTTGATTTCTCCAAGACAGATTAGCAATCCATGGTACTTTCAATATTCTTTCCCAACACCTTAATTCAAATAGGTCAATTCTTCTTTTGTCTTTATTCATTGTCGAGCTTTCATATGCTTATGAGACAACTGAAAATACCATAGTTTAGTTCAGATATACCTTGGTTCTCAAATAACATCTTTTCTCCATCATATTTTAAAGACTAATTTTGCAACCAATTTGCCCCTAACAATAAGTATTTGATTTCTTAACTGCTGCTCCCAGGAAACTTAATTGTGGATCCATGTAAAATAAATTCCTCAAATACTTAAATCATTTCTCTATTTGTCATGAAGTTTTTAATTTGTCAAGTTCTGAGGATTTTTGTTTTCTTTACATTGAGTAGTAATCCATACTGAAGTCCATATTCTTTAATGTTCATCAGCAAGTGTTTCAAGTCCTCCTTGCTTTCAGCAAGCAAAGTTGTGCTGTCTGCATGTCACTTGTTATTAATGAGGCTTTTCCCAACCCAAATACCATGATCTCTTTCATATAATCCAGGTATTCAGATTATTTGTTTAGCATACAGATTGTATATTGTTGTTGTTGTTGTTGTTAAGTGCCATCGAGTTGGTTCTGACCCATAGTGACTCTGGATAGGGTTTCCAAGGAGCAGCTGGTGAGCTTGAACCACTGACCTATCAGTTCAAACAGCTTTGCAGTCTGGCGCATTAACCCACAGATTGCATAGCTATGGTGAAAGAATACAATACTGACCCACAACTTTCCTGATTTTAAACCACACAGTATCCCCTACTCTGTTTGGACAACTGCCTGTGTACAGGTTCATCGTGATCACAATTAAGTGCTCTGGAATTTCCATTCTCTGGAATGTTAATCCATAGTTTGTTATGATCCGCAGAGATGAGTTTGTTTTCATAGTCAATAAAATACAAGTAAACACCTTTCTGGTATTCTCTGCTTTCAGTCAAGATCCAACTGACATCAGCAATGATATACCTGATTCCATGTTACATGTCCTACTCTGAATCTAACATAAATTTCTGACAGGTCTGTGTCAATGTGTTTCTGCAACCATTTTAGGATATTCTTCAGAGTAATTTTCCTTGCGTTAATATTAATGGTATTGTTTGATAATTTCTGCATTCTGTTGAATGACCTTTCTTTGGAATACATCTGCTCCAGTCAGCTGACCAGATAACTGTCTTCCAAATTTCTTGGGATAGACTAATGAGCACTTCTAGCACTGCATCAGTTTGCTGATACATTTTAAACAGTATTCTCTTAATTTCTGGAACCTTCTTTTTCAAGAGTGCCTTCAGTGCTATTTGAACTTCTTTCTTCAGTACCATTGGTTCTTGATCACATGCTCACATGCTACCTCCAGAAATGGTTGAACATCGACCGATTCTTTTTGGTACAGCTAATCCATGTTCCTTCCATCTTCTTTTGATGTTTCTGTATTGTTCAATATTTTGCCTTTGAACCTATCAGTATTGCAAGTAAAGGCTTGATTTTTTTTTTTTTTCTTCAGTTCTTTCACCTTGAGAAATGCTGAGTATGTTATTCCCTTATGGTTACTAACTACAGTTTTTTGCACATTTCATTATACTACCTTACTTTGTCTTCTTGAACTGTCCTTTCCATTTTTCTGTTCAACTTTTACTTCATTATTTCTTCCATTCACTTAGCTACTTTATGCTGAAGAGCTATTTGCAGAGTCTTTTCTGACATCTGTTTATCTTTTCTTTCTTTCCTGTATTTTAAATGACCTTTTACTTTCTTTATGTGAAATGTTCTTCCTGTCATTTCACAACTCTTCTAGTCTTTTATTATTGGTGTCCAATTGTCAAATCTGTTCTTGAGATGGTCTTTAAGTTCATAAGGGCTATGTTCAAGGTTATGTTTTGAATATAGTGAATTTTTTTAAAATTTTGTTTAGTTTCAACTGGAATTTTACATGAGCAATTAATGGTCTGTTTCACAGTAGGCCCCTGACTTTGTTTTGGCTGATGATACTGAGCTTCTCCATCATTTTGTCCCAAATATGATTCCTGTGTATACCATCTGGCAATATTTCTGTGTATAGTCACTATTTAAGTTGTTTAAAAATATATTTGCAATGAATAAATTGTTGGTCTTGCAAAATTCTACCATGCAATCTACAGCTCCATTTCTTTCATCAAGGCCATGTTTTCCAAATATTGATCACTCCTGCTTCTATCTTTCACATTCCATTCACCAGTAAGTATTAATGCTTCCTAATTGTATGTTTAATCAATTTTAGAATGAAAAAGTAATTAGAATTCTTCAGTTACTTTATCATTGACATCGGTGGTGGTATGAAAATTTAAATATATGTATTAATTGGTTTTCCTTGCAGGTGTATCAATATCTTATCACAAGCAGCATTGCTTTTCAAGATTGATCTTAAAATGTTCTTTTTTACCATTAATTTGACACCATTCCTAATCAATTTGCCATTCCATGCATAGTAAACTATATGATTGGTTAAAAATGGAAAATACTGTCTATTTTAGCTCACTAAACAGCCCAAGTGGTACTGTACAATAAGCACTGGATATCTAGTATAGAGATGTAAGATAAGCACTTAACTACTAATTGCAGGGTTGGTGGATATGCTCCTTGGAAACCCTATAAAGGGTTGCTGTGGGTTTCAACTGATTTCATAGTATTTAACAACAGCAAGCTAACAGCAAAATCAGCAGTCCAGACTTTGCTCCATGAAAGAAAAATGGGACTTCCTCATACCCTGAATTAAGATTTATAGTCTCAGAAACCATATGCAAGGATGCTGTGAGCTGCAATTGATTTGCTGGCAGTGGGTGGGAATGCCTAAGATATCAATTTTTATGTTATGCTTTTCCTTTTTTTTTTTTCTTTTTTCTTTTTATTTATTGTGAACTGAATGATAGTCTACAGTGGAGAACATTGGCTTTACATCATCATTTCATTGCAATGATTACAATCTCCTCTGTACATCATTATTCAACAGTATTTGCTTCCATTCCTTCTATATTTCTTTGTTTTCGGGGGGTGGGATGGGGTGTGGAGATGTACACAAAAGCTCTCAGGAATATATAGTAATATAAACAACCAAAGGAGACATTCTGCAAGCCTGCCTCCTGGCTGCCAGTACTCAGTCCTTCTCTTTCCATGAGTTTAGAGTCCTCAGCTGCTTCCTCTCTCCATGTCCTCATCTCTGCCTCAATCTCTGGTGTCGCTGCTTCTCTGGATAGGGTCCAGTATTCTGCTTGTGCTCTTCTCCCTTGATGGTCCTAGGGTCCTCTGTTTCTGGACTGTAAGATTAATTACTTACCACATTTTTGTTACAAAACTTCTACCTTTACAGTTGTGACAGTTGTAATTAGTCATAATTACAATCACTCACTATTGAATCATAACAATCTTATCCTCATATCTTTTTAACTGACACATCTAGACAAGATGAAAACTGTTAAGTGGGGACTCTGTCCTTCCCCATACACTCCTAAACTAAACCCCCTCTTGAAAACTTATAAGTCAGTCACTTTGTGCCCTTATCACCCCCTCATTTTAGGTAGCCAATGTCTAAATTGCCCACTCCTATCTACCACATATACAGAGGGGATAGGATTGATACTCGATATGAAGACTCCTTCCTACTCTGTTGGTATTTTAAGCTACTACATCGATGAGTATAGGTCAAGTTCATCAAATTGTAGCAATTTACACTCGTTTCCTTTATCAAAAATTGTATATTTTTAATATTCCTCTAGTCAAGTTCTGATTATCAAGCCATCAAGGCTAGGTCAAGTGGGTACTATCTTCAGAACTGGGTGTTCTTCTGCATCTCCCCTGACTTCATCTCAGTTGAATGCTTCACTCTCAGCTCTAGCCTTCCATGTCTATATCCTTGTCCATGGACTGAGGAGTCCCCAGGTCTCACCTCACTTAGGATCAAATATACCTTCCTCTTCTCTCTCTCATCTCCAGGTCAACGGGAGTCTATGGAATATGTTTGAACTCAGCCCATTTCTTCACTGCTGCCTTTCCCACTCTACTATTCACTAGTAGAGTTAGGTGGCCAATCTTGGAGTGGAGTTTGTTCTGAAGGGACTTGATTGATTGCCTTGATGGTTTTCCAGCAAAGAACTTGCTTATTCTTGTATTAGCCAATCATATTGCCATTTTTGTTTTGGGTTTTCTTGCTGATCTTTCTTTGAAGATGTATCTTCTGTTGCTCTAGTTGTTCCAGGCCAGACTGCTTGTCCTTTCTAGTGGGAATGTCACACCTCAGAAGGTTCAGGATGGGGCTCAGGATTCCACACTGCAAAGGCTCAACAAGAAGGCTATTTCACTGGGCAAGTTCTAGAACTCCTTTTAGGTATACCAATCAGTTACAGGTTGAAGTTGAGCTACAAGAGTTCTGTAATCATGTTTCCTGACATTCCTTTCTATCCCACTCAAATGTCTATTTTACAATAGTAGGCAAGGGAAACCAATATTCATAAGACATTCAAGCATCTTAGTATTATTTTCCCTCTTCAGGCTGTGCCTCGATCCCTGTATGATAGAGCCCTATTGTTCCAAGTTTGAGCATACATCAGTTTCCTCTGTCCCATTTAGCCTATTCAAACCTGTCTCAGTGTTCCCTTATCTATCTTGTTCTTTCACCACCACCCCCCCTTCTTGCATATTGCCCTCCCTATGAATTTCATGCTATCATCTTCCACTTTTACTAGATTTATGCTTTGTATATGTCATGATGTGATTGTTAATGGATGTTTGCAGCTGCTTCTTCTCATTTTGTGCCCTGACCCATAAGCAAATGAAGGTCCTGAAAGCTTTGCTACATTCATGCCATCAAGGTCAACTCTACTTTGACGAGGCAGGTTTTCCTCAGTAGTATTTTGAGTGCCTTCTAGCTTAAGTAACTTATTATTTTTGGGGTGAGTAAGTGACGTCGAGTCTGTTCTGATCCATAGTGACCCAGTATAAGGTTCCCAAGAAGCAGCTGGTGAGCTTGAACCTCCAGTAGGGTTTCCAAGGAGCAACTGTG
>NW_006408720.1:5740083-5742719 GCF_000296735.1 Chrysochloris asiatica | reverse complement strand
ATCTTTTCTTGATGCATTCTGCATCATTCAATAATGTGCCCAGAGAATCTTTCAATAATGAAATTTGAGACTTGAATTTTTTCTTCAGTTCCCCCAGCTTGAGAAATGCTGACTGTGTTTTTCCTTTTTGGTTTTCTAATTCTAAATCTTTGCATATTTTACAGTGCCATAAATTTCAAAAATATATGATGTATGAAAATAAAGTCAAAATACAGAGAATGTTTGTTGGATGATCCAACATACTATAAGGTGATTTATGTATCACTGATTTGCAAGTAGTGCCAACTGTTTTTCAATAATAGAACTAAAGTCTACGACTCATGATTTGAGTTTTAAGGCTCAACTCTTGGTTTTCAGCATATCTGGCTCAATGAGGTAACATAACTTACTTAGGATTCTCAGTTTTTAAACAGCAGAGAGCCAGATCTATGGTGTGCAATCTCTGAATCATTTTGTTAGGGGACAGAGTGAACAAACAGGGACATAGACTTTGAGTATCATGAGGATGAGGTGATCTCTGGTTCTAGTAAAAGGAAACGATTGGCTAGTTTAAAAACATCAATGGCTTACAAGGAATCAAACCATGCTACAATGGGGCAAACAAAAATTGCACTGGGTCCCACTGATAAAGAAAACCTTTCAGCTAGAGATCCTGATTTTTCCCAAGCAGAGAAGGGAACATAACACAGGGGCTGACTAAGACACTTCTCATTTTACCCAATGTCAAGGGAGCACATAATATTGAGCCTTAAATTTAGGTCACGCACTTCAATAACAGTGTATACCATTTATTAATTACTGACTATTTTTAAAGTACTAGTAACAACTCTATTGCGTATTCACAAGTGATTAATAAACTGTGGTGTAAGAAGGCTATTATCACGTACTCTAGGTTGCACATCATATTGTTATTAAGTGTTATTGAGTAGAGTCTGACTCACAACAATCCTGTGTAGGGTTTCCAAAAAGTGAAGCTGCCAACCTTGCAGTTAGCAAGTGCTTATCCTACAGTGTCACACCAGGATTACAAGTTACATAGGATAGATGTTGAATTTTAATTCAGATCCTTCAAGTTTTATCTCATGTTCTTAAATAAACTATTATGTTCTCTGACATATTATTTGTCTAATTATTAATTAAATCAGGTAAATTATGCTTAACAAATATTGTTTTTATTTATTTGACTTAATTTTATGCTCTTAGCAGCTTTTGATATATTGCCATATAACAATGATCTTACCAGCTATGTAAAAATAATCAATCAAGTTGATTATGATTGACAGATATTTTAATGGCAGCAGGATTACACAAGAATATTGACATATAGTCAAGTAAAAACATTGAATCAAAATAAGGTAAGGCATGTATTAATACTGTTAGTCAACAAATCTACTAAAATGTAACAAATCAATCACAATAATATAGACAAATGAATGGATTAAATACCTTCTTCTCTCCATAATATGTTAGCCACTGAAGCATGTTAAAGAAAAGGAGGAGAAAGAAAAGTGAGAAAAGAGGATTTCTGCTGCATATTAATAGAAATCATTATTAAACATGCCCCAGTCTGTCTAGGATAGAACAGGTACATAAAAGTCAGAAAGTAAATTCAACAGATACTTTGAACAAAACAATAAAGTATTGACACTAGTTAATTATGCTCATTGCATTTCTTCAAATGGGCAATTATTGTATCCTATAAAGGTCTTGATAATTAAAAAAAAGAACATTTTATGCATCATTGAAAAGAATATGATATTTAAGATAGTTTTATTTATATCACATTTTCAGAACAAACATTAGTAGCTTAAATTATTTATTTAGTTGAAACTATAGTTAAATTTATTAGTATAAAAAGATAAACATTTAAAATCTTCAATAAACACAGTAAGTAATATTCCTGGACAAGAAAAGTTCTTGTGATTACAGCATTTCAAAAACTATTCAATTTGAGAAGCAAAAATAATTTTTCCAAAATTTTTCTACACTGAAATAGCTCATTTTTAGATGGTATATGTTTTTGTTATAATGTATACTTGTTGCCATACCATATTGTTGTTACTTGCTTCTCTGAAGTCAATTTCAAATTACATTCACCCTGTGCACAACAGATGAAACATGGCTCAGTCTTGTACGATATTCATAACTATTAATATGTTTGAATACATTTTGAAGCCACTGTGTTAATTCTGTCTCATCAAGGATTTTCCTCTTTTTCATTGACTCTGTACTTAGCATAATAGTTTTGTTAAAGTTTATATGTGTTCTCAATCAGTTGTTGTTGTTATGTGCCGTGGAGTCGGTTCCGACTCATAGCGACCCTGTACCGGGTTTCCGAGGCTGTAAATCTTTACGGGAGCACAAAGCCTCAACTTTCTCCGGCGGAACAGCTGGTAGTTTCGAACTGCTGACCTTGTGGTTCGCAGCCCGATTCATAACCACTACGCTAATCAGTAGAGAATTAAAATATTCCAACAGAAAAGAAAAAAAAATTCCAATTGAAAATATTCTCAAAGGAACACTTTTCTTTTACGATTCAGAGTTACCCAAACTCTATATAATATGAAAAGACATAATAAGTAAAAATAAGTGGTAACTAAGGAAAAATATCAGAAACATCTTATTGTTTGAATCAC
>NW_006408720.1:5737241-5739578 GCF_000296735.1 Chrysochloris asiatica | reverse complement strand
TTGGAACCAATGCCACAGCACATAACACCACCTCCATAATAATAAAGATGATAGAGCGTAAACATTTTTTGTGTGCTTGTTTTAGTGTTTTTAAGAACATTTATTTAAACATGCTTGCATGAATGAGTTTCTGAAGCACCTTTGATGGTTTTATAATTGCTCAAGTGTATACTTGGAACAAATATGAGAAGGGCCATTTCTATTCTCATGGAACGACTGCAGATCTGGAAGTGAAGAGAACCATGAAAACATATCATTACAACCCTATGATGAATTCCATAAATAATTAGATATTAGGTTCAATGACTATAGATACAACAGAATGATCTCTGAAGATGCCGAGTTTGGGCAGTTTGAGAAAGCTTATTAGGGTGGTTATGCTAAATATAGATCATGTTACTCCATTATATTAGAGCAGTGGCCCTTGGTCATTACATCCAGTGCATCAGATCTGATCTTGATACAGTCCTAAATTCAGATTAAATATATTCAGGGTCATATTTTGGCACTCGTGGCGTTGTTTTAATTTTCTTCATTTTCAGTTTGAACTTGTATATGAACAATTGATCTATTCTATAGTCTGGCCTTGTTTGGCTGATACTGAATTGCTCCATCAGCTCTTCCCACAGATGCAGTCAATTTTATTATTTTGCAAACCCCCTGGGGAGGTACATGTGTATGGTCACTGTTTATGTTATTGAAAAAAGGTAATTTCAGTGAATTGGTCATTGGTCAAGCAAAATTTTATCATGGATTCTACAGCATCATTTCAATCACCAAAGCCATATTTTCCTATTACTGATCTTTCCTCTTTGTTTTCAATTTTCATATATCAGTCATAGAATTCTTTATTAAACAAAAATATTAAATTATGAAGCTACTGTTTCTTGACACATCCTCTGTCTAGGTCTATTGCACTTCTGAAGATGGTGTTTCATCTCTCTAACCCTTCCTCCACAAAGTCGGTGGTTCAGACTCACCAGCTGCTCCTTGGAAACCCTATACAGGGTTCCTATGAGTCAGAACCAACTCAATGGCACTTAAAAACAACAACAACAAGCCTTCCTCCAAGTGTTTTGTGCTCATTGATTTATACTTCAAAATAGTATTTTTGGAGTCCTCAAGTGAATTACTCATGTTTCTTGACAATGTTCTTTGAGTTTTAGGAACAAAAGATGTCTGAAGAGACAAGATCAGGGCCTTCTGCTGGATGGGGTAAAAATCCCCAACTAAATTATCATAGGACAGTACTTTCTATCCTTAAAGGATGAGCAGGCACATGGTCATAGTGGAAAAGAATTCCTTGGTGCAAATTTCCTGGCCTTTTACTTAGCAACAGTTTTCAATTTTCATAAAACTTCTTTGTTATAAACCATTGTGGTTGTTCTGTGTCCTTCAAGAAAATCTATCAAGATTATTCCTTGGGGTCCCCCTAGAAACTGTCCCCTTAGCCTTCTGAGCTGACATCCCTGCTTTGAATTTAACTAGCCTAGGAGATGTTCTATGAAGCCACTGTCTTGATTAGAACTTGTTCTCTGCATTGTATCATTAATCCAAGGCATGTTTCAGTTACTACTAATTCCATAAAATTGCCTTCATTAACTTCAGCCTTCCTTAAAAGATTGATGGAAAAACTAACTCTGAACTAGCTGATCATTGCAAAATTATTTTGGCACTCACCCATTGAACTGAAAGATCATTGAAGCAATATATACTTACAATTGAAAATCTTGAACTGTATGAGATTCCAACATCAATAGCTACAGCATTAACAAATTATTCTATAGTTTTCTTCCACCAGTTTTTGGACTTCAGCCATATTTTCTTCATTTATCAAAGTTGGTAGTCTTTCCTTCCTTGGTTCATTTTTTAAGTGTTCCTGATCATCCATAAAATGCTGACCCATGTAAAAACTATTGTTCTATGTGGTGCAACATTGCAATAAAATTATTGCAAAGGTTTAGTAATTTGGGGAAATGACCACTTAAGTTTTGTTAAAGATGTGATATTAGTACTGACCTCAGAATTTTTTTTTTCTATGACAACAAAAGTATCATTTTAATAAAGCAACCCAATGAGACTAGGACCTGTCTATTACTGAGAGAAATTGTCTGAAGCCATGCACTAATCACAGAGCCATGCCTAAATACATTTTCCTTTAACAACAACACATATTTATATGGATTGGAACCACAGAACCATTCGTTTTGCTTTTAATTTCCTTGATTATTAGGGAGATTGAATATATTTGCAAATAATTAAAGAATACATTGTTCTATTTAAGTCATTACCTAGTTATTTCTATTGTGTTGTTGCTATATAATACTTTTAATTTTA
>NW_006408720.1:5732495-5735944 GCF_000296735.1 Chrysochloris asiatica | reverse complement strand
ATATCAATGATATTGTCCTATGATTTCCACATTCTGTTGGGTCATCTCTCTTTGGAATGGGCACAAATAATGGATTTCTTCCAATCAATTAGCCAAGTAGTTGTCTTCCAAATGTCCTGGCTTAGATGAGTGAGTGCTTCCAGTGCTGCCTCACTTTGTTGAAAGATTTCTATTGTATATTTGTGAAATAATTCTATTGTCAATTCCTGGTGTCTTGTTCATTGCCAATGCTTTCAATGCACCTTAGACTTCAGCTTCAGGATCATTGTCTCTTGAACATATGCTACCTCTTGAAATGGTTGAACACTGACCATATCCTTTTGGTAAAGTGACTCTGTATATTACTTCCATCTTCTTTTGATGCTTTTTGCATTATTCAATAATTTGCTCGGAGAATCCTTCAATAACCTAAACTGAGGCTTGAATTTTTTCTTCAGTTCACACAGCTTGAGAACTGTTGAGGAAGTTCTTTCCTTTCGGTTCTCTAATTCCAGGTATTTGCACATTTCATTATAATATTTGACTTTGTCTTCTTGAGCTCACCTTTGAAATCTTCTGTGCAGTTCTTGTTCCTCCTCATTTCTCCCATTTGCTTTAGCATCTCTATGCTGGAGAGCAAGTTTCAGAGTTCTCTTCTGACATTTCATTTTGGTCTTTCCTTTCTTTCTTGTCTTCTTAATGACCTTTTGCTTTCTTCTTTTATGATGTTCTAGATGTCATCCCCCAAGTCATCTGGTCTTCAGATGTTCATCTCTAATGTATCAAATCTGTTCTTCAAATGATCTCTAAATTCAGGTGGGATATATTCAAATTCATATTTTGGCTCTCATGGACTTGATTTCATTTTCTTCATTTGTTCAGTCTAAATTTGCATATGAACAATTGATGGTCTGTTCCACATTCTTCCCCTGACCTTGTTTTGGCAGATAATATGAAGCTTTTCCACAAATGTATTCAATTTGATTTATGTGCATTCCATCTGGTGAGGTCCATGTGTATAGTCATCTTTTATGCTGCTTAAAGAATGTATTTGAAATCAACAAATTATTGGTCTTGCAGACTTCTATAATGTGAACTCTAGCATCATTTCCATCAGTAAGGCCATATTTTCCAACTACTAATCCTTCTTCTTTTTTTCCAACTTTTGCATTCCAATCGCTAGTGATTATCAATATATCTTGATTGCATGTTTGATCAATTTCAGACTGAAATTGATAGAATTCAGTTGGTAGAATTCTTCAATTTCATCCTTAGTGGCTTTAGTGGTTAGTGCATAAATTTGAATAAAAGTGGCAGTAACTGGTCTTCCCTGTTGGCACATGGATAATATCCTATCACAGACACCTCATGACAGATTTTGATATATTCTTTCTGATGGTGAATGTGACACCATTTCTCTTCAATTTGTCATTTCAAGCATAGTAAATCATGTGATTATCAGATTCAAAATGGCCAATACTGGTCCATATCAGCTCACTAATTCCTAGGATATCGATGTTTATGCGTTCCATTTCATTTTTGACAATTTAAAATTTTCCTAAATCCATACTTCGTACATTCCGTGTTCTGATTATTAATAGATGGTCACAGCTGTTTCTCTTCATTTTGAGTTGTGCCTCATCAGCAGATGAAAGTCTCAAAGGCTTTACTTCATTTGCATCATCATGACCAACTCCACTTTGAGGAGGCAGTCCTCCCTAGTCACTTTCCAAACTCAGGGGCTCATTTTCTGGCATTCTATTTACATTGTTTCACTGCTATTCACATTCCATGATGAAATATTCAGAAGTAGTCTCTCCTTCTTCCTAGTTTGTCTTCATCTGGAAGCTTATTTGAAACCTGTCCACTGTGGGTGTCCCTGTTGGTATTTAAAATACCTGTGGAAAAGTTCCAAAATCACTGTAACACACAAGCCACCACATTATGACAAACTGACAGATGAGTGGTGGATTTATATGGTACAGGGAATTATTTAATGTCTCTTCTAGCCATATTGTTGTTGTTGCTAAGTGTCCTTGAGTTTATTCCAGCTCATAGCAACCCTGTATTGGATTTATGAGGAACAGCTGGTGGGCTTGAACTGCCAACCTTGTTGTTCCCAGTCTATTGCTTATCCTACAGTGCCACACCAGAGTCCCTTCTAGCTAGAGACTTCATCAACTCCCAAGAAACAAAATTTTTGCTGTGATGGTCTGGGAAAGAGAAGGTGGGAAAAGATGCTGACAAAATTATATGATTTAGTCATGAGTGGGTGATAGGGTTAATTACGAATGTTAAAACCTGAAACTCTAACATTTATAAAATAAGTCATATCATAAATAGGAATTTGGGATCTCACTACCATCAAGAAGGAAGAGCCAGGAGTAGAGTAAGTCCTTTAGACCCCAAGATCACTTGGCATTGAACCTCCTCAACCAAGGGACAGGAGCAGCAAAGTAGTGGCAGAGAAGCAACAACAGCAGAAACAAGAGCCAAAACATGACCCAGAGTGGTGGACTTCCCAGCCCATGGAGCAAGTAAAGCTGAGTGACTTTGGGTAGGAAACTTGCTTGCAGAATGGAGGTCTTCTAGACACTTAATTGCCAGAGCTAGATTTGCTAACACATGGAGCTAGAGCTGAGTGTCTTCAGGCTGAGGTTTATGGTGGATTATTGTGTCCTGTGAGCATTTATCATCATCTCTAAAGAGCTTTGTAACACTGACCAGGCAGAGAGAGACATGACTGTGAACATGACTGTGGACAAGCTATCCAGACAAAACAAAAACAAAAACAAAAACCTATGCCTTGAACATTTCTTATCCTGAATTGCAATCTGTCATTTTTCCCATTAGAGTCATAAAGCAAACATGCTTTATGTGCTCTTCACTTTCAGAAAACATGGTTGTGTCATCTGAAATATGCAGATGACACAACCATGTTTTCTGAAAGTGAAGAGCACTTAAAATACTTCTTGAGACGATCAAAGGTTACAGATTTCAGTATGGCTTGCACCACCCCTTGAAGAAAATGAAAATCTTCTCAACGGGACCAATAAATAACATCTTGAAAAATGGTAAAAATATTGAAGTTGTCAAAGACTTTATTTTGCTTGGTCCACAGTCAATATTTATGGAAGCAACAGTCAAAAAATAAGATGACATATTGCATTAAGCAAATCTTTTGCAAAAGACCTCTTTAAGTGTTCAAGCATAAAGGCATCAGCTTGAGGACTAAGGTGCACCTAGCTGAAGCCATGGTATTATAATAGCCTCATATGCATGTCAACATTGGAAGATAGCCAAAGAATTGATGCATTTGAACAATGGTGCTGTAAGTACTATGGACTGTCAGAATGACCAACAAATCTATCATGAAAAAAACTACAGCCAGAATGTTCCATAGAAGTGAGGATGGTGAGAATTCATCTCTCATGCTTTGAACATTTCAGAAGTGACCAGTTGCTGGAGAA
>NW_006408720.1:5712726-5732395 GCF_000296735.1 Chrysochloris asiatica | reverse complement strand
TTTTTTTTTTTTTAAAGCAAGTTATATATAATAAGTGCTTACAAACAGACACTCTGCATTCATATATTTTAAAAAGCTCTACATTTTTATCATGGTCCATGTGGTATTCTGTGATATGCTTGTATTATCTTGAACAATAAGTTATTCTAAACATCAGGTCATTATAAATCTCTTCATTTTATTGCATAAATTAAATCAGACATGAATACTCTTATTACTTTTTTTTTCTCATAGTCATATTTTAAGACACAGATAAGATTTTTTTTTTCTCTGAATTATTTGTCCGGAACCAAGAGTTTGGGTTAAATAACTTTGTTCATATATGAATCTCTTTGAAACACTTAAAATATTCTTGGATATACCATAAGTAAATTATCTGTTCTGATACCTCATATTCAGAGTGGGTAGTAAATATTTCAATGTTGTAGATCCTCAGTAATTCAATATTTCTTTACTATATAATTAAAATGTAATAATAATAATAAGTGCTTTCTTAAAATAAATTATGCCTATAATGAAAATGTGGATGAATAGAACAAGTATCTGACTCTTGAACTGAATCCTTTAATAGTGCCTTTTTCATATAAATTGTTTTATTTCATAAATTTGTGGTGGATAAGTACCAAGTCATAGAGACCCTGTACAGGTTTTCTGCGGCTATACATTTTGCAGAAGCAAAAAACCTCATCTTTCTCTCATGGAGCAGCTGGTGGACTTGAACCACTGACCTTGTAGTTTGCATTCCAGTGCTTATCCTACAGAATTACCATGTACCCCATTTTATGTATTGTTGTTAAGTGCCATGGAGCCTGTTCCAAATCATAGCAACCCTGTACAGGATTTCTGAAGTGTTACTGGAGGGTTTATAGCACTGACCTTATAGTTAGCAGTCCAGTGCTTATCATACAATGTCACACCAGAACTCTATTATATATATATATGAGGGATTTACAATTCTCTCCAATGTAATATAGATTTCATATTTAATATGCTATCATTTTCAGGAAATAAGCTTGTAGAGCTGAGTGATACTATAGCCACAATAAGAAAATTAATTATCTTACAGCACATTACAGTATTCAGTAGCTGTGTTCCTTGGTTACTCATGTGTAAGCTGCCTGGCTTTTCAGTGAAATAATGTTCTTGCCTGTCCTGGTCTAAAAGTTTAAGGTTTTCAACAAATCAAAGCCTTCTTTAGTAAGATGCATTTATGTTAGGGCAACATTTTAACAAGATGTCTTATTGACTACTTCCCTTTTGGATTTAAGAAATTGACAACTTCTGAAGACAAATGAAAAAGAACAACCTTGAAAGAAAATGTACATAAAAATTGAATGTATATATAGAAAAATGTGGTGAATATGATGTTAGCTGAAATTTCTTTGAATGTACATATGGAAAATGAAATGAGACATTTATAACATACTATTTTTAGGATGGAAAACTATGTTAAATATGTCAAGTACATTGCCTGCAATATGCCATATTCAAAGTCACCTTTAAGTGAAAGTGTCACTCTTTTAGCAGATTCCTAACCCCACTGCCAAACGTCAACTGATTAGGCTATCTTGCCAAGCTTATATTAGGGCACACAGAAAAGTGTGCCCTTACTTTCTAAAGAGATGAGTTGTAATCATTAGATTCTTTGGGGGAATAAGTTGAATTTTTAAAATCCTGATAAGAAAGAGTAGAGACAATACTATTATAACTATGCATAGCAAAAGGCACTAAAAAGTACAGTCAAGGCTATGATAAGTCATAGTAATTTAGAATAACATTCAAAGAAGTGTCAAATGAAGGAAGAGACTATGCTACCCAGAAAAGAGACAAGAAAGTTGGAAGATTTCTGACTATGCAATGCAGGCTTCTGAATTCTTAATGTGGACACACTCTTGACTGCTTCACATTGTCAATTTAAAGTTGAACTAACTTACTGCTTGAACCAAATTGTTGTTGTGAAGTGTCATTGAGTCAGTTCCAACAAATAGACAGTCTATTTCTGGCAAACAGGAGTACTAGTAGTTCAATGGTACTTCAATGATAGGATTCAGAAACACTGTGCAGGATTATCATGAATTGCAATGGACTCAACAGCACTTAACTACAACAGCTTGTCTACAAATTCATGATAGAGAAACCAGATATCACTCTTATGTAGTAAGACTTTTGGTGCAAAAATATTAACTGCAGCAGGGACAAACTAGTAATATCATTCATTAAAGAATCTCATTTAATCACTTATGAACTTGAGTTAGAAGGTATCCTGATGTGGCTCCATGTACATACAAAGGCAATAAACTGGTTTATTGCTTATGATGCTAGCACCTTCCATTTACATCAATAGCATTGCACTATGGGTCCAATTATACCAATTTGCGTCTTATACTTCACTTAGTAAAAGCACAATTAAGAAATCTAGGAAATGAATGAAATCTTTTATTTTATGATGTATATTTCAATGTAAAATGAAAGAAATGTAAAGAACATCTGTTCTTTCCTTTACTCATCTTTTAAATGTTTCTTGAGGGGAAAATAATGTTGCTAGCCTGTGACTAGCACTGAATAAGAATACTTACAGAAAGGCAATGTTGTTGTTGTTGTTAGGTGCCACTAAGTCAGTTCCAACTCATAGTGACTCTATGCATAACACAGTGAGACACAGTCCCATCCTGTGCCAGTCTCACACCAGTGGTTACTGTGCCAATCCATCTCAATGGAGTTCTTTCTCTTTTTTCACTGACTGTCCACTTTACTAAACATGATGTCCTTCTCCAGGGACTGGTACCTCCTAATAACATGTCTGAAGTATGAGAGATGATGTCTTGTGACCCTAGATTCTGAAGAACATTTCTGCTGTACTTTTTTCCAACACAGATTTGTTTGCTCTTCTGAGAGTCCATGGTACTTTTAATAGTCTTTTCAACATCAATACTCAAAATGCATCAATTCTTCTATGGTCTTCCTTATTCATCGTCTAGCCTTCACATGCTTTTGAGGTTATTAAATATACCGTGGTTTGGGTCAGGCACAGCTTAGTCCTTTAACTGACACCTTTGCTCTGTAATGCTTTTAAGAGGTCTTGGGTAGCAGATTTGCCTAACGCAACATGTCATTTTATTTCTTGACTGCTGCTTCCATGAGTATTGATGTGGATCCAAGCAAAGTGAAATCTTCGAAAACATAAATATTTTCTCCATTTATCATGATGTTATTTATTAGTCCAGTTGTGAGGATTTTTGTTTTCTTTATATTGAGATGCAACCTATACTGAAGTATGTGGTCTTTGATCTTATCAGTAAGAACTTTATGTCCTCTTCACTTTTAGCAAGAAAGGTTATATCATCTGCATATCACAGGTTGTTAATGAGACTTCCTCCATTCCTGATGCCACATTCTTCTTCATATAATCCAACTTCTCAGATTATTTGCTCAACATACAGATTGAATAAGTATAGTGAAGAGATACAACACTGACACAGACCTTTCCTGATTTTATATAATTTAGTATCCCCCTTGTTCTATTAGAACCACGCCTCTGGTCTATGTACAGGTTCCTCATGAGCATAATTAAGTGTTTTTGGAATACCTATTCTTTGCAATGTTATTCATAGTTTGTTATGATCCACAAAGTCAAAAGCCTTTGCATAATCAATAAAGTACAGGTAAACATCTTTCTGGTATTCTCTGTTTTCAGTCAAGATTCGCCTGACAGAAGCAATGATATCCCTCGTTCCACATCTTTGTCTGGCTCAAGCCATTCATTCCCTCTCAATGTACCGTTGCAGGCATTTTTGAATTATCTTTAGCAAAGTTTTACTTGCATGTGATATTTTCGAATGAGTTCCTCATTCCATTGGGTCACCTTTCTTTGGAATGAGCACATCATGAAGCACATAATGGATCTCTTCCAATCAGTTGGCTAGGTAGTAGTCCTTCAAATAAATGAGTGAGCACCTCCAGTTCTGTATCCGTTTGCTGAAAGATTGCTATTTGTATTTCATCAATTCTTGGAGCCTTGTTTTTTGCCAGTGCTTTTAGTGCACTTTGGACATCTACATTCAGTACCATTGAGATTTGATAATATACTATCTCATGGAATAGTTGAACAATGACTCTTTAAAATTTTTCTTTTCTTTTTGGTACAATAACTGCATATTTCTTTCATCTTCTTTTGAAGCTTTCTGTATCATACAGTATTTTTTGCCTGCAGAATCCTTCAATATTTCAAGTCAAGACTTGAATTTTTTCTTTAATTCATATAGCTTGATAGATGCTGAGCGTATTCTTCCATTTTGGCTTTCTAGATCCAGTTCTTTTCACAATTCATGGTAATACTTCACTTTGTCTTCTCTAACTGTCCTTTGAAGATTTCTATTAAGCTTTTTTGTCTCCTATTTTCTTCCATTTGCTTTAGCACCTTTATGCTGTAGAGCAAGGTTCAGAGTCTCTTCTGACATCTGTTTTGGTCTTTTCTTTTCTTTTCTTTTTAATGATCTTTTGCTTTATTCCTGTTTGATGTTCGTGATGTCATCCCACAATTTTTCTGCTCTTCATTCAGTATGTCTAATGCATCTAATCTCTTCTCTAAAAAATTCCGGTTGGATTTATTCAAGTTCCTATTTTGATGATCATAGAATTGTTTTAATTTTCTTCAGCTTCAGTCTGAACTTGCATATAAGCAACTGATGGTCTGTTTTACAGTCTGTCCCTGGCTATGTTTTGACTGATTATATGGAGGTTTTCCATTGTCTCTTACCACAGATGTAATCAATTTGATTTCTCTGTATTTCATCTGATGATGACAGTGCATATTGTTTTTAAAAAAGGTATTTGCAATGAATAATTCATTGGTCTTAAAAATTCTAATATGAGATCTCCAACATCGTTTCTATCATCAGTGCCATATTTTTTCAACTACTGGTACTTCCTGTTTGTTTCTAACCTTCTTAGTCAAAATACCAGTAATTATAAATAGACCTTGATTTCATTTTTGATCAATTTCAGATTGAAGAAGTTGCTAAAATTTTTCAATTTCATTATCACTGGCTTTAATGGTTGATTTACAAACTTCAATAATAATAGTATTAACTGGTCTCCCTTGTAAATTTATGGACATTTTCCTATTACACACAATATTGTACTTCAAAACATCTTGAAATGTTGTTTTTGACAATGAATGCCATTCTTTTTGAATTTGGGGCCCCTGGTATAGTAAACCATATGATTGTTAGATTCAAAATGACCAATACCAGTCCATTTCAGTTCACTAATGCTTTGAATACTGATTTTTATTATTTAGTTCATATAGAAGTAAAAGAAAATACCTAGCAGAAAAAAAAATGTCTACAAACATACAAGCCACATAGAATAGGATTGAGAACACAGAGACAATAAATTTCAGCTAGGCTGAATAAGGTAGACCTTTTACTGATCCTTGAAGGCCATTGATAGCTCCATAGCTGGAGACCCAAGAGTAGGCCAAGTCCAAAGAATAACATGAAAAACATGGTAGTTTTAGTTAAGTTAATGTAACATGTGATAATAAAAATAATTCCTTAGAATTTCCAATGTTAGATCAGAATCGGATGAAATGATTATAGGATGGAATCAGATAAGCAAGGACATTGAGGAACATGAAGCAAAAGGCACTTACTTCTCTCAACGTAAAAAAATATTTCCTATTTAGTCATTATTTAGTGATTATCCTAGAAGTATTAGGTTAAGCTTATTTTGTTGTTGTTGAACTTTGCTTTTGTTAACAAATAGTAAAGATTTGAATTTTTACCTCACCTGCATAATTAAATAAAATCACTATCTCCAAAATAATTTATAAGACAAATTATATTGCACAATTACCTTTTTATCTAAAGAATGGATATTTATTATAAAAACTGTCTAAAGCATGTTGATGGAACCCAAAATAAGCATTCATTGTAAAGGGGAAATATCTCCCTTAAATATCTTTGATGAGGATTTATCATGATATCATTTCTCTAAAGTTTATGTTATTTGGTTTATCACTGTATTTGCACTTCTAAAAAAAATTTTTTTTTGATAATCAAAGTCCATTCAAGTCATCAAGGACTTCATAAAATTATGCTTAAGGTGCTTGAATTTATTAATTTTTGTTATTTTTGTTAGGTGACATTGATTCAGTTCAATGTCATAGCAACCACATATACAACAAAACAGAACATTGTACAGTCCTGAAAAATCCTCACAACTGTTGCTAGTCAGAACTCGTTATTGCAGCCATTATGCCACATCAAGAGTTCCAGTATGGTGCTTTGGGTTAATGTAGTGGACTGCAAGGTCATTTGAACTGTAAGGTTGTTTGGTTCAAGCTTACCAACCGATCCTCAGACACCTTATACTGAGTCGCTATGAGTCAGAACTGACTCAACAGCACTTAGCAACAACAACAACATGTTAATTCATGCCAATGAGGATCTTCTTTCCACTTATTCTCTGACCCTCAACTTTACCAAGCATGTCCTCCATGGTGTCTGGTACTTCCTGACAACATATGCAATGTATGTGACATCAAGTCTTACCAATCTCACTTCAACTAAGGTGCATTCTGATTATATTTCTTCCAAGACAGAATTATTTGTTGTTTTGAAAATCCATGGTACATCCAACATACTTTGCCAAAACCATAATTCAAATTAATTCTTAGGTCTTACTGTTTCATTCTCCAACTTCCACTCAAATATAATGCTATTAAAAATGCCTTGGTTTGGTTTAGTGCATATTGGTGATGGTGGTGGTTATGTGCCACGGAGTCAGTTCTGACTAATCGTGACTCTGTATGGGGTTTCTGAGGCTGTAAATCTTTATGGGACCATAAAGCCTCATCTTTCTCCTATGGAACAGCTAGTTGTTTCAAACTGCTAGCCTTGAGGTTAGCTGCCCAACTGTAACCACTACGCTCCCAGAGCTCCTTGCAGGTGCACATTAGTCTTCAAAATAACATCTTTGTTTTTTAGTACATTAGTAAAATAATTTGCAGTAGATTTCCTGAATTCACTATGTCTTTTGGCTTCTTTGCTGTTGCTTCCATGGGCGTTTAATTTGAATCCAAATAAAATGAAATTCTTTGCAACTTTAATATTTTCTCCATTTATCATGATGTTGTTCATTGGTCCAGTTGTGAGGGTATTTTTTTCTTTACAGTGAGTTGTAATCCATACTGAAGGCTATATTTCAAGACTTCACATTCTGAAAGAAAGTTTGTGTCATAAGCACATTGCAGGTATTTACTGAGCCTTTCTCCAATTGTGGTGCTGTATTCTTCCTTTTATAGTCCAGTTTCTCAGATTATTCCTCATGTAGACCAGTGTTTTGTTTTGTTTTATTTTATTTGATCAGCACACCAATTGAATAAGCATAGTGAGAGGATACATACCTGACCTTTCCTGACCTGGAACCATGCAGTGTCATCTTGTTCTGTTCCATATAGCACATGAACTGTTCTGGAATTTCTATTCTTACCATTGGTAGCGTAGTGGTTACGAATTGGGCTGCAAACTGCAAGGTCAGCAGTTCGAAAATACCAGCTGTTCCGCGGGAGAAAGATGAGGCTTTCTGCTCCCATAAAGATTTACAGCCTTGGAAACCCTGTATAGGGTCGCTATGAGTCGGAACCGACTCGACGGCACATAACAACAACAAACATTGGTATAATTTATTAATTTTTGCTAAGTGCTGTCAAGTTGGTTCCACCCATAGTGACCCTATATAAGGTTTTTCAGGAGTAGCTAGTGGGTTTTAATTGCTGAACTTGCAGTTCAAACTGATCTTGCGGCCCAGCTCATTACCATGCAGCATAAAAAAAATCAGAGCAAAACTGATATTGAAAATATTATTATAATTGTTAGAAGCTTTACTTGACACTATCACATTTTCCTGCTTTTGCAGCTACCCTGAGCATGAACGTAAAATTTCACTTAAAAGCCAAATATGAAAACATTTTGTATCATACTTAAAGTGGATATTCTACTAATTAGCAATTTTTAGAACATTATTATCTTACTCCACACCATTTGATTACTCCTTTATATTTTAACACATAGGTGCTTTATTTTGCAATTTCGGATGACACTATATAGAAATTAACACAATGAGAGACCTTTGCAGAAGTGATGCTTCTAATGCATCCAATGTTATAAGGCACTTGGCACAATAGCTGGTATATAATGGGGGCTAAGTAAATGGTTTCTATGATTATCATTATTGTTATTAATCAAGGTTAATGAGTATTAGCTTTAAAGTTTTCTTAAATATATTTGTACTGCAATGAATTACTTAATATGGCACTTCTAACTATTGTCCTTATAACTCCTACCAAATGATTGGTAGAACTTTGCAAATGTGAGGTGCTTGTGGCCCACTGAGAAGATTGAATAGCTTGCTAATACTATAAATGAGGTGGATAGTACATCTGTGGGACTTGTTGTTAGGTGCCATCCAGTCAGATCTGGCTCATAGCAACCCTATGCGCAACAGAATGAAATGATGCAGGTTCCTGTGCCATCCTCACAATTGGTATGTGTGAGCCTATTGTTGCTGTCAATATATCAGTCCATCTTGTTGGGGGTGTTCTTCTTTATCACTGTCCCTCCACATATGCAAAGGAGCTTTGGTAGCATAGTGGTTACGAATTTGGCTTCTAACCTCAAGGTCAGTAGTTTGAAACTATCAGCTGTTCCGCGGGAGAAAGATGAGACCTTTTGCTCCTGTAAAAATTTACAGCCTCAGAAACCCTGTACAGGGTTGCTTTGAGTCGGAACCGACTCCACGGCACACCACCACTACCATTTACAAGCCTGATATCCTTCTCCTGATAATATGTCTGAAGTATATGAGACATGCTTGCCATCCCTTCTTCTAAAGAGCATTCTAACTGTACTTCTTCCAAGAAAGATTTGTTGGTTTTTCTGGCAGTCCATGGTACTTTCACTATTCTTCACCAACACTATGATTTAAATGCATCTATTTTTATTAAGCCTTAATTGTTGTTGTTAAGTGCCATTCAGTCAATTCTGACCAATAGCAACCCTGTATAGGGTTTTCAGGGAGCAGCTGGTGAGCTTGAACTGCTTACTTATTCTTTGTACAACTTCACATGCATATAGGGTTGTTGATTAAGGCATGTGTTAGTCCTCAAACTGACATCTTTATCCTGAACACTGTAAAGAGGTATTTTGCAGAAGATTTGCCTAATGCAATAAGTTATTTAATTTATTAACTGTGGTTTCCATGAGCAATGATTGTGGATCCAAGAAAATCGAAGTGTTTGACATCAATACGTTCTCCATTTATTATGATGTTATTTACTGTCCTGGCCTTGTTTTGACTGATGATATTCAGCTTTTCCATTGTCTCTTCCTATAGACGAAGTCAATTTAAAATCTTCCATCTGGTGGGGTCCATGTTTATTGTTGCCTTTTATGCTGTTAAAACAGAGGTATTTGTAATGAATAAGTCATTGGTCTTGCAAAATTCTATCTCCAGCATTGTTTCAACACTCAAGACCATATTTTCTAACTGTTGATCCTTCTTCTTTGCTTCTTTTTTGTCATCTAAATGACATTTTGTTTTCTTCCTGTATTATCTTCTTTGTGTCATCCCACAACTCTTCTGGTCTTCAGACATTAGGAATACATAGCAATCAAATTGACTATGTCTGGGAGAAGAGCTGATAGAAAAGCTCTTTATCATCAGCCAAAACAGGGCCAAGGGCAGACTTTGAAACAGATCATCAATTACTCAGACGCAAGAAATTTACTCAGGCTGTAGAAAATTAAAACAATTCCACAAGTACCAATATCTGACCTTTAACATATCCCACCTGAATTTAGAAACCATATCAGTAACAGATTTGATGCATTAGACACTTAGAGAGGTCTAAGTGTATATTTGTCTTTTATGTTCTTTAAAAAATGTATTTGAAATGAAGATGTCATTGATCTTGCAAAATTCTATCATGGGATGTCCAGTAATCTTTCTATCACCAAAACCGTGTTTTCCAACTACTGATCCCTTCCTCTGTTTTCAGTTTTACAATTACAATCACCAGTAATTATCAATGCTTCCTAATTGCATATTTGTTCAATTTGAAACTGAAGAAGTTGGTAGGATTAATTTCCAGCATAGTAAACCATATGATTGTCTTATTCAACATGGACAGTACCAGCCCATTTTAGCCAACTAATGCCTAGAGTATCTATTTCTATTGGTCCCATTTCATTTTTGAAAACTTCCAATTCCTATATTCATAATTTACAGCTCCATTTTCCAGTTACTACTGGATTTTTGCAACTGTTTCTTCACATTTAAAATTGTGTCCCATTATCAAATGAAGGTCCCAAATGCTTTGCTCCATTTACATCATTATGGTCAACTCTACTTTGAGGAAGAAGCTCTTCCTCAGTCATATTTTGAATTCCTTCCACCCTTAGGGCATTATCTTCCAGCACTATTATCTTACAATGTTCTACTGCTACTCATAAGGTTTTCAGTGGCTAACCATTTAGATGGGATCCGTTGAAACCTGTCCATCATGGGTGACCCTGATAGTATTTAAAATACTGGTGGCATAGATTCCAGCATTACAGTAATCATAAGTCACTGTAGTATGAGAAACTAAGAGATGAGGGGGGATTGCAGGATTGAAACCTTGTAAAGAATCTGTATGGAACACTAACATAGGTGTTGGTCAGCTTTGTTACTTTGGTGGTGATGGTTATGTGCTATAGAGTCGGTTCTAACTCATAGTGACCCTGTACAGGGTTTCCGAGGCTGTAAATCTTTATGGGAGCAGAAAGCCTCATCTTTCTCCCATGGAACAGCTGGTAGTTTCGAACTGCTGACCTTGTGGTTCGCAGCGCAATTCGTAACTGCTACGCTACCAGAGCTGCTTTAGTAGGCTTAAAATGAGCCGTTCCAGGGGGAGAAAGTGGGATTTCACTACCATCAAGAAGGAAGAACTAGAAGTGGAGATTCCTGTGCTCAATATCCTCAATCCAGGAGACAGAAAACTTTGATACCAGAGGTGGCAAGACAAGGAGAGAAGCAGCAGCAGAGAAATGGTGGTAGCAAAGACAGTAGAATCAACTGACAACATGAATTACAGTGGTGGGCTTTCCAGTCCAGGGGGTGGTACAACTGAGTGTCTTTGGACAGGAGGCCTTCTGATGGAAGATGAAGCATCTAAGCCCTATAAGGGGTTGCTATGAGTCGGAAACGACTCCACGGCACACAACCATCACCAACCACCACCATACTAGCTGACTCACAATGCAAGAAAGCTTAGTGTCTTTGGGCAGTGGGTTTACTGGCAGAGTGAAGTGCATCTGAGCACTTACTGACAGAGTTAAAAGAGCTTTGCAACACTTGCCTGAGCAGAGAAAGGACTGGGCTGAGAGGCTACAGGATATCAGATATGTGTCTGCAGGAAAGGCTGAAAAGAAGCTGTCTGATTGAAGATCTGTATCCTGAGTGTTTCTGATCCTGAGTAGTATCTGTTACTTCTCTAATACACCTTATAATTTTTGAATAGGGCCTCTGAGTTTACATGATTACTGAACAAAATTATTGAACCCAGCAGAGAATGGGCTCAATGGTAATGATGGTTGGTGTTAGAATTAGTGAAACATTTAGAAGTTGGAAGCATGTCTCATAGAATTGGCCCTGTGTTGGCTGACGGTAATGATCTTGGTTCTGAATACTCTCCCTGAAATTAGAGGAGGTCAGAAGACAAAAGATGTTGCCCCAATGCCATTGTTATAATAGTGAACAAGGGTAAATATGATGTACTTAAAAAAATAAAACATATTTTAGATACAGCTATTTAAGAAAGATTAATGAATTATATATTTTATATTTAATTTCAAAATATTTTGAGATTTTAATATCTTGTGAGATTGCTTAGATTCTTATTAGTAGATACTGAAATTCACTTTTGACTTTTTTACTCTTGTGAAATAGGTTTTCTGTTAATCTTTAGTAAAGCTAGATTCCATTTTTTGATCCATTATGTTTAATTCACATAAAATATTTTATCCCCAAATTTGAAAAGGTGTGCTTAGTACAGAATATTGATATTTATTTAAATTATGTAATTTTCCTATCCTGTTCCTTCCTTTAAAGAAGGTGTGAGAACAATGTACTAATAGGAAATATTTCTTAAAGGGGATGCAAAGGAAAATGATTTTTCAGTAATAATTTCAAAGTGATGCCTAACTACATTTTATATTGAAAAGTGAGCACATATGTGTGAAGACTTTAAGGTATCATAAAACTTCAGCTAAAAATGATGTCACATTTCAGTGAAACATTCTTTCCTTCCGTAGACACGGTTGGCTACACTGCTGCTACTTGGCCTACTTTCCTTTGTTCTCTCTGTCATTTCTCCGCTGAGCATCTTTGTCCCCATTTTCTTTTTCTCTCTACCAGTAACTGCAGCTTCTAGAGTAGCACTGCTGTTCAGTGTTTGTTTTGCCTCCTTTTAAGTGTTGACAATGAAGGCATAAGAACAACTGACTAGAATTGTTCCTCCTTTTAGCATAGAAGCTGTACTGTGTGAAGTTGAGGATGGGAGAGGAGAGGTAAGCAAGTTAGTATTAGATGGGAACTGAGCAGTTTATTTTTCATTTTCCAGTATTTGTTTCTCTCTTATTCATGCATTACTGATCTAACACCTAGAAGCAACAATAATGCTTCAAATAATGAAGACAATAAGTAGTAAAATAATTTGATTAGTAACTCTAGATTCAGAATCATAATCTGTGATATTACACTGTAGTATAAGCACTGGACCACAAGTCCTACAGTTCAAACACATTAGCTGTTACTTGGAAGCCCTATGAAGGGTCATTATGATTCAGAACCAACTCAATGGCACTTAACAAAAACAATATCGATACTAATGCAACTCTGTCGTGCTTTATTATTTTTTTTTCTTTTACAGTGATGTTGTACTCTAATTCATTTATAGGAATTAAAAGAAAAAAAGAAGCTAATGTCTTTACAGACCAGGCTTCTTGTTGTTGTTAAGTGCCGTTGAGTCGGTTCTGAGGCTATAAATCTTTACGGGAGCAGAAAGCCTCATCTTTCTCCTGTGGAACAGCTGATAGTTTCGAACTGCTGACCTTAAGGCTCGCAGCCGGATTCGTAACCACTATGCTACCAGAGCTCCTCAGATCAGGCTTTGGCTCATAAAATTAAGAGATTTAAAATCAGGTAGCAATATGATCAACAATATTAACAATATAATAAGTACATTAAATCACAAAATCCATTGCCATCAAGTTGATTCTGACGCATGGTGACCCTGTATAGGGTTTCTGAGGCTGAAAATCAGAAATCCTCATCTTTCTTCTGTGATAAGTGCATTTGTTATGTGCCGTGGAGTCAGTTCTGACTCATAGCAACCCTGCATAAGTGTTTCCGAGGCTGTAAATCTTTACAGGAACAGAAAGCCTCATCTTTCTCCCGTGTAACAGCTGGTAGTTTCGAACTGCTGACCAGTGAGATTAGCAGCCTGATTCATAAGCACTATGCTACCAGAGTTCCTTATTAAGTGCATTAGTTAATTAAAAAAATATATATATGACTTGAGACATTTATCTGTTTTCATTTTTTACCCTTAAGAGTACAATTGAGTTGATTCTTCACTTTTCATATTAAAATATTTTGGATTTCATTTAGTTTATCTAACTAGTCTTTCAAAAAACTGTGAAATAAAGTCTAATAATTTGAAGCACAATACCCAATAATTTTAATTAATTGCCATCAAGTTGATGTGACTATTAGCAACCCAATATCAATAAATTTAGAAGAACTTATTTTTGTAAATTATAGCAACATGAAAAGTTAGAGTCAGGACATCTAGACTGTATTACATCATTTTGGGTGGAATCTTCAACTCTTTATTATTAATTCAAACAAATCAAGATGACTTTCAGAATTATGTCAGGGAGACTGGAAAATGAAATTATTTCAGGAAATAGACTAACAAAAATGCAGTAAGAGAGGAGACCTTAGGCTAAAGTAGAATTAGTCAAAGCAACATGATCCTGATAATGTGGCAGTTCACATAGTTTACATGCATTTTTAAATAAAATAAATGTTCATATGTTTTTAGTTGTGCTTCCTCTTCAAAATTTGGGAGAAATATAAGAATTTCTGCTCCTGTAAATATTTATAGCCCCAGAAATCCTATACAGGGTTGCGATGAGTCAGCACAAAACCACCACCACCACCATCACCACCTCAAAATTAAACTGTGATATAATTTGTCCTTGATCAATATGGGAGTTAGGCATGCTGACTGCTCATGAAATTAAAAATCAACACATAAATTTTTTAATTCCCGAAAGTTTAAATACTAATAGTTGTCTGCTTACCAGAAGCCTTACCAATAAAATGCACAGTTGATTAGCACACATGTTATATGAATTACATACTATGCTAACATAAAAACTGCATTTTCAACACAAGATAAAAGGGTATTTTGCAAAAATCGCAAGGTTTTTGGCATCGCTGCAGCTATACCTTTACATATTTCCTTTTCATATTTACAATGGTTCTTCTGCTGGATGTATTGCTCTTGAAATGATAGGCAACCACAACTGTAAACTTCAATCTATGGTGCATATCAAGCAATTCAACTTTTGTAGTGTTATGAATTTTCTCTGCTTCTTGAGAGTATTTCCAGCATCACTAGTGGCACTCTGTATGTGTATCATGGAGTTATTCATGGGTTATGGTGTCACATTAAGAAAAATAAGTAAGATTGTGAGAGATCATTTTTTTACCATGATATGCAATTTATTGGAGAAAGAAATGGCTCATATGGAGATGATTAGGTACACTGAGGATTTTTTTAAAAATTATGCATAAGTAAACCCACACAGTTCAATCCTGTGCTGATCAAGGGTTTACTCTGTATTTGTCGTATTGGGTTATCTAATGGTTCTCATGGTGCCAGCTGTGTCTTGAATCTCACTGATAACTAATTAATACAAATATAAAAATGAAGATAGGATAAAATCATTTATCATCCTGAAGATTGAAAAGAGTTGTAAAGGGCTGATAAAAGAGGGGGAAATAAGTATGTTCATATTCTGTTCATGAGTCTTTAAAATATGTATATCAATTTTAGGGACTCTGCATATTAAAATTCATAATATATATGTCCTTTGAGCCAGTAATTCAACTTCATAAAATAGCTAGCAAAAAAAGATCACTTATGTGTGTAACAATAGAATAACCACAGTATTTATTATAGAATATTCTGAATAAATTTTAAAAAAAGATAAAAATTATCTTTTTTCACTAGCTGAAATTTCATCTATGAAATACTATCCATGCTATGAAATATGACAAAACTATTTAAAATAGACACAATTATGTCTTAATTTACTTTATATTTTATTATATAGTTCTTTATTTTTATTATGTTATAAGATAAGGTTCTAAGGCAGAATGTGAAAACTCTAAAGTCTTTAGGGCTTAGACTCAGAGCTGCTGTACAATCTATTGCTTCTGACTTAGGCAAAGAGATTTTATTTGTGATGGGGAAAACTGAAAATCATTTTAAAAGTGTGGTTACCAGAAGAAGTGAAGAATTTTAGTCACCATTGAAATCACCGTACAAGAGAGAACGGAAACATTGCTAAAAAAAAGAAAGAGAATCATTGCTATAACATCAAGGAAAGAAAGTAATCATATGTTATAGAGCATACTGTTTTCACTGGTATTTTATTTTCGTCATAATAAAATAATACTAAAACTACACTGTAATACTATTATTCATGTAATGATGATTAGTGATTCAGTGAAATTGTGGCATTGTAGAATAAGTGACCATATGGTCATTGATTCAAACCCACCAGTGTGTCTCAGAAACCCTACACAGGAACATTCATTATAAATCAGAACCAACTTGACAGATAACAATGTTAGTATTAGTATAAATATGATTACATATATATATAATTCAACAATTATTATATAAACAAATACACAATATATACATTTGATAGGTTTGGAGCTATCAAGTCTGTTCCGAGCAACCATATGTACAACACAATGAAACATTGTCCGATCCTGCTCCACACTCACAATTGTTACATCTGAGCCCATTGCTGCTGCCACTTTGTCATTCTATCATACAAAGGGTCACTGACAATCTACTTTATCAAGCATGATGTCCTTCTCCAGGGACTGACTGTTCACTTCTCATAACATTTTGTGCAACTTTTACATGCATATGAGGCAATTGAAAATATCATGGCTTGGTCATGCACACCTTAGTCCTCAATCTTTACTTTTGCACACTTCAAAGAGGTATTGGGCAGCATATTTGCCTAATGCGATATGCCATTTGATTTCTTGACTGCTGTTGATTGTGGATCCAAGCAAAACAAGGTTTTTGACAGCTTTGGTCTTTTTCCATTTACAAAGATATTGTTTATTAGTCCAATTGTGAGAATTTTTGTTTTCTTTACAAAGAGGTTCACCCATATATATGAATTAGCACTATAAATTATAAATTTTAAAAATAGTACAATTTTTTTTCCTTTCTATATTATTATTTTTTCCACAGCTGACTATAAAAGAAGCGTATTAGTTTGACAGAATATCAAATTAGGTGAAAGATCAATCAAATGACATACCTTTGTCAATGAGGTAAAATATCTTTTAAGCAGTTTCATTTGTAATGGCATTTTATATTGAACACTCATATATAAATGTACACATAGTTGAAAAAGGAAGCAAATAAGAGTAAACAGTAATAATAATAAAACTCTCTAACCCAGTCTCTAAATATGTGCCCTACGTGGTTACGAATCGGGCTGCAAACCTTAAGGTCAGCGGTTCGAAACTACCAGCCGCTCCGCGGGAGAAAGATGATGCTTTCTACTCCCGTAAGGATTTACACCCTCGGAAACCCTGTACAGGGTCGCTATGGGTCGGAACCGACTCGACGGCACTTAACAACAACAACAATCAATCTTTGCCATAACTCTGATATCTAGGCAAAGAAATAACAATAGGACATGCAGATGTATAACCTAGGCACTTTGGACACAATTGATAAAAATATGTGACATAAGTTTAAACTTCACCAAAAGCATAACAAGTCACCTCAGGCCTGCATCTCAGAGATTGGGTAGATGAAAGATATATCTATTTTGTTAGACTTTCACACACTTTCATTATCTTAATGATTTTCTATATTGAAGGGCACTAGGAAAACCCTCCAGCTACGTGTGGTGCTGTGGGTTGCTGCACCAGGCTGCAAAGCTGTTTGAACTGAACAGTTGGCGATTCAAACTCACCAGCTGCTCCTTGGAAACCCTATAGGGGGTCACTATGGGTCAGAATCAATTCAATGATGTTTAACAACAACAATTCCTCATAAACCATATACGGGGTTGCTATGAATCTGAACCAATGCAATGGCACTCAACAAAAACAGCAATAGGAAAATGTTGAGGTGCAATAATTATGAACATAAGTACATAGTAACTTTGCAAAGGATCCAACACTAAGGAGCACAAAAATATGGAACACCATGAACAAAGTATACTAATGAACAATCTATAGAAAAACCCTGACCAAAAAGGAGAAAATGCAGTGTACAATTTTAAATTCTCATAGAATCTAGTAAAGACTTTCACATAGTCTTTCTGGATAAATGAAAGCTAGGTCGATGCTCAAAACTACTATCTTGAGATAATCTGTATTTTTAACCAAAAATTATCCTCCAATATTTTCTTATGACCAAATAGTTTAATTTAATGAGTAAAGATATTTACCTAGAGCACTGTGCTTATTTAAGAACTATCTACATGGGAACAAACTGACAATAGCAACTGGAAAATTTAGATAAGAAACTTAAAGGGCCGTGTGTTAATGTTAATGGAGAAGGAACAACATGGAAAATGAAGATAAGAATGGCTGCAGAACTAGAAGAATATACTCAATGTCACTAAATTGTCCATGTAGAAATTGCTGAATCTGTGTATGGTCTGTTGTATGTATTAACATCAACATAAAAGAAAATAAATTATAAATACATACATATGAATATGTAGGCTTTAAAAATGTTTTGTAATCATATTATATTTAACACTGTCATTGTATATAAGCTTATTTACTTTGCATAGCTAATGTGATATAAATAAAATATCATCGTTACTTATATTAGAATAAATGAGGCAAGATTATTTGTGGAATATGATATGAGAACAGAATATTCCATTAAAGATATATAATGTCTTGCAAAGAAAATTCAGATAATAAATAAAAACAAGAAAGCTCTAAGTATCATTTTGTGTTGTAAGCAATGTAAATGCTTGATTTCTCATGATGGCTGTAAGCCTGTCAGTTGTGACATATTCAGATCACATAGTACCTTGTTAGGTAAAGAAGCTTTCTTATTGTGCAAAAATCCCATAAGTAACGGATCATTTGAATGACATTGAAAGGGGTAACATTTTGAAAATACGGTGTTAAGATGTGTAAATCATAAGACAGATAATTTCAGTGTGCTCTGAATCAACAGTTGAAAGGATTTATGGAACAAGTTACTTCACTGGATGAGACAGTGTCATTGGCCAAATTGAAGAACATGAATATTAGAATTTATGATAAATAATGAAAGCTCATAAAATAGTAAATGATTATCAAGCATGGTTAACCTCAACATGAATATGATTATCCAAAGTGCATTCTCTTTCATAATAAGCCTATTAATATGTAAATGTCTGTGACAAATACTGAATAGCCTTTTAGTCTTTTCAAAAAAGAATAAGAATTTTTCATTCAGTTGTAAAATGAATTTGTTTAGTCCCCCTATTGAATAACATTCAGTTAATGTGAAAAATAAATTTTATTTAATGTTTCATTTTCATTTATACTTATATGGGCTAAGTCAAAAAGTATTGCAACAAGATCATAGAAACCACCAACAAACAGAAATAATGAAATATAGACTTATCCTTTATATATGCTAAATTGAGAAAGTATTGACATTGTAAATGATTTCACTTTACAAGGATCTACAATCAACATCCATGCAAACAGAAGTCAAGAAATCAAATGACATATTGCACTGGGAAAATCTGCTAAAAATGACCCCTTTAAAGTGTTAAAGAGCAAAGATGTCACTTGAGGTTCAAGATGTGCCTGATTCAAGCCATGGTATTTTCAATCACCTCAGATATATGTGAAAGCTGGGCAATAAATAAGGATGATCAAAGAAGAATGAATGCCTATGAATTACAGTGTGGGTGAAGAAGACTGAATATACCATAGAATTCCAGAAGAATGACTTAAATCTCTCCAGGAAGAAGTACCATCAGAATATTGCAAGGCAAAGAAGAAGCAAGGATGGTGAGAATTTGTCTCATATATTTTGGACTTATTATCAAAAGGGAACAGTCCCTGGAGATTGATATGCTTGGTAAAACAGTGGGTTAGAGAAATCCTCAGTGAGATGAACAGGTACAAGCTGCAGTAATGAGCTCAAATATAGCAACAATTTTGAAGACCAGTGGTTCATTCTGTTGTACAGAGAGTAGCAGCAAGTTGGAACTACTCAATGCACTTAACAATAACAATAATATCTACATTTTACAATATTTTCAAATTA
>NW_006408720.1:5710064-5712306 GCF_000296735.1 Chrysochloris asiatica | reverse complement strand
TTATTGTTATTGTTAGGGGCCATTAATTTGGTATTGACTCACAGAGACCATATGCACAAATTAATGAAACTCTGCCAGATCCTTCACCAACCTCACAATCATTGCTACATTTCATCCCATTGTTGCTGCTAATCCATCACTGCTAATCCATCTTGTTGGGAGTCTTCCTCTTTTTCTCTGACCCTCCACCTTAACAAACATGATATATTTCTCCAAGGACTGGTCCATCCTGACAATATATCTGAAGTATGAGAGATGAAATCTGACCATTGGTGCTTCCAAGGTGTATTCTAATTGTACTTTTTCCAACACAGATTGATCTGCTGTTTGGTACTTTTAAATATTCTCCATATACACCATAGCTCAAATGCATCAATTCTTGTAAGGTCTTCCTACTTCACTGTCCAGCTTTCACATACATATGAGGTTATTGAAAATACAATGGCTTGGATCAGGAGACATTAGTCCTAAAACTGATATCTTTGCTCTTCAACACTTTAAAGAGGTCTTGTGCAGCAGATTTGCCTAATGCAATACGTTGTTTTATTTCTTGACTGTTGCTTCCAGGAGTGATGATAGTCAAACCAAGCAAAATGAAGTCTTTGACAACTTCAAGCTTTTCTCCATTTATCATGATATTATTTACTGGCACATTGGTGACGAGTTTTGTTTTCTTTACATTGAAGTGCAACCCCTATGGAAGGCAGTGCTCTTTCATCTTCATCAGTAAATATTGTAAGTTCTCTTTGCTTTCAGAAAGAAAGATTGTTTCATCTGCATTTTGCAGGTTGTTAATGAGCCTCCCTTATAACTTGATGCCACATTTTTCTTCATATCCAGCGTCTCAGATTATTTGCTCAGCATACAGGCTAAAATAAGTATGGTGAAAGAATAAAACAATGGCACACACCTTCCTGATTTTTAAACATTCGGTGTTCCTTTGCATGATTTGAACAAGTTCCTCTTAGTCTATGTGCAGGTTCCTGTGGAGCACAATTTAGTGTTCTCAAAATACTCATTTTTCACAACGTTTTCCATAGTTTGTCATGATCCACACAATCAAAAGCCTTTGCATAGTCAATAAACCACAGATAAACATCTTTCTGATATGATCTGCTTTCAGACAAGATCCATTGGATATTTGGCAATGATACCTCTCATCTCACTTCCTCTTCTGAATGCGGCTTGAACCTCTGGAAGTTCTCTGTCAATGTATGGTTGCAGTCGTTTTTGAATTATCTTTAGCAAAATTTTGCTTTCATGGGATATTGATGATATTGTCTGATGATTTCCGCATTCCGTTGGGTCACCTCTCTTTGGAATGGGCACACATATGGATCTCTTCCAGTCAGTTACCCAAATATCTTTGCATAGATGAGTGAGTGCCTCTAGTGCTGCATCAGTTTGTTGAATTATTTATATTTGTATTCATACAATTCTAGGTACCTTGTTCTTTGCCAATGTATTCAATTCATCTTGGACTTATTCCTTCAGTATCATTGGCTCTTGATCATATGATGCCTCTTAAAATGGTTGAACATCGACCATTACTTTTTGGTACAGTGACTGTGTGAATTCTTTCCATCGATTTCTACATCATTGCCTATAGAAGACTTCAAAATTTCAAGTAGAGGCTTAATTGTTTTTTTCAGTTACCTCAGCTTGAGGAATGCTGAGTGTATTTTTCCTTTTGGTTTTATAACTCTAGGTCTTTGTTTATTTTGTTATAATATTTGACTTTGTTTTCTCAAGCTGCTTTTGAAATTTTCTATTTAGCTGTTTTAGTTCCTCAGTTCTTCCATTTGCTTTAGCATCTCTGTGCTGGAAAGCATGCTTCAGAGTATTTTCTGACATCCATTTTGGACTTTTCATTCTTTCTTGTCTTCTTGATGACCTTTTGCTTTCTTCCTGCATGATGTTCTTAATGTAATCCCACAACTATTCTCATCTTCTACCCTTAATTAAAATCCATTTTTCAGATGATTTCTAAATTTAGGTTGCATATGTTCAAGGTCATATTTTGTCTCTTGTGAACTTGTTTTAATTTTCTTCACCTGAAGTCTGAACTTTCATATGAAAAATTGATGATATGTTCTACAGTCTTCCCTGGCCTTGCTTTGGTTGATGATTTAGAACTTTTCCACCATCTCTTTCCACAGGTATAGTTAATTTGACTTCTGTGCATTCCATCTAATGAGGTCCATGTGTATAGTCATCTTTTATATTGTTTAAAAAAGATATT
>NW_006408720.1:5701917-5707140 GCF_000296735.1 Chrysochloris asiatica | reverse complement strand
TTTTTTCTTCCCCCCCCTCCCTTAATATGGGTTCTTTTTCTTAGCTTTTTACAATAATGGTCCTATGCAGTATTTCTCTTTTTGTGACTAACTAATTTCACTCAGCATAATATCCTCACGGTTCATCCATGTTATGCCGTGGCTTGCAGCTTCCTTGTTATTCTTCAAGGTAGTATAATATTCCATTGTGTGTTTGTACCACAGTTTGTTTATCCATTCTTCAGATGATGGTCACTTAGGCTGACTCCATCTTTTTGCTATTGTAAATAGTGCTGCTATGAACATTGGTGTGCATATATCTACTTGTGTTATGGCTCATATTTCTTGTGGGTAAATACCAAGTAGAGGATTGGCTGGATCATAAGGTATTTCTATTTCCAACCTTCTAAGAAAGCACCATATTGTTTTCCAGAGTGGTTGGACCATTTTGCAATCCCACCAGCAATGTAGGAACATTCTAGCCTTTCCCAATCCTCGCCAACATTTATTGTCCTCTACTTTTTTTATCTTGGCTGCTATTGCTGGTGTGAGATGATGTCTCATTGTTGTTTTAATTTGCATCACCCTAATGGCTAGTAATCATGAAAATTTTTTCATGTTTGCTGGCTGCCCGGATCTCTTCCTTGGTGAAGTGTCTGTTCATGTCCTGTGCGCATTTTTAAATTGGGTTATTTGTCTTTTTCTTGTTGAGGTGTTGTTGTTGTTGTTGTTGTTGTTAGGTGGTGAGTCGGTACCAACCCATAGTGACCTTATGCACAGCAGAATGAAACACTGCCTGATCCTGGGCCAACCTCACTACTATTGCCACGCTTGAGTCCATCGATGCTGCCACATGGCCAATACATCTTTTTCTCTGACCCTCCACCTTACCAAACAGTAGTGTCCTATATATTTTAGAAATCAATCCCTTATCTGCTGTGTCACTGTAAAAGATTTTTTTCCATACTGTGGGCTCCCTTTTTACTCTTTTGGTAAAGTCTTTCAATGCACATAAATTTTTAATTATTAGTATATCCCAATCATCTATTTTGTCTCCTTTTGTTTGTGTAATTTTCAAAATGTTTGGTAGTCTGTGCATTCCCTGAATTAGAGTCCTCACATTTGTCCTGATTTTTTCATTGATGACCTTTATGATTATGGGATTAACATTTAGGTCTTTTAGCCATGCTGAGTTAGTTTCTGTATAAGACTTGAGGTAAAGGTCTTGTTTCAGTCTTTTGCATATTGCTTTCCAATTCTGCCAGCACCAGCTGTTGAAGAGACTATTACCTCCCCATGTGATATATTTAGGCACTTTGTCAAAAATCAGTTGTCTGTATGTTGAGGGGTTAATTTCTGGATTCTCAATTCTATTCCATTGATCATTTGTCTTTCGTTTTACCAATACCAAGCTTTTTGAAAACTGAAGCTGTTTAGTAAATTTTGAAACCAGTACCAAGCTATTTTGAAAACTGAAGCCGTTTAGTAAATTTCTTCTTAAGCAGTGCTTTGCTTATAGTATCAGCACAGCTTGATTGCATGTTTGATCAATTTCAGACTGAAAATGCTTGTCTAATTTTTCAATTTCATCTTCATTGTCTTTAGTGGTTGGTGTATAAGTTTGAATAATATTTGTATTACCTGGTCTTCTTTATAGGCATATGGATATTATCCTATCACAGACAACATTGTATTTCAACACAGATCTTGATATGTCTTTTTGATGATGAATGCAATGTCACTCCTTCTCATTTTGTCATTCCCGGCATACTATACCATATGATGTCAGATTCAAAATGCCCATACTAGTCTGTTTCTGCTTTATTAATTTATTAATAAGTAATTTATACTTTGTACATTCTATATTCTGATTATTGATAAATGAGTACAGCTTATTCTCTTCATTTTGATTTGTGCCCATCAGCAAATGAAGGTTCTAAGGGCTTTACTCAATTCTTGTCATTATGGTCATCTCTACTTCAAGGAGACACCTCCTCCCCAGTTGAATTTTGGATGCCCTCCAACCTGAGTGGCTTATCTTCTGACACTGTATGTGTTAATATTCAGGTGCTTTTCATCATGTTTCAAAAAGTTCAATATTCTGGTGCTAACAATGTTCCACTGCTTTTCATAAGGTTTTCAGTGACTAATTATTCTTAAGCAGGCCATCTCTTCTTCTTCCTAGTCTGTCTTTGTCTGGAATTTCAGTTGAAACCTGCCCACCATAGGTGACCCTGCTTGTATTTAAAATACCCGTGATATACCTTCCAGCATCACAGCAACACACAAGCCACCACAGTATGGCAAACTGACAGACAAGTGGTGGATATAATCTATATTCACTGTTTATTCAGACAATAGTTGGTTGTTGCTGATGTTGAGTGCCATGGAGTTGGTTCTGACTCATAGAGACCCTGTATAGGTTTTCTGAGGAGGGATTGGTGGGTTTGAGCCACAGACCCTGCAGTTCAAACTGGTATTGCAAGTCCGGTACATTCTCCTGTAGTACCACACCAGGACTCCAATAGTTTAAATTGTCTATATTCATATTGTTTTTTATTTGCCTCAATCCTGAAGATGAATCATTAACATTTTCATACAAATTGACTTCCCTTGGGAATAGAAGTATGTCAGTTGCTTATGCTATGTACAAACAGTTTTAAATTAATATTATGTTATCCACTACCTCTGCCTGACTTCTTCTTCTCATATAATTCATATTACCTTATCCTATTCTCATCACTATTACTTCTTGGAAACCCTGTACAGGATTGTTATGATATAGAACCAACTTGACAGCTCTTTACAACAACAACAATTCTTGTCAATAGCAACACATAGTCTCCTGTGATCCATTTCTACTGCTCACTGCATTTAAATCCTCCCTATATCCATGGTATTTTTAATAACCTCATATGTATGTGAATTCTGGACAGTGAATAAGGAAGACCGTAGAAGAATTGATGCTTTTGAGTTATGGTGTTGGAGGAGAATATTGAAAGTGCCATGAGCTGTAAAAAGAACCAATAGATCTGTTTTGGAAGATGTACAGCCAGAGTGCTTCTTGGAGTCCAAGATGGCCAAAGTTCGTCTCTCATATTTCAGACATATTGTCAGGAGGGACCAGTCACTGGAAAAGGATATCATGTTTGGTAAGGTGGAGGGTCAGAGAGAAAGAGGGAGACTCCCCCAATGAGATGGATTGGCCAAGTGGCAGCATCGATGGATTCAAGCATGGCAACAGTAGTGAGGTTGGCCCAGGATTTGGCAGTGTTTTGTTCTGTTGTGCATAAGGTCACTATGGGTCGGTACCGGCTCTATGGCACCTAACAACAACAAATATATCACTCCATTAAATTTTAGCTATATAACAATATAACCCAGTCCCTAATGTAACAGTGGAGTATTTTATTGTGAAGTTTTTTTTGTTTCTGTTGTTTTCTGTTGCATGAGGAAATTTCCACTGTGGTTATTTGGTAAAGCTAGCACTTATAACTCAGACTTTTCTCACTCAAACACTGAACTCCTGCAAACATACTTTGTCATACAATGTTTTGCATGAATCAGTGCTCTCAACAGTATCATATTTTGGAAATATAGTGTAAGAATAAACAATGTGATAGATACTACTATGAATGCCCTATTATGTAGAAAATAGCTGTAAGGTTACTCAGAAGCTGTAATTAAGCAAAGTAAGTCTGTGTTATATCATTTAGTCCCCAAGTTGTAAATATTCCCCATTTTTATTGCTGCCTATTTGGGATTTAAAGTCTCTCTTCCCTCCATCTTTCAAGAAGAAAAAGGCATTAAAAAGGGATGTAAAAAAAAGGAGAGAGACATATGAGAAACTCAATGTACAAGAGAAGTATAGCTTTTACTTTACTTGTGATAAAACAACATTTGGCAAAAATTTTGACTTTTATTAAAATGTCTCTGTATCTACCTAGCTTGGACAGCTGGTATGGTGCCATAATATTAGCACTGAACTGTGAACCATAGAGTAGACAGTTCAAATCCACTAGCTGTTCATTGGAAATCCTATACAGGGCCACTATGAGTTGGAATCAACTTGATGACACTTAACAATAATTAATAACATACCTACCTGGTATACATGATAAGCTTGTATATCTAGTTTGGTGCTGTAGGATATGCACTGGACTACAAACCACAAGATTGGCAGTTTAATACCAGGAGTGTCTCCTCAGAAGCCATAAAAAGGGTCGCTATGAGTCAGAACAAATGGTGGCACTTAACAACAACAATGAAAACAACATATCTACAATGAAATAACTTCAATGTTTGAATCAACTAAGTCAATTATTATTTTTAAATTTGAATGTAATTAATGAATTTTCTTATTTGAGTATATAATAATAATTGAAGGAAGCTTTTTAAAGTTCATAGAAAAATTCCATCTTTTTTGAATTTCATTATTCCATGAAGTTTTAAAATCTCCGACATATACATATAGCCTATATGTATTTGTAATAAGCCTCTGGGTGGTGAAAATGTTTAAAATACTTCTTGCTAACTGTAATATTGGAGATCAAGTCCACCGAGAGGTGCCGTGAAAAAAGGCCTGGTGATCTACTTTAGAAAAATCCACCATTGAAATCCTATGGAGCACACTTCTTTTCTAACACATATGGGGTCATCATAAGTCACAACAGACTAAATGAAAATGGCTTATCTGTATTTATATTCATCAGTCATTTGGAAAACAACCTTAGTTCTATCAGTTACTGGGTACTGAAGGCCCTTTTGCAAACTATAAATTTTGTTTTTTGTCCATGTTTCTAACAGGAAATTTAAAAAATATATATTTACAAAAATAGGTAGAGGACAGAAGAAGAATTACTTATGTCTAGCACTATAATAGCTACTTTATTTATGACTTGCACAGAAAACTCACTCCATGATGTAAGTTATTATTTGCTCCATATTGTTGTTGTTGTTAAGTGCCATTAAGTCAGTTCCAACTCATAGTGACACTCTATAGAGTTTCTGAAGAGATATTTGTGTGTTTGAACCTTCAACCTTGTGATTAGCAGTCAAGTGCTTATTCTACAGCACCACACCAGGACTCCTTACTATTATAGACAAGAAAAATAATTTTCTTTTCACCAAAAAATTTGTGTGGCTACCTAATAGTCCCAAATCACAGAGCTATTTTGTAATCTTCAATAAGTATTTTTATATAAGATCTATAACTTTAGGTGTAGTAAATCCTGCATTGCTATA
>NW_006408720.1:5699116-5701817 GCF_000296735.1 Chrysochloris asiatica | reverse complement strand
AGAGAGAGAGAGAGAGAGAGAGAGAGAGAGAGAGAGAGAGAGAGAAGAGGGGGAGAGAGAGAGAGTCAACGAGTCAGCTGCTCCTTGGAAACCCTCGATAGGATCACTATGTGTCAGAACGGATTCGATGGCAATAAATAGCAACGTATAGCAAATGATATATCAGGAGGATTTAAATGCAAAGAATATATATATGTGTGTGTGTGTGTGTATACATGTATTGTTGTTGTAAAGTGCTGTCGAGTTGTTTCTGACACATGAGCCACAGTATAGGACTTCTGAGGAGTAGCTACAGGGTTTGATCTGCCAACCTTGCAGTTAGCTATCCAGTTCTTATCCTACAGTGCCACATTAAGACTCCATATATATATGCATATGTTTGTGTACATATTATTATTATTTGTACCTGTAGGAGTTTAATATAAATAAAGAAAATTACAGTGAAAACATGATTTTAGAAATTGTCCTTAATTAAACATCCTATTGCTGTTGTTAAGTGCTGTCAGAATGGCTCTGATTCATAGTGACCCTATGCACAGCAGAAGGAAACACTGCCCAGTCCTATGCCATACTCACAATTGCTGCTATACTTCAGCCCATTGTTTCTGCTACTATGCCAATCCAGCTCACTGAAGGTCTCCCTCTTTTTTGCTGTCTCTTCACTTTACCAGGCATAATGTCCTTCTCCAGGGACTGGTCCCTCCTGATCATATACCCAAAGTATGATAGATGAAGTCTGACCATCTTGACTTCTAGGGAACATTCTGCTTGTACTTCTTCTAAGAAAAGTTTATTCCTGTCAATCCACGGTACATTTAATATTCTTCTTCAACATTATAATTTAAATTCATCAATTATTCTATGAGCTTCCTTATTCACTGTCCAACTTTCATATGCATATGAAGTTTTGAAAATACCATGACTTGAGTCAGGCACACATTAGTCCTCAAACTAACATCTTTTCTCTTGGATACTTTAAAGAGGTCTGTTGCAGTAGATTTACCTAATGCAATACAGCATTTGATTTCTTGACTGCTGCTTCCATGACTGTTGATGGTGAATACAAGTAAAACGAAGTCTTTGATAATTTCAATCTTTTCTACATTTGTCAAGATGTTATTTATTGGTCCAGTAGGGAGGATTTTTGTTTTCTTTACATAGAAATGCAACCTATGTTGATTTGTGTGGTCTTTGATCTTCATCAATAAGTATTCTAAGTCTTTTATGCTTTCAGCAAGCAAAGTTGCTGTATCGTTTATATATCACAGCTTGTTAATCAGCCTTCCTCCAATCCTGATACCACATTCGTCATCCAATCCATCTTCTAGGATTATTTGCTTCAGCATGCAGATTGAATATGTATGATGAAAGAATACAACCCTGATACACACCTTTCCTGATTCTAAACCATATGTGTCCCCATGTTCTGTTCAAACAACTGTCTCTTAGTCTATGTACAGTTTCCTCATGAGCATGATTAAGTGTTTCACAGTATTCATTCTGTGCAATGTTGTTCATAGCTTATCATGATCCACACAGTCTAAAGCCTTTGCACAGTCAATAAAGCACAGGTAAATATATTTCTGGTATTCCACATCTTTGTCTGAATGTGGAAGTTCCCTGTCAATGTACTGTTGCAGACATTTAAAATTTTCCTTGAGCAAAATTTTGTTTGTTGTTGGTAAGTGCCATTGAGTTGGTTCCAACCCATAGCGACTTTGTATAGGGTTTCCGATGAGCAGCTGGTGAGCTTGAACTGTTGACTTTTTGGGTCAAGCCAACTTTGCAGTGCAGTGCATTAACCCACAGTGCCATGTGTTATTAGTGATATTGTCCTATGACTTCTAAATTCTGTTGGGTTACCTCTCTTTGGAATGGCCATATATATTGATCTCTTCCAATCAGTTGTTCAGGTAGCTGTCTTCCAAATTTCTTGGCATAGGAGAGTGAATGCCTCCATTGCTGCATCAGTTTGTTGAAAGGTTTCAACATATGTTCAATATCATATTTTGGCTCTTATGGACTTGTTCTAATTTTCTTCTGCTTCAGCCTGAACTTGCATATGAGGCTGTATAATGTGACCCCATATATGGATTGTAAGGAGCAACTGTGGGTTTGAACCACCAACTTTGAGGTTAGCTTCCAGTGCTTTTCCTACAGGCAACACTAGGACTTCATCTATATTTACATATGTATATTTACATATTATTATTATTTGGACCTGTAGGAGTTTAATATAAGTAAGTAAAATTATACTGAAAACATGATTTCAGAAATTGTCTCTAATTAAATTAAACAACTTATATACAACATATAAATAAAAATATATTGTTTTGCTCTAAATGTATGTTGAAATTTACATGCTGTTAGGAAGCAGTATACTGAAACTAATTCTAGGTGCCTTACTGTTGTAATTTTCAAAATAAATTAAAAATACATGTGAAAAATTAAAAAGAAATCAGAATACAGGTTTACAAGTTAAAGCTGCTTCAAAATGGCATCAAAAAGGAAACACAAAACTAATATTTTAAAAATTATCTGTCAACCCAAATTAATTTTAAACAGAATGTTGTTGTTATTAGGTGCAATAGAGTTGGTTCTGACTCATAAAGATGCTTTGTACAATGGTGAGGTCCTGTGCCATCCTCACCACTGTTTTTATGCTGTTACCACTGTGTCGAGCTATCTTGTTGGGGGTCTT
>NW_006408720.1:5680379-5697831 GCF_000296735.1 Chrysochloris asiatica | reverse complement strand
CCTATTCTGCTCAAGCTCTTCTCCCTTGATGGTCCTAGGGTCCTATGTTTCTGGACTGTAAGAATAACTACTCTCCAGTTTTTGTTACAAAACTTCTGCCTTTACAGTTGTGACACTCATAATTAGTGATAATAACAATTACATACTATTGAATCATAAGAATCCTAACCCTATCTGTTTTCACCACACCTGTCTAGACAAGATGAAAACTATTCAGCAGGGACTCTATCTTCCCCAGCACACTCTTAAGCTAAACTCCCTCTTGAAAACTTGTAAGCCAGCCACTTCGTGCCATTATTGCCCTCTCATTTTGGTAGCCAATGTCTAAGTTGCCAATCCTTATCTACCATGTAAACAGAGAGGATAGGATTGATACTTGATGTGAAGACTTCTTCCCTCTCTGTTGGTATTTGGAGGACTACATCCATAAGTAAGTATAGGTCAAGTTCATCAAATTATAACAATTTACACTTGTTTTCTTTATTATTATTATTTTTTAAATATTCCTCTAGTTGTGTTCTGATTATCAAGCCATCAAGGCTAGGTTAAATGGGTACTATCTGCAAGTTTGGGCATTCTTGTGCAACCCCTCTCACTTCATATCAGCTGGATGCTTCACTCTCAGCTCTAGCCCTCAATGGCTATGTCCTTGTCCATGGGCTCATGAGTCCCCAGGTCTCACCATACTTAGGACCAATCAGTCTTTCCTCTCTCTGTCTCATATCCAGGTTAACAGGAGTCTATGGAACATATTTGAACTCAGCCCATTCCTTCATTGCTGCCTTTCCCCCTCTTCCACTCACCAGTAGACCAACGTGTTTGCCAGCATGCTTACATGCCTACTCATGTGTTCTCTTTTAGTTTCAGTTTTGGAGGGGGGTTTGTGCTGAAGGGGCTTGATTACTTGCCTTGATGGCTCTCCAGTGAACAACTTGCTTGTTCTTGTAGCAGCCAATCAGAACTGCTATTTGTACTTTAGATTTTTCCTGCTTATCTTTCTTTCAAGAAGTGTCTTCTGGTGCTCTAGCTGTTCTAGAATGGTCTGCTTGTCCTTTCTAATGGGACACCTTAGTCTTTTTACATGTGCCTCATGATCACAATTTATACTTATTTTTCTCAATGTAATCCATAATTTGCTATGATCCACACAGTCAAATGCCTTTGTATAGTCAATAAAGCACAAGTAAACTTCTTTGTGATATCCCTCACTTTAAACCAAGGTCTGCCTGATGTCAACAATGATAAACCTCATTATGTGTCATCTTCTGTATCTGACTTGAATTTCTGGAAGCTCTGTTTCATGTACTTCTTTAACCACTTTTAAATTATCTTCAGTGAAATTGTAATTGCATGTGATATCAATGATATCATTTGATTATTTCAAACTATAATTGTATATGATATCATTTTATGATTTCTGCATTCCATTGGGTAACCTTTCTTTGGAATGGTCACAAATATGAAATTCTTCCCATCAGTAGTGTGGGAAGCGCTTAACTCCCGTTGCTTGGCACAGCTGCAGCGGGGGGAGAGACATTATGCACAGCAAATGACTCTCAAAAGCTAGTCCATATCTTCCCTTCAAGTTAACTCTGGATTTACTTGTAAAAATATATAATATGGCAATATTCACAGCTTTTCACTGAGTTCTACAAATCTTAGGAAAAATTGGCTTAGCAACCATTGCTTTCAGCTTTGGTGGATTGAATACAAAGAGAATTGTGTAACTTACTCCCTTTCATAGAGAACCTAAGTAACTGCATTTGTGAGACCACAAAAGCAGATAACAAATCATAGTCAAGCTGACCTACCCCCATAGACCTCACCACAATCAGTCACTAGCTAGAATTCACAAACGCCTACATATAAGCAGCTGCATAAACAAGCAGACAATAATGAACTTAAGTGAAGGATAGTTTAGACTTGATAATCTACACTTCTTGCAGCAAGTAGCCAGGTTGGGCTTTATGCCACATAGCTTCCAAGTGATTTAATGAATACCTTTATTATGAAAATAATAGTACATTGTGTAGGATAGACAGTTGATAATCTTTTAGTGGAAACAAGAAGAAACAGTTTAATTACATACTGGGAAAGGAGTTGAAGGTCAGTTTGAACATCACAGAAATATTTTTGTCAAGGTTGTCTAATAACCAGGTTCAAGAATGTTGTGACTAACTGTGTAATAATTCAAGAAATGATAAAAGTGTCAATTAATGTACTGTGTAGTTTTAAGTATAAAAATAAAGACTTGCTGAGCTGGGCCAGCAGCAGAGAGCAGAAAGCAGAAAGCAGCAGTAGGAGCAGAAAGAAGGCAGAGAGGCAGAGAAAAAGGAAACAACAAGCTGGACAGCACAGACAGCACAGCAAGCTGAAAAGCCTTTTGATTGCATTCATTCATTCATTCATTCATTTCTTAACCACCGACTCCACATTTCCTCTCGTGTCCCACGACCCCCACGGAGAGCTGGTTTCTCCACACAGTAGACAAAGTAGCTTTCTTCCAAATTTGTTTGCATAGATAATGAGCACATCTAGTGCTGCATATGTTTTCTGAAACATTGCCATTTATATCCAATCAATTCTGGGTGCCTTGTTTTATGCCATTACCTTCAAGTGCAGCTTGGACTTTATATGCCATAGGTTCTTTATCATATGATACCTATTGAAATGGTTGAGCTTTACTCAGTTCCTTTTTGGTACAGTGACTTTGTATATTCTTTCTTGTATCATTGAATATTTTGTTGTTTAGTGCCATCAAGTTGGTTCTAATTCATAGCAACTATGTAGGGTTTCCTAGAATGGCTGATGGATTAGGACTGTTTTCCTTCTTGTCAACAGTTCAGTGCTTTGCCTAGAGCATTAATCCAGGGTCATTTTGTCCATAAAATTCTTCAATACCAAAAATGGAGTCTTGAATTTTGACTTCAGTTCTTTCAGCTTGAGAAATCCTGAATGTGTTCTTCCCTTTTGGTTTTCTAACTCTAGATTTTTGCATATTTCATTATAATATTTGACTTTGTCTTCTTCAGCTGCCCATTGAAAATTTCTGGTCAGTTCTTTTAACATCATCATTTCTTTTCTTTACTTTAGCATCTTTATGAACAAGAATAAGCTTCAGAGTCTCTTCTGACTTCCATTTTGGTAATTTCTCTATTTCTTGAATTTTTAATGCTCTTTACTTTCTTCCTGTATGATATTTTTTATATCATCCCACAATTCTTGTAGTTTTCAGTCATTAGTATCAATTGCATCAAATCTATTTTTGAGATGATCTCTAAATTTAGGTGGGATTTATTCAAGATCAGATTTTGGTTCTCATGGACCTGTTTTCCCTTTCTTCAACTTCAGCCTGAACTTTCACAGAAGCAATTGATAATATGTTCCACAGTTTTCCCCTAACCAAGTTTTGATTGATATTATGGAGCTTTTCTTTTATGTCTTCCTACAGATTGAGATAATTTGATTTTGCATATTTCATTTGGTGAGTTCCATTATACAGTTACCAATGTCTTACACAATTCAATCATGCTACTTCCAGCACCATTTCTATCACCAAGACAATATTTTACAAATATTGATCCTTGATCTTTGTTTCCAAAATTTGCATTCCATTCACTAATAATGATCAATGCATCTTGATACCATGCTTGATCAATTTCACACTGAAAGAAGTTGGTTGAAAATAATAGTACATTGTTGTTGTTGTTATGTGCCATCAAGTCAGCATCAAGTCATAGTGACACTACACACAACAGAATGGAACACTGCCCAGTCCTTCATCAACCTCACAATCATTACTAACCCTTAGTCCATTGCTACCACCACTGTGCTAATCCATCTTGTTGGGGTCGTCTTTTATTCGGAACATCCACATGATATCCTTCTTCAAGGACTGTTTCATCCTGATAATGTTTCTGTAGTATGAGAGATGAAGTCTGGCCATTCTGGTTTCCAGGGAACATTCTGGCTGTACTTTTCCTAACAAAAATTGGTTTGTTCTTTTGTCAGTGCATGGTACTTTCAATATTCTCCTCAAACACCATATCTCAAATGCATCAATTCTTCTATAGTTTTCCATATTCAGTGTCCATCTTTCACATGCATATGAGGTAACTGAAAATACCATGGCTTGCATCAGGTGCACCTTAATCCTCAAACAGACTTCTTTTGAACATTTTAAAATGGTCTTGTGCACCAAATCTTCTAATGCAATATGTCATTTGATTTCTTGACTGCTGCTTTCATGAGTGTTGATGGTTGATCCCAGCAAAATTAAGTCTTTCACAACTTCAATCTCTCTCCATGTATATTGATGCTACTTTTTCCCATTTGCATTGATATAAATCTTGCAATCAAATAAAATCTTGCAAAAGATAATACACAAAGTACTATAACCATACATTGACAGAGAACTTCCATAGTTTCAATTTATATTCTGAAGAGGATATGGAATGAGAAATATCATTGCTGACATTGGATAGATCTTGGCTGAAAGCAAACAATACCAGAGAGATGTTTATCCATGCTTTATTGACTGCATGACAAGCTATAGATAACATGGCAGAGAGTAAGTATTCTGGAACACTTAGTGTTTCATGAGGAACCTGTACATAGATCAAGAAGAAGTTATTTGAACAGGACAAGAAAACACTGAATGGTTTAAAATTAGGAAAGGTGTGTGCCAGCATCGTACACTTTCACCATACTTATTCAATCTGTTTGCTGAGCAAATAATCTGAGAAGCTGGATAATATGAGGGAAAACGTGGCATCAGGATTGGAGGAAGATTTATTAACAACCTGCAATATGCAGATGATACAATCTTGCTTGCTGAAAATGAAAAGAACTTAAAATACTTACTGAGGAAGATGAAACACCACAGCCTTCAGTACATATTGCAACTTAATATAAGGAATACAAAAATCAATTTCATTAGCACTGGCTTCAGTGGTTGGTGCATACATTTAAATAATAGTGGTATTCAGTGTTATTCCTTATAGGTATATGGATACCATCCCATCCCAGACAGTATTGTGCTTCCAAATAGATCTTGAAATACTCTTCTTGACAATGAGTGCAACACCATTACTCTTCACTTTGACATTCATTGCATAGTAAACCATGTGATATTCTGATTTAAAATACCAGTCCAATTAAGCTAGCTAATACTTAGGTTATTGTACTAACATCTTTATGCATTCATTTCATTTTGAAGATTTCAAACTTAACTTAGTTCATACCTTGTATATTTCATGTTCTGATGCTATTTGGAGCAGTTTCTACTCATTTTAAATTGTGTCTTCTTAGCAAATGAGGATCCTGAAAGCTTTGCTCCATTCACATCATTATGGTAAAGTCTTCTTTTAGGAGACATCTCTTCTTCAGTCATGTTTTGAGTGCCTTTCTAACTGAGTGACTCATCTTTTGGCAATATATCTGAAAATATTTTGTTGGTGTTCATAAATTTTTCAGTGGCTAACCATTCAGAAGTGTTCTGCCTCTCCTTCTTCCTAGTGTGTCTCAGTTTTGAAACTCTGCTGAAACCAGTCATCATAGTGACACTGATGTTATTTAAAGACCTGCCAGCATAGCTTTCAGCATCACAGCAACACTTATGCCACTACACTACGAAAATCTGACAGATGAGTGGTGGCATTACATTGTAGATATGGAAATTTACAAAACATAAGAAATTACATCATATTCAAGCTGATTGTATCAGATTAGATCTCATTGTTGAGGTGATCACTACATTTTAACTGTGAAACTACTGAGATTCTGGCCCAGCCAAGTTGGCACAAAATAGCTACCACAATGGTTATTCATCAAGATCGAACACAGATGCAGATATGGGAGTTGGGACCTGGGAGAGATTCCCCTTTCACTTAGGATCCTTCACATCTACTTGTATCCACTGATTTAATGAGGAATAAGAAGCCTTGTGGGATAATGTTTTGACATTTAAAAACTAGTTTCAGAAATATGGTTGTTATTGCTAAATGCTGTTGAGTCAGTTCTGACTCATAGAGACCCTGTATAGATAGGGTTTGCAAGGAGCTTCTGGTGTGTTTGAACCACCAACGCTGTGGTTAGCAGTCCAGTGCTGCTCCTCCACTGCCATATACAAAGATGGTAATCCTAAACTGATTACATTGCCTCTATATTAACAGGGTCCCTAAAATACATTTAGATTAATGGACGGCAGATACAGGCACAATAAATTAGATCAAGGAACATGGTGGAAGAGGAATAATAGTTCCAGATACAGCCAGATCCAAAGGGCCCAAATTCATACTTTGGCTTGTGTAGAACAGAGAAAGAAGAGGTCTATGCCCTTGTGCCTTTCAAGAATTCACCTCATAAACAGTCTAATAGTGCTTGAGTTCTAAAGGATTTGGTTGCAACCCCAAATCCACATTTAACATCACCACTACATCCATATTCTTTTCACTGAGTGATCAAGTAGCAAACAAAAAAAAAAGAGTGCATTATGATTATCCCTTCAGAAAACAATTAGGAGATAAGTAAAATGATGAAATGAATTTCTATAACTAAACACAGAATAAATCATGAAGTAGTGCTTGTGTCAAATGTACTGAATGTCTTATAGTGGCAGGAACCTTAGGACCAGATGGAAAAAGCACTGTTGCACAGCTATGGGGCTGCTGACTGAAATGACATAGACAGAATAGAATTATATTAATTTACTAACTCTCAAAGGACATATTGTGGAATCACATGCCTCATATTCCCCAAATATAGATTGGAAGGAGGATATACTAGGAATTAATATTCTTGTGTGAGATGAGGGAAAGGCATGCCCTCTGCATGTAACACTTGCAGAAAAAAAGAAATTCTAGTATTGTATAGAAAATAGTACACGGTTTGTTTTTTAATCCTAGATCTACTTTACATATTTCTTTCCTACAAATGAAAACTGTTGCCTTACATGCATTGTGGATTTCATGTAGTTTTGCTGGTTTTTAATCTTTGCTCTTGGTAAGAGCTTCATTGTAAAGTTGAGGCTGATGTGTTCATGTGTATGTTTGCATTTAATACATACATGTCTTTCTAGCAGAATCTTCCACAAAAAGAGAAGAGATGTCTTCATCAACTCCTGCTTCATTCTTTGCAATACAAGTGTATGCTCCAGTATCTTCATAACGCACATTGCTTATGTGAACCTCACTGCCATTTGCTGAAAACAGAAGGCAAATGCATTTTGTTAGCCACAAGTTCAGTTTTGGTACTGTTTACACAGTTTCTGTTTACACAGTCAGACAGTTTTCTTAGCTTGTCCCAATCAAAGTGTTTTCTTTCTTACTTCCATGATTTGCAGACATGCCAAATTATTCTAGAAGCATTCATGTGTTTTGTAACTTGTGCTGCTATCATTCTTTTATAGAAAGCTCCAATATTATATATCAAATGCACATTTATTTCCATTTCCTACTTCTTATTTGATATATACGAGTCCTGGTGGTACTATGGGATAGGCATTGGACCACCAGGTTGGACTGAATCACAGGGTGGGTGGTTCAAACTCACTAGCCACTTCTCATAAACCCTATACGGGGCCATTATGAGTCAGAACTGACTCAATGGCACTTAACAACAACACCATTTTATATATAAAAAATGTTAATAATGAAAACTATAACTTTGCCATATTTTCATTTATAACATTCAAAATTCAGTTTGTCCTAAGTTTTCATGTGAATTTAAATAGTATCGATATGGTTTACTTGAAGGGGAGTATATGTGAAAAATATATTTTCTTAAATAAATTAAATAAATTCATAATACAAGGATAATAATATGACCGTTAGTCAAGCTTATTACTGTTGTCCTGGTGTGGGACTGTAAGATAAGCACTGAACTATAAACCAAAATGTTGGTGGTTCAAACCCACCAGTTGCTCCTCAGAAAACCTGCTCAGGGTCACTGAGTCAGAACAGACTCAATGGTACTTAACAACAGCAATGACAAATGCTGTATTATTTAGAAAGGAAATGGGGTGAGCCTATGCAGCTATCTAGTTGGGAGTGATGCACAGCTGAGAGTAAAGCCTGTTGTTGATAAGTATCGTAGAGTCATTTTCAACACATTGTTGTTGTTGTTGTTATGTGCCATGGAGTCGATTCCAACTCATAGCAACCATGTACAGGGTTTTCGAGGCTGTAAATCTTTACAGGAGCAGAAAGCCTCATCTTTCTCCCACAGAACAGCTGGTAGTTTTGAACTGCTGACCTTGTGGTTCTCAGCCCAATTCATAACCACTACACTACCAGAGCTCCTTTTCAACAGATAGCAACCCTGTATAAGGTCTCTGAAGCGCAAATGGTGAGATTGAACCGCCGACCTCATGGCTCAAACAGACATTGCAGTCCAGTTCTTTAAACCACAAAACCACACCAATCACATTAAATTCTAGTTTATATTATCACAAGTTGTATAATCATAAAGTTGTATTGTATTAAAAAATAAGAATGGTCAATTTGTACTGTTATCTAGTTGGGAATGCTGGACATCCAATACAATTTTTGATAAAGGAATTTTTGATAAAGGAAACAATTTTTGATAAAGGAAATAAGTGTAAATTGCTACAATTTGATGAACTTGACCTTTACTTATGGACATAATAGCTCAAAATACCAACTAAAAGGTCAGAAGTCTTCACATCAAGGATCAATCCTATCCCGTCTTTACACAGGGTTGATAGGGGTGGGAAACAGTCATTTGCTACCTAAAATGGGTGGGCTATAAAGACATGAAGTAGCTGGCATACAAGTTTTCAAGAGGGAATTTACTTTCAGAGTGTGCAGGGGAGGTAGAATCCCCACCAAATCACTTTCATCTTGTCTAGATGGGTCTGGTAAAAGCAGATGGGGATAAGATTCTTATGATTCAATAGTGAATATTTTTTATCATGATTAATTGCAACTATCTCAACTGTAAAGGCAGAAGTTTTGTAACAAATAGGGGGGAATAGTTAACCTTACAGTCCAGGAGCAGAGGACCCTAGGACCATCAAGGGAGAAGAGCACAAGCAGAATATGGGATCACAGGGTCAGCAGTTTGAAACTACCAGCTGTTCCGAGGGAGAAAGATGAGGCGTTCTGCTCCCGTAAAGATTTACAGCCTCGGAAACCCTGTATAGGGTCGCTATGAGTCAGAACCGATTCCACAGCACATAACAACAAACAACAACTGGAGAAGCAGTGACACCAGAGTTGGAGGCAGAGATGAGAACATGGAGAGATAGAGCAGCTGAAGACTCAAGACTCATGGAAACAGAAAGACTGTGTGCTGGTGGCCAGGAAGCAGGCTTGCAGAATGTACCCTTAGGTTGTTTAAATTACTATATATTCCTGAGTGTTTTTGTGCACATTCTGTCAAGCTCATCTGCCCCCCTGCAAAAAAAAAAAAAAAGAAGAAACAAAATAGAACAGTATTCATGACAGATAAGAACTAGAGAAAATGTGGCTATTTTTGGAGAGACAGAGACAAGGGTTAAAATTTTATGGGGAATAGACTATTAGACCAAGTTAGGTGTAAATTATAATGAGGCATGATGCCATTCTAAACAACCATTGTGAGATATGGAGACATTGGTGTTTAGGGAAGAGGACTATTAATTAAAATCACTTGAATCACTTTCTCAATTTTCAAATGCTTACTGCCTACCCCTATCCCTCAGTCTTTTTTTTTTTTAGATTCACTAGTATAGGACTCCTGGTATGGCGATATAGGATCAGCACTGGATTTCGAACCACAAGGTTGGCAGTTCAAACTCACAAGCTGCTTGTTGGAAACCCTGTACAAGATCACTATGAGTCAGAACTGACTCAAAGGCACTTAACAACAATAACAAATATAAAATAAGGATTGTCAAGCTTGTCCTATAAAAAGTTAAATAGTACTTAGTTCAGGTTTCTAGACAGCCTCTGTAGTGACTACTTAACTCTACTGAAGTAGTGTGAAAACAGTCATATTGCTCTTCTTGTTAAGTGCTGTCCAGTCAGTTCTGACAGAACTACTAATCTTCCTTGATATTTCTTCTACTTGACTTGAACAGTCAGATACTCATGTCTTACCTCATTTTTCATTGAAATTTTTACTCCTTGTTTGATGTTTCCCACCATAATAACTTCCTAACTCTATGTGACCTTGTTCCTTAAATCATAAAATAAATCAAAGTTATCATAACATAATTACAAAGCATCCTCTTCCCATCTACTTCTTTGCCTACATTTCTTCTCAAAGGAGATTTTTTTTTTTTTCGTTTTCAGACAAATAATCCCTCCTCTCTTGTTGTTTTCTATAACTCTTTCATCCTTTACCCCTCTCCAGTATCTACCAACACTTCCTCTCCACTGATATTTCCTAGAGTTCCTAAGTTTTCCAAAAAGAAAGAAATATCTCTGTTAACCCTAATCCCCTGAATCAATGGTCAATACTTCTTTTTCATTTTTTAAAAAATAGAAAATGAAAAAATTATTAAATAAAATCAAAACAAAGTATTTTTTTTAAAAGTCTGGAATGTGATTTTTGTATTTATTGCTGTCTTTTTATTTCTCAATCCACAGAATACTGATTGTTAGTAATGCTATTCTTCCAAATGTCACAATGGTGCACTAATGACCTGAGCTGTGAACACATCTCAAAAACTTCCTTAGTATCATTAAGCATCTGAAATGGTTGGTCATTTTCCCTATGTTTAAAATATATATTCTTTAGTCACAGCATTATTACCGGTTCTCCTTACAATTTGCTGAATTTTAGTGTTTTTGTATTAATTACCTTCACTTTCCTGCTAATAAGTTGTTAGTGCTCAGTCATGTTAATTCGTGTATTTTGTCTGTATGCACAAATATATGGCTCAGTTTATTTAGCACAAATGCTAAAAAAGATCTGACAAATGACTGCCTATTTAAACAACCACAAACCAAAATAATAATAATAATAATAAAAGAAAAACAATTGATGTGGAATCAATTCCAACTCATGGTAACCCGTGTATTACAGAGCAGGATTGATCTCTGTAGGTTTTCTTGGCTTTTCTTCAAGAGACTTTTCAATCACAGAGCCATTGAGTGAATTCAAGGTTTGTCTACCTTTTGGTTAGTTGCTAAGCACAAACTATTTATACTAGGCAGAGAAAAGAAGCATAATGCCTGGTAACATATAATTATATACAAGCTAATATTTCATATAAGAAAAATATGACTTGCTTGTATAATATGTTTTACCACTGTTAAATGAGCACAAAATAACAGAAGCAGATGTTACTTAACTATTCTTCACTATAATTTCTGTTCATCAGAACAATCTTCTTCTTAGATTCTAAACACGATTATGCAACCATTGAAAATAAATTTATAAATTTTGGAGGTGCTGTAGGATAAGGAAGCCCTGGGCTTTTAATCACACAGTTGGTGATTCAAACCCACCAGCCACTCCTTGGAAATCCCATACATAATCACCATGAGTCAAAACTGACTTAATAACACTTAACAACAATAATAACAACTTAAATTGATTAAGGAGTCCTGGTGCAGAGCTGTAGGATAAGGACCGGACTTATAACTGCAAGGTCAAGGGTTTCTGCTCCTCAGGAACCCTATGTAGGGTTACTATGAGTCAGAATCAATTCTATTACTCTGAACAACAATGACAACTTAAATTAATATAGTTACTTATAGGATTAAAGTCATAATGTTCAAGAAAACTTTCACAAACATGTCTCCTTGACTTACAAAAATAAAATTCTTGAAAAGCTTTTTAAAAAGGTATACTGGTTAAACATATGAATCATTAAAATGGAATAACAGAGGAAACTTTTGCTAACAGGATTAACAATGAAAATATATTTATTTATATCAGTATGACTTGAAGATATTTAAAGGTAAAGAGTAAGGAATATAAGGTCCATGCAACAGATAGTTCACAAAGGATAACTTTATCTGGGCTACTTTTTAAATTGGAAACAATTGTTCTGAATCGGCTGGGAACTGACTTGATGGCACTAACAACAACAACATGGATAGATAGATAGATAGATAAATATAGATATAGACTCTTGGTGTGGCAATGTGATAAAGCACTGGACCCTAAGGTCAGTTTGAGCCAAAAAGTCTGTGGTTCAAACTTACCAACTGCTACTCAGAAAACCTATATAGGGTTGCTATGAGTCGGAATTGAGTCCATGGCACTTAGCAACAACAAATATATATATTCAAATATGTTATAATATAGTTTATACATATTGTAATATAAACATATAAATATATTATAACATATGAGAATATATTTTACCATATAATACAAATAGTACCATCCATATATTATATGAAATTGCTCTTGCACTATCTATACTATCAGTCTTTATAAAACCATGAGCTTTGGTTTGTCATTTTAAACATATATATGATTATTCTCATCTGCATAAACATTCTCATCTGAATGATGTCCACACATTAGATACTAGAATATATTGAACATATTATATATTGTGATGCATCATTTCATAACTTGAAACAGAATACAGATCTGAAACTTAACAGAATTTTGGTTTTATCCTCTTTATTTACAAAGTATGATATAAATTCATTCACAAAAAGTTTATATACTATAGAATCCCTCCATTATGCATATTTTAATATATTATTGAAACACTGAAGATTTAAACATTCAGATATATATTTTTATAAAGACATTCAATTATCCTGTCAGCATATCTGCTATAATTCATGGACCAATATTTAAGTGTTACATAATTTAATATTTTACTTATCACAAATATAATGACATAATTAGTCATCATGACAAGATTATTATTTAAAATAATAAGAGTATGTAATGGTTCTATTTCAAATATACTGTCTTAGGTATGACAATATACAATTTTTTTGATTTTCTTGCCATTCTGTTGCCACTAATATGTATTCACCTTTTTACCAAATAATGTAAAAATATGTTATACATTTAGTAAAATGTCTTTACATGGTCATTTAAAAGGAAAAAAAAAAGTGTATGTACAAGGTACCTTGAAGTGTGAGTTGCTTGGATAGCTTTGGTGTGATATCAATTCCATTCTTCAGCCAGCCAAGTTGAGGATTTGGTATGCCCTCTGCATGGCACCTAAGACTTGCAGTTACCCCAGGTTCTCTAGCTTGACTTTCTGGATACACCCGGATAACTGGAGGAACTGAAGAAAGGCATGACAAAGAAAGTAAACATTTACCATATTTTCCAAATTTTTTCCAAACCAAAAGTACAGAACTATGAGAAAGTAATTAATAATGCATATATATAACTCACTGTGGAATCCTGATATGGCCCTGTAGGATAAGTATTGGACTGCTAACTACAAGGTCAGTAGCTCAAACCAATCAGCCATTCCTAAGAAACCCTGTACAGGGTAATCATGATTGCAATTAACAACAACAACAACAACAACATATACAGTTGATTTAAACTCATATAGACTAATAGAACCCAGTTGAACTGCTCTATGGGGTTTCCAAGACTATAAATCTTTATGCAAGCAGACAGCCTCATCTTTTTCTTGCTGAGCAGTTGATTAGTTTGAACTACTGACCTTGAGTTCTTGTTTATGTATATATTGTTGTTGTTGTTTTATTTATATATACACATGAGCAATCCTGTATAGGGTTTCTGAGGAGAAGCTGGTGAGTTTCAACTGCTGACTTTACAGTTCAAACTGATCTTGTGGCTTATCCTATGGCCCCATACCAGGAGAGAGATATGTATATATGGAGCTCTGGTAGCGTAGTTGTTATGAATCGGGCTGCTAACCTCAAGGTCAGCAGATTGAAACCACCAGCCATTCCAATGGAGAAAGATGAGGCTTTCTGCTCCCGTAAAGATTTACAGCCTCAGAAACTCTGTGCAGGGTCGCTGTGAGTCGGAACCAACTCCATGGCACATAACAACAACAACAACTATATATATATATATATATATTATATATATATATATTGACAATATCTAAATAGAGAGAAATTTTAAAAATAGATAATGTTAACTTGATAATCAAATAATTGAGATAAAAAATTTACTAACAGCAGTTTTGAAATGCAGAATAAAGAATCAATTAACTGGAAGATAGATGAATTCAAATTATCCAGTCTGTGAAGTAGAAAGAAAAAGACATGAAGAAACATTTATAAAACCTAGTAGATTTGTGGGGTAAGAACAAAAGTATGAAACCTACTTGTAACAAGAGGTCTGAAAAAAGAGGAAAGAAAAGGATAGAAAAAAATATTTAAAAACGATATGGCCAAAAATGTACAAATTTACTCAAAGGCACAAATCTACACATTCAAAAGCATTACAAAGTCTAAGTAGGTTAAATGCAAAGAGATGCAAATTGAGAAATATTATAAAGAAACAAAGAAGGAGAGAAGTGATTCATCACAAAAGATGACTTCTCAATATGATTGTTGTTGTTTCGTGCCGTGGAGTCGGTTCCGACCAATAGATTATCAGCCATTTTATCACCATAGGGGAATGGGATAGATTATATAAAAACTACAAGAAAAAAATAAAAACTGTCAATCAAGATTTCAATAACTGGCAAAACTAACCTTCAAAAATTAAAGAGAAAGTCTAAGACAAACTGACAGAGTAAGTGACCTCTCTGAGCTGATTCTCTTCAACAAAGACATGAAAGATCAAATGAGGAGCTAAAGATGGTGATCCTGGAATGCCATGTATCAGAGGACAGGAGAGAAAAGGGAATTGAGTAATGGAAGAGGAAGCTGAACAGGAGTAGTGAGAGAGAAGAAAAACAGGCAGACTGTGGGCTAGAATACAGCAGTGCTGCAATATCGAACTTTTGCGAGCTTCTGTTGATACACCCTCCTGTGAGTACAGGATGCAGATTGAAGTTGACAGCTATGGAGTATAATTCCCCCTTGTTCCTGTGCTCTCTGGCTAGCCAGTTCCCAAACCAAGCCAGTGGCCAATGGCACATCCTAACGTACAACGTCTTCTCTAACTGGTGTTGGAAACCTGGCATAGCATCCCTGCTTCTGGAGGTGAATGAACCTACCAGGAAGTATGCTACAGAGTAAACAGAGGACTCTGGTCATATTTCCTGTCTCTACCACATCCAGCAAAAGAAAGGTGGTGAGTTCCTGAGAATACACTAATATACAATCATAAACAAAATATAAATTTGACACCACAATGGCTTGAAAAGAAAACAGACAATTTCAGCGTACACAAAGAAAAAATCTGAGTGCCTCAAACAAGCAACCAAAATATAAAATCAGAAAATACAATATATAAAATATAAAAATACAGAAAATAGAAGTGGTATCAGAAATAACTGATTAAAATTTAAAGGAATGCTAATTAGGCAGCTTCCATAGATTGTGATAAAGGTCAATAAAACTACAGATTAAAATAAGGAATTGTAGACAAAATCATGGCAAATTTCAGGAAACAAAATGACAAAACAATATATAAAAAAAGGGGGGGGAATCATACAAAAACAGAAGATTGACAGTAAGACTTCAGTACACTGAAAGGTCAAATAATATAAAGGTCAAATAATATAAAGGTCAAATAAATAATATAATATAATGGTCACAAATGGAAAGTCAAATCATTGAGCTTCAATGGAAAGTTAAATCATTGAGCTTCAAGGAAAATATCTCAATAATTGATTACTAGAGGAACAATCAGAGGGAAAACATTCACAGCATAAGATTTATGTGGAACACTAGCAAGAAGTGTTCTGGTGTTGGATAAGCACTTGATCCCAAGTTTGGTTTGAACAGCAAGGTTGATGATTCAAATTTACCAGCTGTTCCTCGGAATTCCTATTTAGGGTTACTGTGAGTCTGAACTGATTTGATGGTACTTTATTAACAACATCAAGCAGAATAAAATACATGTAATAGGAATTCCAGAATTACTGTTGTTATGTGCCACGGAGTCGGTTCCAACTCATAGCGACCCTGTATAGGGTTTCTGAGGCTGGAAATCTTTGCAGGAGCAGAAAGCCTCATCTTTCTTCCATGGAACAGCTGGTAGTTTCAAACTGCTGACCCTGAGGATAGCAGCCTGATTCGTAACCACTACACTACCAGAGGAAGAGAACATTGTCCAAGAGTTGTTGGCAGACACCTTTCCTAAAATGAAAGATGAGAAGATAACCAATCAAGAAGTTGAATGAACACCAAGAATGATAGACCTGTAAAAGGAAAATACCAAGATATATTATAATCAAACTTTTTAAAACCAAAGACAAGCAAAATAATCCTGAGAGTATCTAAGGAAAAATAAAAACTTACTCACAAAGGAAAAGAAATAAGACTAAATTCTGATCTCTCAGCAGAAACCATGGAGGCAAGAAGACAATGAAATGGCATATATAAAATTCTATGAGAAAAAAAAAAAAAATTGCTAACCAAGAATCATATATATGGCAAAACTATCCATCAAATATGACAGTGAAATTAGGTAATTTTCAGTTAAACAGAAGTTAAAAGCATTTGTAAAAATCAGATCAAACTTAAAAAACATACTAAAGTGAATTATTTGGACAGGGAGTAACATACATTACAATGTCACCTAGATTCAACTCAGACACAGAAACATAAAAAGTAAAACAGATCTCTAAAACTAAAAACAAGAACCAGAGATGCAGCTACAATTAAAAAAAAAAAATTTTTTTTAAATCACAAAGTTAAAAGAGGGAATAATATAGTTACAGAACTTCCAAATTAACTTGAGGAAATCATGTTAATTTGAAGGGAAAAAAAAATCTTATAGTAACCGTAGTGGTTATGAGTTAGGCTGCTAACCTCCTCAAGGTCAGCAGTTCGAAACTACCAGCTGTTCTATGGGAGAAACGTGAAGCTTTCTGCTCACATAAAGACTGACAACCTTGATAACCCTATGCAGGGTGTCTTTGAGTCAGAACCAACTCCATAGCACATTACCAAGTATAACCCTAAAACCTAGAACTAGCCTTACTACTAGTCCTAGCCCAATTCGTAACATTACCTTTGTTTAACAATATATGAAGTCATAGGCCTAGTTTAGATAAAGCCATAATTCTGACTTTAACCCTCATTCCTTACTTCTACCCACAAATCCCCCCACCAAATAATTAAGAAGATATTAGGCCATTATCAGCAAAACAAAAGCTGAGAAATTGAATTTTTAGTATGCAAACCCTACCAGAAATGCTGAAGTATATCCATTAGGCTTAAATAAAAACGATCCTAAAAAGTTACCTGAAATCCGGTGAAGATATAAAACATTGATAGAAATAATTCTACTGGGAAGTATAAAATTCATTATTGATTCTGTACTTCTGGGTTGCATCACTTCTTTTCTACCTATTTTATTTAATGTATTTGTAACCCTTGGAACATATAGAGGGGCTTCAAAAAGTTCTTGGAAAATG
>NW_006408720.1:5678062-5680067 GCF_000296735.1 Chrysochloris asiatica | reverse complement strand
TAAAGATTTACACCCTCGGAAACCCTGTACAGGGTCGCTATGGGTCAGAACTGACTCGACAGCACTTAACAACAACTTAACAACAACAACATAATTCTATCAAAATGTATACTACCTCAATTTTTTTCCCTTGATATCAACATGCCTACAATTGCTGAAAGTACATGGCAACATTACCAACAACAATAAAAAAAAAAAAAAAAAATTCAATGCAGAAAATAATTCAGGCATTAAATAATTAAAAAGACAAATGCACAAAAATGCAAATTTTCTGTTAATCAGAACACAGTGTATGAAGATGTACTTTCTTTCTTTCTTTTTAATGCATTAAAGGATAGTGACAGGGTAGTAAGCAAACAGAGTTATTTCCTTTATTTTGTTTAAACACTATGGATTCTTAGTTGGTATTGTTGAAGCTAGATTGCTTTATGTTTAAGAGGTTAATTGCAATTCTTAATATAACCACACACACATAATAATATATATAATAAAGAAATAAACATAGTACACTACAAAAAATTAATCAAACACTAAAGACGAAAGTAATGAAGGAACTTAGGAGCATATAAAGATGTGACATATAGAACAAAATTTTTTTTTAATGGCAGAAATCCATTCTTATCAATATTTTACATGAAAATTGATAAACCAATCAAATTAAAGCCAAAGACTGGCAGAATGGGTGGAACAAAAATATCACCTAACTACATGTTGCCTGTAATAGGTTCATTTTAGAATAAATAATGCAGCTAAGCTGAAAATACAAAGATTGATTATATATCCCATGCAAATAGCAATCAAAAAGGAATTAGAGTGATTTTACTAATATCAGAAAGCATTAAGTAAGCAAAATGGTTACAAGAGAAAGAAGTATACTACACAACAAATGGAGAATCAATCCTTCAAATAGACATAAGTATTGACACATAAACAATTAGCAATACAACCACAAAATATGTGAAGTAGAAATTGATAATATGTGAGAGAGAAATAGCAATAATGATAAATAGAGACTTCAACACTCTATTCATAATGGATAGAATAATCAAGCAAAGTAAAACAAAGAAATGGAAGAACTGCACAACACTATACATTAAGGAGCTCTGGTAGTGTAGTGGTTACGAATCAGGCTGTGAACTGCAAGGTCGGCAGTTCGAAACTACCAGCTGTTTCACGAGAGAAAGATGAGGCTTTCTGCTCCCGTAAAGATTCACAGCCTCGGAAACCCTATGCAGAAGCGACTTCACAGCAAAAAGCCACCACCATAAATTAGGATACACGTTTTTCTCAAGAACAAATGAACATTCATCAGAATATAGCATATGCTTGATGTTATTAGATGCCAAGTTGGTTCTGACAGTGACCCTATGTACAACAAAACAATACACAGTCCAGGCCTGCACCAACCTCACAATTGTTCTTATGTTTGAGCGTATTGCTGCTGCAACTGTACAAATTCATCTCTTTGGGGGAGGTATTCCATTTCTTTGTTGATCTTTCAATTTACCAAGCATGATTTCCTTCTCCAGGCACTGGTCCCTCCATACAATATGTGTGAAGTATGAGAGACCAAGTCTTATCATCCAAATTTCTAACAAGCATTCTGGTTGCATTTCTTCCAACAGTTATTTGTTAGTTCTTCTGGCAGTCCATGTATATTCAATATTCTCCAAGACCATAATTAAAGTGCATCAATACTTTCAAAGTCTTCCCCACTCTTTGTCCATGCATATGTTGTTGTTAGGGGCCATAAAGTAGGTACCAACTCATAGCGACCCTATGCACAACTGAGTGAAACACTACCCAGTCCTGGGCCAACATCACAATCCTTGCTATGCTTGAGCCCATTGCTGCTGCCACTGTGTCAATCCATATCATTGGGGGTGGGGGTGGGGGTCTTCCTCTTTTTCTCTGACCTTCCACTTTACCAAACATGATATCATTCTCCAGTAACTGGTCTCTTCTGAAAATATGTCCAAAGTATGAGCGGTGAAGTTTGGCCATC
>NW_006408720.1:5671767-5677512 GCF_000296735.1 Chrysochloris asiatica | reverse complement strand
AGATTATTTGTTCAGCATACAGATTGAATAAGTATGGTGAAAGAATACAACCCTGGAATACACTTTTCCTAATTTTAAATCATTCAGTGTTCCCTTGTTGTGTTTGAACAACTGTCTCTTGGTCTTTGTACTGGTTCCTCATGAGCACAATTAAGTGATCTGTAATACTCATACTTTACAATGTTGGCCTTAGCTTGTCATGAGCCACATAATTGAAAGCCTTGCATAGTCAAAAAAGCACAGATAAACATCTTTTTTGGTATTGTCTGCTTTCAGCCAAGATCCATCTGACATCAGCAATTATATCCCTCACTCTACATCCTCTGTTGAAAATAACTTGACCCTCTAGAAGTTCTCTCTCAATGTAAGTTTGTATTATTTTTGTATTAACTTTTAGTAAAATTTTACTTGTATGAAGTATCAATGATATGGTCCAGTGATTTTGGCATTCCATTTGTTCACCTCACTAGAATGGGTACAAATATGGATCTCTTCTAGTCAGTTGGCCAGGAAGGTGACTTCCAAACTTCTTGACTGCATAGATAAGAGAGTGCCTCCAGTGCCACATCAATTTGTTGAAAGATTTCAATTTGTATTCCATCAATTCTGGGTGCCTTGTTCTTTGCTAATGTCATCAATGCACTTTGGATTTCTTCCTTCAGAATCATTTATAATTTATAAAAAAAAACAAATTTTTATTGTGATTTGAGTGATAGTTTACATGGGAGAACATGGGTTTTATATTCATCCTATGGTATTTTGTTTCATTGCAATGATTAAAAATCCCCTCCATGCATCCTCATGAGCCTAGAGTCCTCAGCTGCTGTATCTCTTCATGTCATCATCTCTGCCTCCGTTTGTGATGTCACTATTTCTTTACTTGTTGTTGCTGTTGTGTGCTGTTGAGCAAGTTCTGACCCATAGTGACCCTGTATAGGGTTTCTGAGGAGTGGCTGGTGAGTTTGAAGAGTCGACCTTGTAGTTCATACTGACTTTGCAGTCCAATGCATTAACCTGCAGCCCACACCAGGACTCTGGATAGGGTCCTACATTCTGCTCATGCTCTTCTCCCTTGATGGTCCTAAGGTCCTCTGTTCCTGGGGAGTAAGAATAACTACTCCACCCCCTTTATGTTAAAAAAAACTTCTACATTTACAGTTTTGACTATCACAATTCATCATGACAACAATTACTCACTATTGAGTCATAAGAATCTTATCCTTTCAACCAGACCCATCTAGGCAAGAAGAAAACTATTCAGTGGGGATTCTACCTTCCCTCATACACTCTTAAACTAAACTCCCTCTTGAAAACTTGTAAGCCTGTATAGTCCCTACATTTTAGGTAGCCAATGTCTAAGTTGCCTGTCCCTATAAACCCTGTATACAGAGGGGATAGGATTGATCCTTGATGTAAGGACTCCTTCCCTCGCAGTTGGTAATTTGAGTTACTACCTCCATAAGTATAGATCAAGTTCATCAAATTGTAGTAATTTACACATGTTTCCTTTATCAGTTTTTTTTATCTTCCTCTAATTGAGTTCTGATCATTGGCTCTTGATCATATATCACTGCTTGAAATGGTTTTACAAACACCATTTATCTTTGGTACAGTGACTCTGTGTATTCATTCCATCTTCTTTTGAGGCTTTCTGCATCCTTCAATAATTTGTGCAGAGATTCTTCAATATTTCAATTTGAGCCTTGAATTTTTCTTCAGTTCCTTCTTGAGAAATGCTGGGCATGTTCCGTTTTGGTTTTCTAACTCCAGATCTTTGAACATTTCATTATCATATTTGATTTTATCTTTGGGGGCTGACCTTTGAAATTTTCTGCTCATCTCTTGTACCTCCTCACTTCCTCCATTTGCTTTAGCATCTGTATGCTAAAGAGCAATTTTTGAGTTTCTTCTGACTTCCATTTTGGTCTTTTCCTTCTTTCTTGTTTTCTTAATGAGCTTTGCCTTATTCCTGTATGATGTTCTTTATGTCATACCACAACGATTCTGGTAATCCAGCTTCTCAGATTATTTGCTCAGCATACACACTGAATAAGTATGGTGAAAGAATACAACCCTAGTGTACATCTTTCTTTATTTTAAACCATTTAGCATCCCCTTGTAGAGTTCAAACAGCTGTCTCTTTATCTATGTACAGGTTCCTCATTAGCACAAGTAAGTGTTCCTGAGTACTCATTCTCCACAATGTTATCCAGAGCTTGTCATGATCCACACAGAGAAAAGCCTTTACATAGTCAATAAGCACAGTATATGCTAGATCACAAATAAATCAAAATATTTTAAAAGATTGATCTATACACTGTATTCTCTCCTCTCACAATGAAGTAAAATTATAAATCATTTGGAGAATTGAAACTAAAAAAAAAAGTTTAAAAGAATTAACACTAAAAACTATATGCAAATTAAGCAAAACACAATCATAGACAAGCAATAGTTCAGATATAAGAAATAACAAAGTAGACTGGAAATAAACCATATGAAATAAAAACACAGCATAAGAAAACTTAGGAGAAGCAGACAAAACAGGGCTCAGAAGAAAAGAAATAGCTGCTCCTCAGAAATCTATACAGGGCCACTATGAGTTAGAATTGACTGGACGGCAAGTAACAACAAAAACCGGTGTATAAAAAAGAAAATTCTCACATCACTAACTCACCATTATACCTCAAGGGACCAAAAGAATGTAAAGGAAAATAAACCCATGTTTAGAGAACCACACCAGGTTCAAAGTGATAGATTGGTGTTGTTAAGTGCAGTCAAGTCAGTTTCTAACATAGTTACTATGATAGGATTTCTAAAGACCTGTTGGTGGGTTTCAACTTCTGACCTTGCATTTCACAGTCCAGTGCTGATCTTATAGTACAATAGCAGCAGTCCAAGTGATGAATAGATAGACAGAAATATATTTTATGCAAATGGAATATTATTCAGTAATAGAAAATAATGTTACATGCTATAGTATGGATAAGTATCAAAAATACTATGTTACATGAAATAAGAGTCCCAAAAGGCCACGCAGTACATGAATCCAGTATTATTGAATGTTCAGAATAGGCAAATCTACAGACATATAGTAGTTGCCACTCTCTGCAGGTGTGTGGAATGGGGAGTGATGACTTTATGTGTATGATGGTGGTGGCTATGTGCCATGGAATCAATTCCAACTTATAGTGATCCTGCATAGGGTTTCCAAGGCTGTAAATCTTCATAGGAGCAGAAAGCCTCATCTCTCTCATGCAAAGCAACTGGAGGATTTGAACTTTTGACCTTTCAGTTAGTAGTTCAACTCATAACACACTATGCTAACACATATGAGCTTTATATTTAAGGTTATGAATATATATTTTCAAGTCATAGATGTGGAGAAAAGTATTTGCAAGTCCCATATCTTATGTAGAACTTGTACCCACAATGCACAAAGAGCTCTGAGTCTCTACAGTATGAAAAGAATTGTTTTAAAATAAAATAATAGGAGAAACAGTGTGTAGATGTGATATTTGAGAACTGTTTTCTTCATGTTTTTTTTTTCCCTTCCATCTGTATACCTAAAAGTTCTCTAAAAATTACAATCTATTAAAAAAATCCAAAAATACTTAGACAGTGGTGACCATACAATACTAAAAATGTACTAAAAAACTGTGAATTTATACACATTTAAATGGGTAAAGTGATAAATAATTGTAAAGCACTTATATAGAAGGAGTCCTGGTGTGGTGCTGTAGGATAAGCACTCAACCATAATGTCAGTTTGAATCACCAGGTCAGCCGTTCAAACTCAGCAGCCTCTCCTCAGGAACCTATACAGAGTCCTTATGAGTGGGAACCAACTCAGTGGCTGATAACAACTTATATAAAATGATTATTTTTTTAAATACACATTCATTTGTTCTTAAATTATATTATTTTTACTATTCATATAAATTATGCCCATGTACACAGGAGCTCTGGTAGCATTGTGGTTACAAATCGGGCTGAGAACCTTAAGGTCAGCAGTTCGAAACTACCAGCTGTTCCATGGGAGAAAGACAAGGCTTTCTGCTCCTGTAAAGATTTATAATCTCAGAAACCCTGTACAGGGTTGCTATGGATTGGAATGGACTCAACAGTACTTAACAGCATCAACTACACATAGATATCCACCACTCTTCTGTCAATTTCTCATTCTGTGGTGGCTTGTGAGTTGCTGTAATTCTGGAAGCTATGCCATGGGTAGTTTAAATACCAGCAGGGTCACCCATGGTGGACAGGTTTCAGATGACCTTCCAGAGGAAGACAGACTAGGAAGAAGGAGTGACAATCTACTTCTGAATATTTAGTCACTGAAAAACTTATAAATACTATAGAAACACGTTCAGATATAGTGCTGGAAAATGAGCCCCTCAGGTTGGAAGGCACTCAAAATGGAACTGGGGAAGATTTGCCTTCTCAAAGTTGAGTTGACCATAATGACACAAATGGAGTAAAGCCCCTAGGGACTCTCATTTGCTAATGGGCACAACTCAAAATGAAGACAGACATCTATAAACATCCATTAATAATCAGAACATGGAATGTACGAAGTATGATTCTAGGAAAATTGGAAATTGTCAAAAATGAAATGGAACACATAAACATCATTATCTTATGCATTAGTAAGCTGAAATGGACTGCTATTGACCATTTTGAATCTGACAAACACATGGTTTACTATGCCGGGAAAGACAAATTGAAGAGGAATGGTGTTGAATTCATTGCCCCCGCAAAAAACATACCTAGATCACTCATGAGGTACAACACTGTCTGAGATAGGATAATATCCATGCATCTACATGGAAAACCAGTAAATATCACTATTCGTCAAATTTATGCACCAACCACGAAAGCCAGTGAGGATGAGATAGAATTCTACCAACTTTTTCAATCTGAAATGGATCAAACATGCAATCAAGATGTATTGATCATTACCAATGATTGGAATGCAAAGGTTGGGAACAAAGAGGAAGAATCAGTAGTTCAAAAATATGGTCTTAGTGAGAGAAATAATGCTGGAGAATGCATGATAGAATTCTGCAAAATCTATGATTTGTTCATTTCAAATATCTTCTTTATACATATCAACCTCACCAGATGGAATACATAAAAATCAAATTGACTACATCTGCGGAAAGAGAAGATGGAAAAACTCTATATCATCAGTCAAAATGAGGCCAGTGGCAGATTGCTCATATGCAAACTCAAACTGAAGCTGAAGAAAATGCAAACAAGTGCATGAGAGCCAAAATATGGTCTTAAATATATCCCAACTGAATTTAGAGATCATCTGAAGAAGAGATTTGATACAATAAACACTAAAGACAGAAGACCAGAAGAGTTGTGGGATGACATTAAGAACACCATACATCAAGAAAGCAAAAAGTCATTAAGAAGACCAGGAAGAAGGAAAAGATCAAAATGGATGTCAGAAGAGACACTGAAACTTGATCTCCAGCATAGAGATGCTAAAGCAAATGGAAGAAATGAGCAAGTATATGAGCTGAAGAGAAAATTTCAAAGGTCAGCTCAAGAAGACAACATCAATTATTACAAGAAAATGTGCAAAGAACTGGAGTTAAAAAATCTAAAAGGAAGAACACATTCAGCATTTCTCAAGCTGGGACTGAAGAAAAAATTCAAGCCTTGATTTCCAATACTGAAGGATTCTCTAGGCAAGTTACTGAATGACGCAGAAAGCATCAATAGAAGATGGAA
>NW_006408720.1:5665465-5670672 GCF_000296735.1 Chrysochloris asiatica | reverse complement strand
CACAAGATCTTTTTAAAGTGTTGAAGAGCAAAGATGTCAGCTTGAGGACTAAGGTGCGCCTGGCCCATGACATGGTATTTTCAATAACCTCATTTGCAAGCAAAAGCTGGACAGTGAATAAGGAAAACAGTAGAAGAATTGATGCATTTGTGTTATGGTGTTGGAGAAGAATATTGAAAGTGTCACGGGCTGCCAAAAGAACCAGCAGATCTGTGTTGGAAGCAGTACAGCCTTGTAGGCCAGGATGGCCAGACTTCATCTCTCATACTTTGGACATATTGTCAGGAGGGACCAGTTTCTGGAGAATGATATCAAGTTTAGTAAGGTGGAGGGTCAGAGAAAAAGAGGTAGACCCCCGGTGAGATGGATTAGCAAAGTGGTAGTAGCATCAATGCCACTCTCAAGAGTGGCAACAATTGTGAGGTTGGCCCAGGACCAGGCAGTGTTTTGTTCTGTTGTACATTGGATTGCTAAAAGTTGGTACCGACGTGATGGCACCTAATAACAACACATAGATATAAATACAAGTTCTCGTGGTACCATGGGGTTAGCATTGAGCTTCTAACTTAAAAGTCTGCACTTCAAACCACCAGCCCACCAGATGCTCTGTGATAGAAGACTAAGACAGTCTTCTTGGTACCCTATGGGGCAGTTCTACCTTGTTCTAACAGTGCGCTATGAAGTTGGATCAACTTGACGGCAGTGGATATATTAAAATATTGATAAAGGTAGAGGGAAATATAGAGGAGAGCCAGAGTAGAAAGAGGGAGACAGATGAAGAAAGATAGAAGGGGGTACAGAAAGATAAGAAGAGAGAGAGAGATAGTCAATAGAACCAACAGTGAACAAATAATTAATTGGTTTAAAGGTATACAGGAATTCCTTGACCTTTAAGATTGGAAATATACCAACATTTCAAAGTTATTCATCATCCAAAAATTCGTGTCATATTTCATAAAGGACTTGAGATTATTTCTACTGAAATGTATACCCACTGGCATAAAAACTGATATGGATTGGTTAAACATCATATCAGTCACAACTGAAGAGAGAATCAATAAACTAAATGTAAAATCTGGCGTACTTGGGGACTTTCAATTTCAAGAAATGATGGTTAAAATGACTCTGATCAATAATACTTCTGAATAGAAATTAAATACTGAAAAAAAAATTGCAAAAAAAATTCTTGAAAGTCTAAGTAAACATAATAATATAACTAGGACTGTCTGAACAAGGACAGCAAGAGTAAGTTTCAGGCCCATGACAGAGGGCTTGAACAGTGAATGTCTCCCAAATATTACCAAGTCAGATGAGGATTCTAAGCCAAAATTGATACCAAGTGAAATACTAACACAACAGTTTGGCTCTGAGGCTGTGCAGAGTCAGATACAATGGGTTATCTCTTATGTCCCTATCTAACTTTAAGAGTTCTAGGGGGCTTGGCTTTTTGTTTGTTTGATTTGCCACAATCAATGTTTGGGAAGCTTTGAGGGCAAAGTGTTCTGGGAGGCAATTTGAGCAGAAGAAAAAGAAGATTGTAATTGAGTCCCCACAACAGTTTTGGCTGGACGCTGTTGCATAATTACGTTTGCTCTGTACTGGATGCATGTGGATACATGCTTTTATAGTGACCACAAAAAAGGCTCATTGCTGGGTACCTAGTGATATTCCAGGGCCCAATAGAAGCATATAAAATTCATCTTGTGGATGAAACTTTTATTTTAATATTTCAAATAGTTTTTAAATGATTTATTAAATACATTTGTCTGTATAAAACACAATAGTTTGAGATTGGAGGAACCTGAGACTATAGAACAGGAGGAACGTGAGACTACTGCCCTCTACTACTACCCTTCAGGTCTGGAGAGGAACTCACTCTCATGGTCCAACTTCTAGCCAAGCATTAGATAGGTATATGGGGGGGTGGGGTGGGGGAGAGCAATAACACTAGTAAGTATACTCACTATGAATGAGGGAATGGTCAATCATTAAAAATCAAAAGGACAACATGTACTCAAGGACAAAGTTGAAGGGATGGGAAAGTAGATGGAATGGAAATAGTAACCACAGGGAAAAAGTGGGTAACTGTTGTTGCATGGAAGGGATGGCAATCACTGAGATGAAACAAAGTGTATTACTTGTTGAATGTAAAACTTATGATCCTGTCTGTAAACCCTCACTTAATTGACAACAAAAAAATTTGAGGAAAAAACAAAAAGGAAAAGTTAAAACATTTTGTTTTGAGGCACAAACCAAGAAAAATAAAATTCAAATCAACAGAGGCAATATTTAACATAATCAGGTCCACAGGATCCCAGATATTGGAATTATCAGCCATTGACATCTGAGCTCAGTTAAAGACAGAACATCAACGAAGTTGAAAAGTTACCAAAATTATATTAAAGCTCGAAGGAACTATACAAAAACACTAAGAGTTTTTAAAAAGAGTAAAATCTTTGCTTTTAACTCTAAATTACACACAACTGGAAAAAGAATAACTAGGAATTTAGGTGAGAAAAATGATATATATAATAAGGCTTCAAAGAACCAAAAGTAGACCCATTGTTAACAAGCTGATTCTGACTCATAACGATCCTTTAGGCCATAGTAGAATTTCTTCATAAGGTTTCCAATGCTATAATCTTTACAAATTTGTGATATGAGCTAGATTTAAGGGCTCACTGATAATAAATAGAATATCACACATATTATGGTTTGTGATATCCAAGATTAGGTAAAAACAAAGGCATTGTGATATCTCCTCCACGGTCTCTTTTGGGGGAGTCAGTTGCTATAAGGATACACATCAGCTTTATTTACAGGTACATATGCAAAGGAACAGAAAGAAGTCTCTTGCCAACAGCGACCACAACGTAAGACCTATTGCTAGTAGATATGTAAGTGAACCATCTTAGAAACTACTGCTCTACTCCAATCAAATTTTAAGATGAGTGCAGCCTTGACCAATATTCTAAGTGCAACTTTATGAGAAATGTAGTACTGGGACCATCTTGCTAAGCTGGTCTCAAATTCCCATAAAGGGTCATACGTTTGTTATTAAATCTTGAGATTTTAGGATATCTCATTATATAGGAAAGCCCTTTGAATGGTGCAAATGATTTACTCTTGGATAGTAACAGAAAGGTTGGTGGTTCAAACCCACTCACTGGCAACATTAAAAAAAAAAAAAAAAAAAAGCCTGATGATCTGCTTCTGTAAACATCACAGCAAATAAAATCCTGTGGAGTTTAGTTCTACTCTATAACTCATCTGAGTCTTCATATCTAACGCCACAGGATTGCTAAGGATTTTTTTTTTTTTTTTTCAGTTTAATTTCCAGAAAGATCTTTGGGAAGTGCAAGCAATTTTCTCTGGACTGCTAACTAGTTTGTTAGGGATTAAAATCTACTCAGTGTAAACACAGAAGAAAGGGCTGGTGATCTACCTTTGTAAGATTAGAATAATTTACTTTTAGAGGTATTATATTAAATATGAAAAATTATACCTTGTTAATCAACATATATATGGAGTTAATGTGATTAAATACATAAAAATAGGAGAGAACCTATAGATAAATTCTGAGAATTACAAGCAAATTGAGTAAACTTATAGAAGTTTATATTTGTAAATATAAGGGGGGGAAATTGTTTTTTTCTAGTTTACTTAATGTTATTGACGATATAAGGAGCCCTGGTGGTACAGTGGGTAACACACTGAATATATTGCCAAACATAAAAAATATCTATGAATAAATGTTACTAAAGTTGACAAAACCCCCTGTAAGAAAGTCTAAAATATTATCCTGATAAACATTGTTGAGTAAAAATGAAAGAGAACTTAAGTCAATGGAAGCATAAGTTCTGTTCATTGTATCACTAGTTGTTATATCCTCTAGTTGTCACTAATTTATTGTAGCCATCAGAATTTCCGTGTGCATATATTTTCCCATTCCTTAAAATAAATAAACCAGTCTGTATAGAAAGATTTTAACTGTTGTGCCATTTGCTTAAATGCAGTGTTACTCATTTTGCTAAACCAATCCCTGGGATTAATAAAAAAAAAAAAATCTTTGTAGAGACATTCTAAATATTATGCTATTTATTTTTAAATGGTTACTTTTACTCATTTTATCAGACTTTCAAATAATAATTGCCAAATGTACTGTTTGCAAACTATAAAATGGTAAGTGGATAAAAATGAAGAAGTTATGGCCTATGTTCTCAAATATTGCACTGCCCAATAATGGATAAAGCACTCTATTCCCTGCACTCGAAGTTGTAAGAGTGCAATACTTATAAAATGAAAGGAGTGACTGACAGAAAAAACTTTAAGAGAAAATGTTTCAACAGAATTTTGACATGGGTTTAAGAGTATGACAGGTGAACAAGTGAATAAGGTTGTGGAAGATGCTATGGGTCATATATTTTAATAAGTGTAAACTTCTTGCGCTTAATTTGTGTCATACATAGATTTATGTCACATACATTGTCCTGAGAGTCAATACTCAATCAGGTACAAACAGTGCAATGAGATCAATCCTGCATTCATTTAAAATACATATTTTTATGCAATACTTATTAGGCTAGGCATACCAAGAAAATCATGAATGCCGTTATATTGAATTACATTTTGTGAAAAATAGTCTAGAAAATACGCAATGGTTAATGATTAATTAAATAATTATAAATTACCATGCAACATAGATATTTGCAAGTTAGATGATAATGTGAGCACATTATCGCAAAAGGTTTACACATTCTAATTTCAATATCCAAAAGCTTGTTTTTCAGAGAGTTATCCTTTATATGTTTAATATCTGAGATCTATATTTGTGGGTTTTTTTTTTTTTGTGTGTGTGTGTGTAAAGGTTTTTATTGGGGGGACGGGGACGCAAAGTGGACAGGGACCTGCTCAGTCCTTCTTGGCAGCCGCTTTCTTCACGACGGCCAGGACGTTGCTGAGCTCCTCTCTCGCTTCCTCTTAGCACGATGTGTGTCCCCACCCTTTTCTTGATGAACTTGTGCTCCTGCTTGTCCTTGGACACCTTGAGCAGCTCCATAGCCCGGCGCTCATAAGGTACAAAGCCACACACCTCCCTGGATCATGTCCCGCATGAACTTGGTGTGCTTGGTGAGGCGCCCACCCACGGTGGTGGCTGTGCCTCGGCTTGCTCAAGTTCTTCGTTACTTTGTGGCCCTTGTTGAGGC
>NW_006408720.1:5655868-5657569 GCF_000296735.1 Chrysochloris asiatica | reverse complement strand
GATATATGTGTATATATATATATATATATATCCTACAAATATAGAAGAATTTGTGGTCCATGGGCATTTACCATTCTTGAAAATACAGCTATGAAGTCTTTGTAGATATCACTGAACAGCTTAAGGCAATGAGTTGCTGAGACTGGGGTCTCAGAACTACAGTCTTAAAGGACACCATGGTCAATTGGCATAACACAGTCCACAAGACAATATTTTACATCCTAATTTAGTGAGTAGTGTCTGGGATCTTAAAAGCTCATGAGTAGCAAACTAAAGTGCAACTATTGGACTCTTCATTTGCAGAAGATAGAAGAGAGATAAGAATTGAAGAGCCTTGGAATAAATTTATCCAACAGACTACTGGTGCATGTGACCATCAGACTCCACAACTCTGAGACCAGAATAACTAGATGGAGCCTGGTTACCACTACTAACTACTCTGAAAGGGATCACATTAGAAGGTCTCTTATGGAGTGAAAGAATATATGGGAAAGAAACTCAAAATTATTAAAAAATAAAAAATAAAGACAGGACTTACTGGTCAGAAAGATACTGGAGGAATCTAAGGAACAAATTCAACCTCATGAGCAAACTTTTAGCCAAGCAGGAGATATGTATATAGAGGGCAAAACAACACTAATAAGATATGTTCACTATAAATGATGAAACAGTCAATCATTTAAAATTAAAAGGACGACATTTATCTACTGACAAAGTTGAGAAGGATGGGAAAATGTGTGGAACAGAAATAGGAATCACAGTTAGGTTGCAGGATAACTGTTGTTGCATGGAAGAGAATGAAATCATGGGGATGAAACAAAGAATACAATTTGTTGAATGCAAAACTGATGATCTTTTCTGTAAATATACACTCAATTTAAGAAATAAAAAGTTTAAAAAAGAAAGAAGAGTATAAGCAACAGCAACAATTGAACCCAACAGAAAAGTTGGTATCAACAGGTCAGGACAGTAAATATGTTTCCTTTTTTGGCTACACTCCAGAGATATTACACTAGAAACCAGGACATCTACAACTTAGAGGCAGCAAATGAAAGGGGAGTATGGTTCACACCACATTCAAAATTTCTCAAGCTGAGGGAATTGAAGAAAAAATTCAAACATCAACTTTCATTATTGAAAGATTCAATGGGCAATTTTGAATGATGCAGAAAGCATCAAGAGAAGATGGAAGGAATACACAGTCACTGTACCAAAAGGAAATGGATAATGTTCATTCATTTCAATAGATAGCATATAATCAAGAGCCAATGATACTGAAGGAAGAAGTCCAAGGTGCATTGAAGGAATTGGCAAAGAACAAGGCACCAGGAATTGATTAATCAAAATTGAAATCTTTCAAGAAAGTGAGGCGGCACTGGAGGCACTTGCTCATCTTTGCCAAGAAATTTGGAAAACTACTATCTGGCCAACTGATTGGAAGAGATCCATATTTGCACCCATTCCAAAAAGAGGTGACCCAACGGAATGAGGAAATCATCGGATAATCTTCTTGATATCCCATGCAAGTAGTTTTGCTAAAGGTAATACAGAAATGGCTACCATCATACATTGACAGACAACTTCCAGAGGTTCAAGCTGATTCCGAAGAGGCTTTGGGACCAGGGATATAATTGCTGCTGTCCAATGGATCTTGGCTGAAAGCAGAGAATATCAGAAAGATGTTTACCTGTGCTTTATTGA
>NW_006408720.1:5650255-5655768 GCF_000296735.1 Chrysochloris asiatica | reverse complement strand
ATGAACTTGGTGTGCTTGGTGAGGCGCCCACCCACGGTGGTGGCTGTGCCTCGGCTTGCTCAAGTTCTTCGTTACTTTGTGGCCCTTGTTGAGGCCAACGTCCATAGAGTAGCGCACAGCCATGGCTGCTTTTCTTCAATGGCTGCTGCGGTGGAAGGCTATATATTTGTTTTTAAAGCTCTCTGGTAATATAATGGATTAGGAGCTGGGCTGCTAAACGAAAGATCAGTAGTTCAAATCTACCAGTAGTTTAGTGGAAGAAAGAGGAGGCTTTCTGCTCTTATAAAGATTTACATCTTCAAAAACAGGTTTGATATGAGTTAGAACGGACTCTGGCTTACAATTATCATCACCACCATATTGGTTTTTTATGGTAGCCTTTCTTAAGTGAATTATACACCTCAGATTTTGAAATTTCAATGATGATGAAAATACTATTCTATTCAGTATCATTCAGTGAGATTTAGACTGAGAATACTGATGAGTTTGAATCTGCTATGTACTAGTTGTGTTATCTTGAACACATTTTCAAACCTTTTATGAACCGTTATTCCCCATATGTAAAACAGATAGAATATCATGTTATAATGCTTTGAAAGTCACATGGATTAATAAAAACAAAAGAATCTGGTATATTGTGAAGCATACTACACAATCAAGATGTATGATGTACAACTGACCATTGCTCATCTAATTGCTTTCCATGCTGTGGTGGCTTGCATGTTATGATTCTGGAAGCAATGTCACTGGCATTTGAAATACAGGGTCACCCATGGTGGTCTGGTTTCAATGGAGGTTCCAGACTAAGAGACATAGAAAGAAGGAAAAGCAGCCTACTTCTGAATGTTTAGCCACTGAAATTATTATTAATAGCAGTGAAATATTGTTATAAATAGTTCTGGAAAATGAAAACATTATAAACAGTACAAGCACATGACCAGATATGCTATCATAAGATAACCCCGTTAGGTTGGAAGGCAAAAACATTCTCAAAATAGAGTTGACAAAATGATGCATACGGAGTGAAGTTTTGTGACCTTCATTTGCTGATGGGGCACAACTCAAAATGAGACACAGCTGCAAATATTCACTAATAATTGGAACATGGAATGTACAAAGTAAGAAGCCAGAAAAATTGGAAATTGTCAAAAATGAAATGGAATGTGTAAAGGTCTATAGCCTAGGCATTAGTGAGCTGAATGGACTGGTATTGGCCATTTTTAATCTGACAGTCATATGGTTTGCTATGCCAGAAATGACAAATTCAAGAAGAATGGCATAACATTCATTGTTAGAAAGAACATATTGAAGTACAATGCCATTTGTGATAGGATGATATCCATATACCTACAAAGGAGACCAATTAATGCCACCTTTATTCAGATTTATACATCAACCCCTAAAGCTAGTGATGATTAATTTATCCATATGAAAAGTACTAGACTGTGAACTGTAAGGTCCACAGTTCAAGCCACCAGCCACTCCATAGGAGAAAAATGAGGCTTTCTGTTCCCGTGAAAATTTAAAGCCTCAGAAAACTTATACAGGGTCATTATGAGTCAGAACCAACTCAACTGCACTTAACATGTTCTTCAGTGTGAAATACATCAACCATGCAATCAAGAAATACTGAATTACTGGTGATTGAAATGTGAATGTTGGGAACAAAAAGGAAGAGTGACTGGCTGGAAAATATGGCCTTGGTGATAGAAATAATGATGGAGATCACATGTTAGAATTTTGTAATAGTAATAATTTATTCAGGAGCTTTGTGGCCCTACGTGATAAGTACTGGACTGAAATCCTCAAGGTCAGCAATTCCAGCCCACCAGCCACTCCTTAGGAAAAAGATAGGCTTTGGACTCCCATAAGGATATACAGCTTTGTAAACACTATACAAGGTCACTATAAGTTGGAATTGACTTGACAGCACTTAACAACAACCACAACAATAATGACATTCATTGAAAATAGCTTTGCTAAAAATCATATAAGGCAACTATATAATGGACCTCCCAGATGTGGGAAGATATGGTGGAAAAGTTCAGTATCAACAGCCAAAACAAGGCCAGGGACAGACTGTTGAACAGACTATCAATTGCTCAAATGTAAGTTCAGGTTGAAGCTGACAAAAATTCAAATAATTCCATAAAAGCCAAAATATTACCATGAACACATTTCACCTAAATTTAAAGTTCTTTTCAAAACCGGTTTTTTTTTTTTGGCCCCAAAAAACTGAAGACCAGAGCAGTGGATGGACATCAAGAACATGGTACAGAAAGAAAGCAAAAGGTCATTAAAAATACACAAAAGAAAGAAAAAACAAAAAGGATATCAGAGAAGTCTCTGAAATTTGCTCTCCAGTGTACATACTATGCTAAAGCAAATAGAAGAAATAAGGAAGTAAAGGGGCTGAACAAAATCTCAAAGGGCAGCTGAAGAAGGAAAAGTCAAGTATTGTAATAAAATGTGCAAAAACCTGAAGTTAGAAAATCAAAAGGGAAAAACAAATTATTTATGAAGATGAAAGAACTGAAGAAAAATTTCAAACCTCCAATTTCAATACTGAAGGATTCTGTGGGCAAAATAATTAATGGTGAAGAAAGCATCAAAAGAAGATAGAAAGCATATACAATGTCTTTGTACCAAAAAGAAAAGATCAATGTTCAAAAATTTCATCAATCAACAATCGATGGTACAGAAGGAAGAACTCCTAACTGCACTGAAGGAATTTGCAAAACACAAAGCTTGATTGATGAAATACAAATTGAAATATTTCAATAAACTGATGCAACTCTTGAGGCACTCACTCTTACATGCCAAAAAATTTTGAAAAATAGCTACTTGGACAACCAATTGAAAGAGATCTGTATATGGAACTGTCATAAATTTAATCAAGGTTTAAAAGAGGATGCGAAATTACGGATATCATTTCAGGCATTAGATGGATCCTGGCTGAATGCAAAGACTACCAGAAATATGCTTATTTGTGTTTTATTGACTATTTGAAGGTTTTTGTGTGAATCATGACAAGCTATGACAAAGAATGAGTGTTACAGAACAATTAATTGTGCATATAATTAACCTGTACACAGAACAAGAGGTAGTCATTCAAATGAATAAAAGGAATACTGATTATTTTAAAATTAGGAAAGGTGTTCTCCAAGATTGTATTCTTTCATAATTTTTATTCAATTTGTATGCTGAGCAACTAAACCAAGAAATGGATTATATGAAGAAGGAAGTGATATCAGGATTGAGGAAGACTCATTAACACCTGTGATATACAGATGATACAACCTTGCTTGCTGGAAGTAAATACCTGTCGGACTTCAAATACTAATGAAGGTCAAAGACCACAGCCTGCAGTATAGATTGCACCTCAATATAAAGAAAGCAAAAAACTTCATAACTGGTACCACAAATAGCATCATGATACAGAAAATTTGAAGTTGTCAATCAAATAATAAATTGCATTAGGCAATCAGCTGCACAAGATCTCTTAAAAGTTACGAAGAAGAAAGTTATCAGTTTGAGGACTAAGGTGTGTGTGCCTGACCCAAGTCATGGTGTTTTCAATAACCTCACACAAGCCTAATTTGAACAATAAATAAAAAAGACTTATAAGAATTTATTACATTTGAGCTATGGTGTTGGAGAAGAATACTGAAAGTACCAAGAACTGTCAGAACAACAATGTGTATTGGAACAAGTACAGTCAGAATATTCCTTAGAAGGCAGGATGGTGAGTCTTGGTCTCTCATACTTCGGACATATTATCAGAGAGGACCGTCCCTGGAGAAGGACATCATGTTTGGTGGAGTGGGGGCTCAGCAAAAAAGTGGCAAACCTCCAAGGAGATGAGACTGACACAGTGGCAGCAGCAATGGGCTTAAGTGTGGCAACTACTGTGAGGATGACACAGGACTGGCCACTGTTTAGTTCTTTTGTGCATAGGTTTGCCATGAGTTGAACTGACTCAACTGCACCTATCAATGACAACAACGTTTGTAGTGTAGTATATTATTTGATGTGTCTTCTAGCCATAGTCTGCAACTCCCACCAAGCAACGTTTTTGCCTTGCTGGGTCTCAGTAAGGGAAGAAGTGAGCTGATGCTGATAGGATTATATGGTTCAGTTGTGAGTGGTTAACAAAGTTAATTGTGATTGTAAACTGTTGAACTGTACCACTTTTAACATGAACCATCTCAGAGTCAGGAAAGGGGGAAATCTCACTAGGCTGACCCATGGAGCTAGAACCAAATGACTTCAGGCAAAGGCTTATTATGGTGGAATGGTGTGTTATGTGGACATTTATCATGAGCCTTAAAAGAGCTTTATAACATTGACCAGTTAGAAAGGCCACCTACAGGCATAGCTGAGGAAATTTGTCCTACTGCAAAGAGCTGTGCCCTGAGCATTCTCTGATCCTGCACTGTAACCTCATAATTTCTGTAATACATCCCACAATTTGAGTTTAGTGTATGAACTTTGTATTGACATTGAAATGAATTACCAAACCCAGCTGAGAAGAGTGTTATGGGCACACATGTTGGAGCTACTTGGGGGGAGGCCCTGTGTATATTAAACACAAATAATAAGCTCCTTAAAGGACTGAATTTTACCTTATTTAATCATTGTATTCCATGATGCACCTGAGAACAGAATGTGTGTTATGGATATATCACTGCAATCATTGTTTCATACTTTAGCTTTATTATTTATACTGTTCAGAAGAGTATATGCACCCTATATTGGACTTAGTAAGAGTATAACTTAGACAACAAGCAAGGTGATTCTACTTCTCAGTTGAATTTTTTTGCAGAATACATCTTAACAAAATACAACATTTTTGTTAAGTGCTGTCAAGTCGATTCCTTGCACCACACTATAAAATAATATAGCCAACATTTTTGTTAACCTGTTCCATTCTGCTTTTTAGTTGAACTATGTGTTATTCTTAATTGCTTATCAGAATGCTAACCAAGAATTTAATGTCAGCAACCAATATGAGACTATCCAAGGAGTCTTCAAAACAACACAAAAAGCTAACTTCACTGATTTTCTTTCTAGTGACTGGAAGCGCGAGTGCATATGAAAATTTAGTTGACTAATGTATAATGCCAGCCTTCCAGATCTGCTGAAACTATATATATATTATATAATTTATATATAAAATATAAAACAAAGTTCAAAAAACCAGAATATAAGAATCCACTTTAGTGGATTAGTATGGGTTCTTTTTCTTAGTCTTTTACAGTAGTGGTCTTATGCAGTATTTTTCCTTTTATGATTGACTAATTTCACTCAACACAATGTCCTTAAGGTTCATCTATGTTAGGAAGTGGCATGCAGCTTCCTTGTTATTTTTGAAGGTAGCATAGTACTCCATTGTGTGTATGTACCACAGCTTGTTCATCCATGCTTCAGTTAATGGGCACTTTGGCTATCTCCATCTTTTTGCTATTGTAAATAGTGCAGCTATGAACATTGGTGTGCATATCTCTTCCCGT
>NW_006408720.1:5639286-5644614 GCF_000296735.1 Chrysochloris asiatica | reverse complement strand
ATATGAAGAAAAATATGGCATCAGGATTGGAGGAAGACTCATTAACAACCTGCAATATGCAGATGATACAACCTTGCTTGCTGAAAATGAAGAGGACTTAAAACATTTACTGATGAAGATCAAAGAGCACAGCCTTCGGTATGGATTACATCTCAATGTCAAGAAAATAAAAATCTTCACCACTGGACCAATAAACAACATTCTTATCAACTGGGAAAAGACTGAAGCGGTCAAGGACTTCATTCTTCTTGGATCATCTATCGACCCTCATGGAAGCAGCAGTCAAGAAATCAAACGACATTTTACATTAGGTAAATGTGGTGCACAAGACCTTTTTAAAGTGTTGAAGAGCAAAGATGACATCTTGAGGACTAAGGTGTGTCTGACCCAAGCCTTGGTATTTTCAATACCTTCATATACATGCGAAAGCTAGACAGTGAATAAGGAAGACCGTAGAAGAATTGATGCTTTTGAGTTATGGTGTTGGAGGAGAGTATTGAAAGTGCCATGGGCTGCTAAAAGAACCAATAGATCCGTTTTGGAAGAAGTTCAGCCAGAGTGTTCCTCAGAGGCCAAGATGGCAAACTTTGTCTCTCATACTTCCGACATATTGTCAGGAAGGACCAGTCACTGGAGAAGGATATCATGTTCAGTACGGTGGAGGGTCAGTGAAAAAGAGGAAAACCCCAGCGAGAAGGATTGGCTAAGTGGCAGCATCGATGGACTCAAGCCTGGCAACAGTTGTGAGGTTGGTATATAATACTATATAGTAGTGATATAGTACCAACACTATAGCACCTAACAACAATCATTCTCACAAAGGCACAATAATTATTTTAGTTCACAGCTGGCATTTTATTTTGCATATTGCCTTTAATAGTTGCAGGGTGGGAGAATAGTAAGTTTTTAGAGCTCTAAGAATCAGAATTATTTTGTTGTACTTATTTCCTCTCCCCCAAATGGAGTCCTGGTGTGGCTCTGTAGATAAGTATTGGACAGCCAACCAAGATGTCGGTGGTTGAAACCCACTAGAAGCTCCTTGGAAACCCTGTATAGGGTCATTATGAGTCAGAACCAACTCCACAGCACTTAACAACAATATATGTAATTCAAAGGAGTCATGCTGGTTCTGTAGGCTTAGCACAGACTGTTAACCATAAGATTGGCAGTACAAACCCACTAGCCTCTCCATGGGAGGAAGATGAGGCTTTCTGCTACAATAAAGATTTATAGACTCAAAAACCCTAAGCAGGGTTATTATGAATCACAATCTACACAATGGCATTGAGTTTTGGAGTTTATATGTACTTCATAATAAAAAAAATGATTGAGAATCAAACAAAGTTATTATTATTTTCCTGATTACTACATAAATGATTTATTTTATAATGCTTAGTAAATTTTTTAAAAGTTGTCTCATATTATTTTTGGCCCGCTTTCCTAATGACAAAAAGAACATTTTAATCTCTTTTGCTATATATGCTGTTAAGTGCTGTGTAGTTGCTTCTCACTTATAGTGACTCTGTACAGGGTTTCTGAGGCTGTCAATTTTTGGAGGTGCAGGAAACCTCATCTTTCACACACAGAGTAGCATGTGGCTCAAATGGTGATTTGTGTTTCTCAGACCAGTACATATCCTACAGAGTCACCATGCTCCCTCTGCTTTGTATTGCTGTTGTTAAGAGTTGTTGAGTCGGTTCCAACTCATAGTAACCCTGCATAGAGTTTTTTAGGAGCAGCTGGTGAGTTTAAACTGCTGACCTTGTGGTTCACAATTCAGTGCTGATCCTACAGTGCCACACCAGGAGTCCTCTGCTACATAGAGCACTTAATATTTTTGTTAACAGTTCATTTATTATTATTATTATTTAGAAGAGAAGTTAAAACACACAACTATTTTATAAATAGATACACTAATTTATTTATGGCAAACCAACATGAGACAACATATTTAAGATAAAATATGTTTTTCAACTTTCAGACATCATCCCTAATATTGTACGTACTGGGAAATAAATAGATGAGCTTTTTAAAAAGACTCAGTATAGAGCTGGAATGGATAGCAACATTCAGTAATCATTTCTTAAATGAAAGTGTATCTTGCTACATTATTTAAAGAAAAAGTAAGGATGACTATTTCTTGAAACTTTCTTTGGGTTAATAAAAAATTGAGACAACCTAAAATAACTTCACCTGGTGTGGTGCTGTGGGTTAATGCAACAGATGGAGAAGCCCTTTGAACTGCAATCAATGTTGGCAGTTCAAGCTCACCAGATGCTCCTCAGAAACCCTATACAGGGTCGCTATGGGTTGGAATCGACTTGACGGCACTTAACAACAACAACAACAAAAATAACTTAAGAGTCCTGGTGTGGCTCTGCAGATTAATGCACTGGGCTCCAAAGTCAGTTTGAACCGCAAGGTTTGTGGTTCAAGTTCATCAGTCACTCCACAGAAACCTTATACAGGATCATTACGAATCAGAACTGACTCCACGGTACTTAAACAATCACAACAACAAAGTAATTTAAACATTGGTTTGACAGAAAGGACATGAATTAGCTCAATGAGAGAATAAATTCTACATCAATCACAGTAGGAAAATAATAAAGATCATATGGACCACTAAATTGTCAGTGGTAGTTTCGAACTGCTGACCTTGCGGTTCATAGCTCAATTTGTAACCACAACGCTCTCTGACAATATTGCACTGCTACAGATTCAGAACTAATTTGCCTTTCCTACTTCCTAATCTGTCTTAGTCTGGAAACTCCACTGAAATCTGTCCACCATGAGTGACTCTGCTAATATTGAAAATACTGCTGGTATAGCTTCCAGCATCACAGCAATATGCAAGCCACTATGGTACAAAAGTGACAGGTGAGTGAGTGATGGCTGTTTAAGGGTTGTTGTTATTAAGTGCCTTTGAGAGGGTATTGTGTGACTCACCGTGCCCCTGGATGGGGTTTCCAAGGAGCAGCTGGTGAGTTTCAGCTGCTGACTTTTGGTTCAAACTGACCTTGCAGTCTAGTGCATTGTTCTACAGAATCTCAAAGACTGATAACAACTTAATTTTATCATTATTATAATGGCATAATATTAAAGGGGAGATGAAAAACATATCTATACGGTTAAAAAGATCCCTGGGTATCTCAAACAATTTTCCTAATGGTTGTTGGCTTCAATTCACCTGTCCAGCACCACAAAAGAAAGTTTTAGCAATCTGCTCCCATAAAGATTACAGTGAAGAAAACTCTATGAATCATGATTCTACTCTGCCACAATGAGGCCACCATGAGTGAGTTGGAAGCAATGAGTTTGGATTTCTTCTTTTTTTTTATAATGATAAAACCTCCTTTTTTTCGAATGCTCATGTCTTTATAATGTGATTTTTTTTTTAATTTAGAAGCTTTTTGCAATATTTCTGGAAAATATATAAACAGTATAGTGTTAATACTTTTGAAGGCTGATTTTAGAAGCAAGAGGCAGAGATCACTGACCCAACTGAGTGACTTCATTCTAGCTCAAGACAAAAATAAATTTAAGATGATTCATCAGGTCACTGGTAAGTCAACAACTAAGTACTGGGCATCCTTTCCTCTTCTTTATACTATTGTCTTGTATTCGTTTGAAGAATTCTTTCACTGTTTTTCCACAAATTATTCATACAGCTGCAACTGTTAGAAAAAGTTCTAAGAAAACTAGAGGGTAAGAATGTAAATGTCTCTGAAGTAGTGCTGACTCACAGTGGCATCTGGATTGTTCTGTTTGTGCTATGAATTCCTTTGTCATTAGAGCAACGTCCCTATGAAAAATTACACACTGGGTTTAATAAATATTTTAAATGTTACTGAGCTTGTCCAATGCCTTTTGTCTCTGACATTATTAAACCCATCAATTTCTCTTTAACTTTGTCCCAAAGCAGTCTTTTTATATTCATGACTTTCACACTGCCTCTTGTCAATATTATAAAACTCTCTGATCACATTATTGCAGCCTTCATGAAAATGAAGAGGATGCAACAATTGTTGGAGGCAAAGTATAAATTTAAGAGCAATATACTTTTGTGATTTTGTTTTCTCAGACCTTTCTATTTATTCTTGGGTAGTATAAAAAAAAAAATCACAGTTTTATGATATTTTTAAAAGGGCAATAGTTTACCCTAGTTTAATTAACCTCAATCTATCCCTGTTGTTGTTAAGTGCCATCGAGTAGGTTCCGACCCATAGCAATCTATCCCTACTCTTCCTCAAAGTTAGGGATTCTTTTAATCAACAATCGCAGAGTTTCAAAAACTACCATTTTCAGAATTCTCTCTGAAACACAATATGAATATAACAAAAGCATTCAAAAATACTATGTGGTTTATCTAAACTTATTAAAACAAACTAAGAATTTAAAATATAAATTACTGCCTGGTACAGGATGAATGCTGTTTCTCATTTTTAAGATAGATTTCATTCAACTTGACCTAATACGGCACTTAACAACAAGGTCCTGATGTTAAATAATTAGTCATACCAAAAAAATCAATCAGTCAAAAAGCCAAAAAGCAAATAACCTCATTGCCATCAAATAAATTCCGACTCATAGCGACCCTATATTCCTGAGGCTGTAATTCATTACGGGGCAGACAGCCTCATTCTTCTCCCAAGGAAAGACTAGTGAGTTTGAACTACTGACCTTGTGGTTAGCAGCCCAACTCATAACCTACAGCCACCAGACTCAAATAATTAGAAATGATGTCTGAAATTAATAACCTGAGACACAGACTGTGCAGTAGTTTCATTATATCTCCCAACATGAAATTTGAATAGTTTTTTACTTGCCATATTATAAATGATAAATAGTTAATGTCTGTGAATCTAAATTTGAATCTATTCCTAAAATTAAATGGATTAAAGGGCAAGTTCCCAGAATACTGCTAGATATGATTCAGCAAGAAAATGGTAGATATAATACTCATACCCATCACTTTGTGGAAATCATTTTTTGTTTTTGCCATTACAAACAGGATGTCTGATAATTAATAAGAGTAATAAAAACAATATGTTTAATTTTACTTGTTCATACCAACTAAAGAGTAGAAAATGACTTCTTGGAAATCTGAATAGGAAACTATCTAAAAACAGGTAAAGTTTCAATAAGACAGAAAACTATAATAAATCAACAATATCTACCTGATATGATTAAAGAAAGGAGCTCTGGTAGCATAGTGGTTACAAGTCGGGCTGCGAACCACTAGGTCAGCAGTTCGAAACTACCAGCTGTTCCATGGGAGAATGATGAGGCTTTCTGCTCCCATAAAGATTTATAGCCTCAGAAACC
>NW_006408720.1:5637981-5639186 GCF_000296735.1 Chrysochloris asiatica | reverse complement strand
TCCAGTGAAGGAGGTTTCCTGAGGAGCCTCTGCATTATCTAAGACTATAGGTGGAAGCCTGACCCACATCCAGACCTTCAGAGACGGGAAACTTTCCTCTTGAAAGGACAAGCAGACCAGTCTGGAGCAGCTAGAAAACCAGAAGACACTTCTTGAAAGAAAGATCTATAGGAAAAATACAAAACAATAAGGGCAGTTTGACTGTTACCACAAGAAAAAGCAAGTTGTTTGCCCAGGAGACATCAAGGCAAGTGGTTGGGTTCTTTCAGTGCAAATCCTCTTCCAAGACTAAGATGCAATGGAAATACATGCTCTGATTGGTGACCACACACGTCACCCAAAAGGAGAAGTGACCGAAGAACATTAAAGAAGCGGCAAGCTAAGCTTTGAATCGTTCAGCAGACTACTATGAATCCGGGTGGAGACCTGGTCAGCCAGCAGTGAGGCAAGACCTGGGGACTCATGGGCTCAGAGTCAGTGACACAGCCACAGAGGACTAGAGTGGAGAGCGAAGCAACCAGATGATAAGAAGAGGGCGAACAGACGCAAGAACACCCACACTTGCAGATGATACCCACTTGACCTGCCTTCAATGACTGGATGAACAGAGCTCAACCCAAAGAAGAAAGAAGAGGAAAAAAGCGTCATCTGATACAATTTGATAAACTTGACCTACACCTATAAATACAGTAGCTCAAAAGAGTAAACAAATCCCAGCTGCAAGAATTATTCCCACCCCCTCCACACAAAGAGTAGATAGGCATGGACAACTTGAACATTGGCTACCCAAAATGGGGGATGGATACAAAGGTAAGAAGTGACTAGCTTACAAGCTTTCAAGAGGGAAACCTAGATACACAGAGCAGGGGGGATGGTAGAGTCTCCAGTGAGTATTATCCAACCTGTTTAGGAAGGTCTGATGAAAAGAAATGCAGATGGGTCTTTTGTTATGCAATAGTGAATAATTGTTGTTAGGACTGATTGTAAAGACTGGAAATGTAAAGGTGGACATTTTATAGCAAGGAGGGGAGTGATTAACCTTTCAGCCTAGAAGCGGAGGTCCCTGGGACCATCAATGGAGAAGAGAGGAGAGCGGGACCCCACCCAGAGAAGCAGTGAGGCCTGAGATGAAGACAGAGAAGATGACATGAAGAGATGGAGTGGCTGGGGACTTGAGATCCAGAGAGGGAAAGGGGCTGTGTGCT
>NW_006408720.1:5631009-5637881 GCF_000296735.1 Chrysochloris asiatica | reverse complement strand
TATATTAATAAATTCATTGAAAGTTCTCTTTTTAAAATACTGATAGCAGTTCAAACATATTTTGTAAGGTTTTCTTCATTTACACTTGCACACAACTAATAAGTGCATGCATATCTTGTAAATAGTGCATTTTTTGCAACTGACCAATAAAAAAAAACACAAAACAAAATTGCAATGGTTAGGCTTGAAAAGTAAGAAAAATATTTATATGTGATTCCATATTATATCAAAATGTGTCTAATTATGTGATTCTGAAAGACTTTCTTTATATGTTCATTATAGCTAGTTCTATAGATTGCTCATCATTGTCCACCATTTATGTAAAAAAATAAAGAACATTAAAAACTTCTTGTTGTTGTTGTTAGGTGTCACTTAGTAGACTCCAATGCATAACAACCTTATGAACAACAGAATGAAACCCCACTGGGTCCTGCACTATCCTCATAATTGTTGTTATGCTTATGTTATTACTGCCACAGTGGTAACCCATTTCATTGGGGATCTTCCTCTTTTTCTCTGTCACTTTACCAACACTGTGTTCAGCTCCACAGACTGGTCCCTCCTGATAAAATGTAAGAAGTAAGAGACACAAAGTCTTGCCATCGTGGCTTATAAGTAGCATTCTGGATGTTATCATGACAAGCTATGATAGCAAAATCCACACAAAACAAAATAGCAAAAACCATAAAAATTATTGTTAATTTAGAAGATTAACAGCAAAAATATAAACCAACGATAACAAACATAAACAAAAACATAAAGTGAAGATATATAGCAGAAAACAGAGAAAAATAAAGCAGCAATAAATAAAGTCAAAACCAAAATTGTGTTAATCCAGAAGATTAACACTAAAATTCCAAAAATAGGTAACGCATTAGAAAGACAAACTAGTAGTATTGAATTAATAAGCTACTATTGTTAAAAAAAAAAAAAAAAGATGCCCCGATGAAATTAACTCATGCCATTATGTTATCACTTCGCTTTCTAGAATTTCACTGGATAAAAAAAAAAAAAAAAAAAAGTTTTATACACAGAAGAATACATTATTTGATGATTACCAGGGATGGGAGGGGGAAGGAAGGAAGGAAGGTAATTTAGTAGATAGTTGTTGGTAAGTACCATGGAGTTTCTTCCAACTCATAGCAACCTAATGTATGAGTTTCCAAGGAGTGGCTGGTGAGTTTGAACCACTGACCTTACTGTTAGACAGGCATTAAATTAAGTGATTGAAATGGCAATATATAAACACAGTATCATGAAAGTAAGGAAAACTCTGAGAGGTGCACAAGAGTTACAGTCGACAAAGGTAAATACTATTACATACATAATCTTGCATTATCAGTAATAACAAGCAATAATGTATGAGTGAATGCATAGGAATATTTGCAAGCTGAACAGGAATGGGTGAATGAACATGACTATATCCACCACCATATATTGCTTTGGAAGAAGATACGTCTATATACATATTTGTATTACTGCAACTATCCATATAAGCTATAGTAGAGAAAACAACTAACCCTCCCAAGACCTAGAGATCAGATGGAAGCAAGCCAGACATAGATTTAGAGCAAGAGAGTTAATTTTGTAAAATGGTAGATGTAACTCAACACTGTATAGTTCTTCAGACCTCAGGATAGATAAGACCATGGCTCATGTAGACTATTAGTACTATAAACAGTCAAATCCTTAGGTTTTAGGAACAAAGCCTACCATTTTCTTAAGATTACTATCCTTGTTTTAGGAAAAAACTTTGGCTTCTTACTAGGCCTTAGTAAAGGCTCAACATTTAACCATGTTCCACCGAATTACTATGCAATCTGACCTGCCCGTCATGAACTGGATGTTGTTTGACACATAAAGTCATAAATTTGGATGTGTACAATAGTATTCTATTGTTAAATAGCAGTGGTATATACAAGATTGGGCCTGAGCAAGACTTGAAGGCATAAGTAAGTTACATGAGGAAGTAGCCCCAATGCCTATGGTCTAAACTACTGTCACATTACCTTCCTTCTCCTAGTCTGCATGTATGGCCTCATGGGGATTTTCCTATGATCAATTGATGGAGATAAAACAAACCAAGCCTGCTTTTACAGGTGGTACTGTACAATATGCAGGTACACTTGAAAGTGGACAGCACAGCAGCCATTCTCTGAGACTTTCATGCAGAACAGTGATGGTGAAAAATCAATGATTAAATCTGATTTTGCATTTGTCAGGAAGAACAAATGGCTAGATATGTGACTTTTACCTATTCATGGGCTGTAGCCAGTGGCTTGCCTGGATGGTCAGAGAACTGGAGGAACATGAAAAGAAACTTGGTTACAGGGAGTATGGGGGGAAGTATGTGGGTAGACCTCTCGGAATGGGTTAAATATATGAAAATATTTGTCTCTCATATTGCTGTTGTTAAGTGCCATTGAGTCAGGTCTGACTCTTAGAAACCCTGTATTGGGCTTCTGAGGAATAACTGATGGGTTTGAACTGCCAACCTTTCATTCAGCAGTCCAGTGCTTATCCTACAGTGCCACACCAAGTCTTTTACATTAATGCTCACCAAAGGGAGACTTCAAGAGTAAAGACATTTTAACAACAACTGCTTTTATTCAATATATGGAAGGATGGGAAAGATAGTAAGCCTATAAAAGTACATAACTCTGATTTGTTCATCATTGTGTCCTTTGTATCTAGCACAGTACATAATGGCTCTCAATCTACAGTTATGAAAATAAAATGTAGACAAATGAGTAAATGAATGAATGAACACAAGATACCAGCATCACATTCTTATAGTCAGTATCATAGCATGTCAACATTAGCTTTGATTTCACCTAAGTCTCCACTTCAGTTCTCCTATTACAGTTGTGCTGCTTTTTATTATTTATGGTCTTGCCAAAAACATTAATTCATCTGCTGTGTCCATTAATGCTCTGTCAAGTCTTGCCTTCAATATTTTATAATCTGATTAGGACTCAAAGGATATTAACTTTGCTGTTTGTTCCTATTTGTCTCTGCTAGTATTTGTCTCATAAGTTGTATAGATTTTTTTTTTTTTAATTTAACTCTTGTAAGCAATTCAGTATTACCCTGAAAGTTTAGTTTAGCAGCATGCAAACTGTACTGACCAATTGTTGTTGTTATTTAGTTGCTATTGAGTTGACCTTGTATACAGTTTCTGAGGCTGTCTGTAACTCTGTGTGGGAGCAGAAAGCTTTATCTTTCTCCCTCAGACCAGCTGGTCGGCTTGAACTCCCAACCTTGTGGTACGTAGTTCAGCACAACCATGCTCCCCATTCTGACCAGCACACCATAGCATATATGAAAAAAATTATAGTTGTAATTCAGTAGTTTAGAATTATTGAGAGGAACTTTATTATAATTTAAACTGGTTGGAAGGTCCAACCTAATTAAAGAATTTTCCAGTTAGCTGTCTGGAAGATAGCTGGAGAAGGATATCATGTTTGGTAAGATGGAGGGTCAGAGAAAAAGTGGAAGACCCCCCAGCAAGATGGATTGGCCAGGTGGCAGCATCGATGGACTCAAGTGTGGCAACAGTAGTGAGGCTGGCCCAGGATCGGACATTGTTTCATTCTGCTGTGCATAGGGTCACTATAAGTTGGTGATGACTCGATGGCACCTAACAACAATCAGTGTGGTGCTCTGGGATAAAGCACTAGACCACAAGGTCGGCTTGAACCATGAGGTTGGTGGTTCAAACTCACCAGTCACTCCTTGGAAACTCTATAGCAAGGCTGCTATAAGTTGGAACTGACTCTAGGCTCTTAACAAAAACAACTGCATTATATAAAAGCATGACAATTAAAAAAAAATTATCAAAATAGTCATAGCAAACTTTTACATTCTAAAATATTGTCTGCATATTAAAATGGAAAGAATTAAATATAAACAATTCATCATTAAGCTAATTGGCAGATATTCTTAGGGTAATTTTTTTTTATTAGCAAACAAAATTGTAATATTAGCTTCATGTTTTCATCAGTGTAATTCAAATGAATGACAGGCAGCCTAACAAAACCTAAACCATTTATTATCAGATGCATCACATTATTTATCAAACACATATTTAATTTTAACACAATTACAGTATCTGACCTGACTTGACACAACAATTAGTTACAATGATAATTCATAACTTTTTTTGCAACAACAAGGTTTCATTAGATTTGGAAAGGACTAGTAACCACAGGGTCGACAGTTCAAACCCAACAATTGCTCTTAGGAAAACTATACAGGGTCATGATGACTTAGAAACCAATCAACAGCAAATAACAACAACAACAAAATTTAAAACAGTTATTTAAGAAGGAAATGTAGTTTTCAGTTTTATCATTAGATGGCACTACTTTTTAATCATATTTACTTTGTGTGTTTTTTTGCTAAAATACAACAAAATGTTTGCTGAAATATATCACTTGATTATTAATACATCTTATATTCCTTCAAAAAGTTATCACTATCAATAAGCAAGCTATTATTTCTTTGACATTACAGTGTATTACATTAGAATATTTATTTTCTAAAATAATACTGGTAAACTTGTATTAATAAAACGACAATTATTTTTAAAAATTACAATAAAAAAGTATCATTTTAAAACATAATATGCAATGCATTTTGATTCAATAATATTTGAGGAGAAGATAACCGTTGTCTTTATCTTTAGTAATAGTAGTACCACTGGGCAATTTACTTGCTTGTTACTTAATTTTTGTTGTAAAATTATCAGTGGCTAGGAGCTCTGGTAGCGTAGTGGTTACAAATCGGGCTGCGAACCTTAAGGCCAGCAGTTCGAAACTACCAGCTGCTCCGCGGGAGAAAGATGAGGCGTTCTGCTCCCGTAAAGATTTACAGCCTCGGAAACCCTGTACAGGGTCGCTATGGGTCGGAACCGACTCGACGGCACTTAACAACAACAACATAAGTAATTTGGGAGAAAACTCACACAATTTCTAGCATAATTGATCTGTTAATAGGAATAATGAATAGTTACATGAAGGATAGTGACAAGATAATTTTTATTGTTAATGCCTTATGCAACTATATGACAGACAAAATTATATTTTGTCGATAAGCATACTACTAAGTCACTATTACAGATGGAGTTAATGGTTAGCTGCTGTCAAGATTGTTCCAACGCATAGAGACTCTCTGAAAAGCTGCAGAAAACACGGCCCATTCCTGCTGCATCCTTACAATTGTAATGTTTAAGCACATTGGTGCCACCACTGTGTCAAGCCATCTTGTTGAGGGTCTTCCTCATTTTCTTGACAGTCTACTTTACCAAGCATATGTCCTTCTCCATGGACTAGTCCTTCTGATATGTCTAAATAACAAGAGACAAAGTCTCACCATCCTGACTTCTATGGAATATTCTGACAGTACTTCTCCCAAGACAGGTTTGTTTGTTCTTCTAGCAATCCACAACATCACCAATATTCTTCCTTATTTACTGTCCAACTTTCACAAGAATAACTGGTGATTGAAAACTATCATGGCATGGTCAGGTACACCTTAGTCTTAAACTGACATCTTTGCTATGGAACACTTGGAAGAGATCTTTTGCAACAGAGTTGCCTAATGCAATACAGCATTTGATTTCTTGAATTCTGCTTCCATGAGCATTGATTGTGGATTCAAGCAAAATGAAGTGTTTGACAACTTCAATCTTTCTCCATTATCATGAATTATACATTGGTCCAATTGTGAGGCATTTCATTTATTTTTTACATAAAGATAAAATCCATAATGAAGTCTTTTATCTTCATCAGCAAGTACTTCATGTCCTCTTCATTTTCAGTAGCAAGATTGGGTCATCTGCATATCTCAGGTGGTTAATGAGTCTTCCTCTAATCCTGATGGCACATTCTTCTTCATACAATCCAGTTTCTCATATTATTTGTTCCATATACAGACTAAATATGTACAATGACATGATATAACCTTGATTTTAAACCATCCAGTATCCCCTCGTTCTGTTTGAATGACTGACTCTTGAGTTTATATTGTTGTTAAATGCCATTGATTCCGTTTTGATGCATAGCAAAGGAGTATAGGATTTCTGGGGAGAGGCTTGTGGGTTTGAACCATTGACCTTGTGGTTTAAAGCCCAGAATTTACCCTACAGGCCCACAAGCATAATTAGTGTGCTGGAATACCAATTCTTTGCAATGTAATCCATGGTTTGTTATGAACCTCACAGTTAAATATTTTTGCATAGTCAATAAGGCACAAGTAAACATCTTTCTGGTATTTTCTGTTTTTAGCAAAGTTCGATCGGATATTAACAATGATATCCCTTTTTTGAATCTGGCTTACATTTTCTGACAGCTCTCTGTCCATGTACTGCTACAACCAATTTTGAATGAACTTCAAGAAAAGAATTTACTTTCTTGTGATGTTATGATGTTCTTCTATGATATTTTTCAATTTGGATACAAATATTGATCTTTTCCAATTGGTTGGCCAGGAGGTTGTCTTCAAAATGTCTTGGCATTTAAAAGTGAACTCTTCTGGCACTGCAACAACTTGTCAAAACATTTCATTTTGTATTTTATCAATACCTGGAGCCTTGTTTCTGGCCAATGCTTCCAAGACAACTTGGACTTCTTCCTTCAGTATCGTTGTACTTGGTCAGATGGTAACTCCTGAAATGACTGAATATAGACCAATTCCGGTACAGTGATTCTGTATATTACTTCCATTTTCTTATAATGTTTCCTGTATCATTCAATATTTTGCCCATTGTTGTGAAGTGCCGTCGAGTCGGTTCCGACCCATAGCGACCCTGTACAGGGTTTCCAAGGGTGTAAATCTTTACGGGAGTAGAAAGCCTCATCTTTCTCCCATGG
>NW_006408720.1:5625323-5630464 GCF_000296735.1 Chrysochloris asiatica | reverse complement strand
AGAAAACCTCATCTTTCTCCCACGGAGCAGCTGGTAGTTTCGAACCACTGACCTTAAGGTTCGCAGTCCGATTCATAACCACTACTAAAGGTCATATTTTGGCTCCTGTAGAGTTGTTTTGATTTTCTTCACTTTGAGCCTGTACTTTTATGTATGAGCAATTGATGGTCCATTTCACAGTTTTCCCCTGGCCATAATTTGGCTGATGATATTGAGCTTCTCCATTGTTTCTTTCACAGATATAGTCAATTTGACTCCTGTGTGTTCCATTTAGAAAGGTCCACTTGTACAGTCACAATCTGTGCTATCTCAATAATGTATTTGCTATGAATACATCATTGTTGTTGTTAAATGCTGTTAAGTTGGTTCTGACTCATAGCGACCCTGTATAGGTTTTCCAAGGAGCGGCAGGTGAGCTGGAACCACCAACCTTGTCATTCAAACTGACCTTGCAGTCCAGTGCATTTCGCCCACAGCTTAATCTTGGAAAATTCTATCAAACATTGTTTCAATTGACATAATCATATTTTCCAAATACTGATCCTTCCTCTTTGTTTTCAACATTTTAATTCATTTTAATCACCAGTAATTATCAATGCATCTTGCTTGCATCTTTGATCAATTTCTGACTGAAGAAATGAATAGAATTCTTCTATTTCATTTTCACTGGCTTTAGTGGTTGGTTGTTGGCTAAAATTTCAAAGCAGTTTTATTGACTAGTTTTCTTTTCAGGCATATGGATGTTGTCCTATTACAGCATTACACTTCAAGATAAGTCTAGAATACTCTTTTTTGGTGAATAGTATGACATTATTCCTCTTCAAGTTTTCATTCCTAGCATACTCAATAAAGGTTTGTCTGATTCAAATGGCCAATGCCAGTCCATTTCAGCTCAGTAAAGTCTAAGATATTGATCTTTATCTGTTCCATTTCATTTTGACAACTTACAATTTTCCTATATTCATACTTCATATATTCATGATCCAATTATTAATGGATGTTTGCCTCAGTCTTCTGATTTTGAATTATGCAGTATCAGCAAATAAAGGTCCTAAAAGCTTTTTTCCCTTTGCCAAATATATTTTTCCCAAACCATATTTTAAGTTCTTTCCAACCCTGGGATTCATAATCTGGCGTGATATCAAGGTTCCACTGTTATTCATAAGGTTTCCAGTGGTTAACCATTCAGAAGTGAACTCCCTCTCCTTCTTTCCAGCCTGTCTTAGTGTGAAAGCTTAGCTGAAATTTATCCATAATTGGTGGCAATGCTAGAATCAAAATATCAGTGCAAAGTTTCTAGCATCAGAGAAACACACAAGCCAGAACAGTAAGACAACTGACAGATGAGTGGTGGATTATAGATGATAATACGCAGGAATTTTCCGTTTGAGATTTGGCAAAATTTTTTAAATTAATTTGTGTTTGCTTCAAATTTGGAACTTGCAGCAAATAATGTGTAAGATCTTCTCAACCTCTTTATTAACAACAAAATGATACAAGCGTACAAAGTCATAATGATTTCACATATTTTATTGGCATTAACGTTTCATCATGTTCAACATATTATCACAATTAGAAATAAAAACATCTTGCACTTTTAAATACACTGTCTTTGGCAAAACACTTTCAGAATTTTGTTGGCCTGATAAACTGAAATCTCTTTACACTTAATTTAATTGCGTATTTTGGTTGTAGAAGAATATCTGCTATTCGCATGGCTACACCTTTCTCCTCTAATCTTATCTACAACTATTTATGTGTGTAAGTAGCAATTTTGATTACTAAGAGAAAATTGTATCAGTCACAATTATATCCTTGGCCCATTTTGAGACAGTTCTCCTTTTGGATTCCATATACAGCTTTCTGGATTTGTCTAACAACAAGTTGGTTAAAGAAATGTCCTTCCCTGTGCAACCTAGACAGTGAATTTATGGCCGAATCTTCTGAGAGATTATATCTGAGTAGTGATTCCATTTCTGTGAACGTAGCATATACTGTGACAAATAAACATATGGTTACTATAGAGTGGCCATCTATACCAGTCTGCAAATCACTTAGTTTTTAACTACTTTACTGTATTAAAATAGCTTCCAGTTACAGTTCCATGAAAATTTATTTGTCCTTTACTATTTCTAAATTTTTAAAAAATTAATTGTTATGGAGGAATCAAATAATTTATAAGAGAAGGCCTTTAATCTTCAGATATCTAATTAAGAAACTAAAAAATAAATAAATAAAATCTGAATGAAAGCTGGCATGAATATCAAATCGATTATTCATAATTTTTTAAAAAAGTACTACCACAAGATTTCTAGAGTAGGAGAGATTGCTGTGAGCTTCATGTAAAACATGCAATGTGAGTTGAGCATTAACAAATGAATTTGATTTAGATAGGCCAAAGAAAATGGAAAAGAGCATTTTTGCCTTGGTGACATTAGCGTTAATGAGCTACAAGAGTAAGCTTCATTGGAAAATTCCTAGATCTTATTAGTCTAGTGTATAAGGAGTAAAAAAAATAAAAAATAAATTTAAAAATTACATAAATTATTATTAAATTATAATACAAACTATGAAAGTGACAGAATAAAGGAAAGTATTATTCTGAAGAATTTATTTGAGGATTATATACAGATTGTGACATTATAATTCTATACTTTCCCAGGAGTGATATGTACAAATAATTTATATAAAATTTAATTCAAACTTTCAAAAAGGCAGAAGAATGCAAAGTGTTAATCTGGAGAACTCACTCGAAGATAGTATACATAATTTAAAAATATATTTTTATATTTTCCCAGGGCATTAGGAAAATTACACACTCAATTATTGCTACAAATGTCATTCCATTTTATTACTAAATTATTTTCTATAAAAAGTTCTTATCAAAAAAAAAGTTCTTATCATTTGGACTAGTTTAAAAATGGCACAAGCAGAGGTGGGGCTTGATGGTGGACTAGGCAGAAAGGCTGTGCAGGCCTCCACCAGTAAAAACACAGTATACTGGATGAAACATGTGCAGAGTATGGCCCCAGAGCTCTGAACTTCAGCTAAAGGGACAAATAAAGGGATAGAGTGCTTACCAGGAGTAAGATTGGGAGCAGAAGCAATAAAAGAGGTGGCTTATGATTTGTGGTGGACAACGAGTCCAGCACAGCCATTTTGAACAGGAATAAGCAGGCAAAGGGGCAAGAAAGCACTCCCATAGCAGAGGTTTGATCAATCGGTAAAAATAAAGGTACAAGCATTACTTTTTCATTCTTTTATTTTTTTCTGTCTACCCATCTCTACTCTGGGGACCAGAGGGGATACCTAAATCAGTGACCACTCCCATGGAAGGTTTTGCTACACACACAGAAGGATATCCATAGTGAGGATCACTTGTAGCAGAATCAAAGAAGGGGGTGAGTCAATAGGAACAGCTTGCAACAGGAGTGTCTTCCAAAGTGGGTTTGACCAGTTCTGGTTTGGAATTGGGGATGAGGAAAGGAAAAGGCCAAAAACATAACCTTGAGTTACACTGTAATGCGCAATGGGACCATCTTATAATGTGTCAGGCAGCTTTGAAGGCAAGAGACTATAAAGCACTGCTAAAATCTTACTCATATTTTGCCAGCATAAGAGACAAACAAGAACATTATATCATGATTAAAGGGTCAGTTGAACAACAGAACATAACCATAATAAATATCTATGCTCCCAACAAAAAAATCCCAAAATACATAAAGAAAACTCAAATAGAATGGAGGAGTCTTAGTGTGGCACTGTGGGTTAATGTACTACACTGCAAAGTCAGTTTGAAACACAAGGTCAGTGATTCAAGCTCACCAGTCACTCCTCAGAAACCCTATACAGGGTCACTATAGGTCAGAACCGACTTGATGGCTCTTAAAAAACACACAAAAAAACCCAATAGAATTGAAGAAAGAAATAGACAAATCTACAATAAAAATGGGAGATTTTAATACACCACTTTCAATAAAGGACAGAACAACCAGAAAGATACTTAACAAAGGCACAGAACTAAACATCACAATGAACCAACTTGATCTTATAGATGTGCACAGAATATTCATTCAAACAACAGCACAATAAACATTCTTTTCCAATGCACATGGAACATTCTCCAGAATAGACCATGTGTTAGGCCACAAAACAAGTCTCCATAAGTTTAAAAACATCAAAATACTACAAAGCATCTTCTCAGATAACAATGCCATCATATTAGAAGTAAACAATAGGAAGATTAAGGAAATATAGTCAAATACATGGAAACTGAAGAGCACCCTGCTTAAAAGCTACTGGGTAGTACAACAAATAAAAAATGAAATAAAAAAGTCCTAGAAACAAATGAGAATGAAAACACAAAATACCACCATCTTTGGGACAAACCAAAAGCAGTGCTGAAAGGACAATTTTAAGCAACAAACTTACAAATCCAAAAAAAAAAGAAAAACCAAAATCAACACATTAACAGAACACTTCCAACAAATAGGAAAAGACCAGCAAAATAACTCTATAGTTATCAGGAATGCAATAATAAAGATTATAGCAGAAATGAAACAGAAAAACTATAGAAACAATCAATAAGACAAGAATCTGGCTCTTTTAAAGAATTAATGAAATTTACAAACCATTGGCAAATCTCAGAAAAGAAATGGAGGAGAAGACACAAAACACACAAGAAACCATGTGGTAGCCTTACAACAGAACCAATGGAAATAAAAAGGATAATAATAGAATATTATGAAGAATTGTACTCGAACAAATTTGAAAATCTAGAGGAGATGTAAACAATACTACAAAAACACAGCCTACCTAATTTACACAGACTGAAGTAGAAAACTTGAACAGAACAATTGTAAGAGAAGAAATTGATCAGGTTATGAAAAAATTCCCAAACAAAAAAAGTCCAGGCCCAGCTGGCTTCACTGACAAATTTTACAAAGCAGTCAGAGAAGAGCTGTCACCAATTCTACTCAAACTATTCCAGAGCATAGAAAAGGATGGAAAACTTTCTGGTAGATTTTATGAAGCCAATATAATCCTCATACCAAAACCAGGGAATGGCATCACTAAAAAAGATAATTATAGTCCAATATTCCTCATGAACCTAGATGCAAAAATTATCAAGAAAATCCTAG
>NW_006408720.1:5591579-5624214 GCF_000296735.1 Chrysochloris asiatica | reverse complement strand
CTGGTATGAATCCCACTCGGTCATGTTTAATATATATGTATATATTACAACATGACCGAGTGGGATTCATACCAGAGATTTATATATATTACAACATGACCGAGTGGGATTCATACCAGAGATGCAAGGATGGTTCAATATTAGAAAAATAATCAATGTAATCCACCATATAAATTAAAAAAGGAAAAGAACCACATGATCATATGGATTGAGGCAGAAAAGGCATATGACAAAATCCAACATCAATGCCTGATAACAACACCCAGTGAAGTAGAAAATGAAGGTAAAATTTTCAACATAATTAAGAGCATGTATACAAAATCAACAGACAATGTTACTTTCAATGGAGAGAAACTGAAATCATTCCTTTGCAAACAGGAACTAGATTAGGATGTCCTTTTCTCCACTCTGATTCAATATTGTGTTAGAAGTCTTAGACAGAGTTATAAGGCAAGAAAGAAAAATTAATGGCATCCAAATTGGGAAGGAAGATGTAAAACACTCTCTATTTGCAGGTGATATGCTCCTATACATAGAAAAATTCCAAAGAATCAGCAAAAAAATCTACTGCACAGGATCACTGTTGTAAAAAACTAAGAAAAAGAACCCATACTAAAGTGGAGGGGGATTCTTTGCTGGTTACTGGGATGTGGGGTTGGGGTGAGGGGAGGGAGAAGAAGGTGGAGCACAGGTTAGGGATTAAAAGCAGGATACTTTTGGTGCTAGGGAGGGGGGCAATACACAAGAAAGGGGAGGGGAATGGAATAACAAGGCAGGTGGGAGAACAGTAAATTGGGTTTGAATGGGCTAAGTAGGACAGAGGTAAATAATGATGTATACACAACCTTGGAACAACAGGTCCCTGGGATACAGGGATTGAGGCATGGTTGGAAATGGCAAAAGGCAGGAAACAATGTTAAGAAGCTTGGCTGTCTTTTGAATTTTGGTTTCCCTGGCATACCATTATAAAATAGCCACTTGAGGGGGAGAGAAAGGAATAGCCAGAAATATCACCATAGAAAGCTTGTAAATCCGTCTTCTGCTTATAACTTATTGGAATGGGGCTACAATGTGCCCAGTGAAGGACGCTTTCTGTGGAGCCTCTGCACTATGTAAGACCATAGGGAAATCTGAACCCATCCAGAATCTTCTGAGGTGGAAAATTTAGACGTGAAAGGACAAGCAGACCAGCCTGGAGTGGCTAGAAGAACAGAAGATACTTCTTGAAAGACAGACGAACAGGAAAAATACAGAACAACATAGGCAGTCCAACTGACTACTATAAGAACAAGCAAGTTGCTCACCCAGGAGACATCAAGGCAAGTGGTTGGATCCCCTCAGGGCAAACCCCCTTTCAAAACTAAGACTCAGAGGGAATACACGAGCTGACATGCACTCTGACTGGTGACCACATTGGTCTCCGATAAAGGGAAGTGAGGGAAAAACAGCAGTGAATCAGCAAGCTAAGCCTTACCATGTTCAATAGACTCCTGTGAACCTGGGTGGAAACCTGGTTGGCCAGTAGTGTGGAAAGACCTGGGGACTTCTAGGCCCAAAGTCAGTGACATAGCCATAGAGGACTAGAGTGGAGAGTGAAATGTCCAGCTGATAAGAAGTGAGTGGATATGCACAACAACACTCACACTTGCAGATAATACCCACTTGAACTGGCTTCAATGGATGGATGATCAGAATTCAACTAGAAGAAGAAAGAAGAGGGGAAAAAAAGAATAATCTGATACAATTTTATGAACCTGACCTATACCTATGGATGCAGCAACTCAAAAGAGGGAAAAAAATCTTTACAACAAGGATCATCCCCACCCCCTCTATATACAAGGTAGACAGGGATGGACAACTTGGACATTCCCTACCCAAAATGGGGGTTACAAAGGCAAGAAGTGACTGACTTACAAAGTCTCAAGAGGGAGTCTAGATCCAGAGGGAGTGGAGGAAGGCAGAATCTCCATGGAGTAGTAGTATCCAATCTATCCAGGCAAGGCTGATGAAAAGAGATGGGGATGGCTCTCATGTGGCACAATAGTAAATGATTGCTATCAGAACTGACTTTAAATGTTAGAAATGTAAAGATAGACCTTTACATTTGGGTATTGGTAGACTTTGCATTCTAGGAGTGGAGGTCCCTGGTACCAACAAATATATGAGGAAATGTTCATGAACCTTAGCCATTAGAGAGATGCAAATCAAAACAACAATGAGATTTCATGTCACAACAACAATAACAGCAAAATTTTATAAAGCAGGGGACAAAATAAATGCTGGTGAGGATGTCAAGAGCCTGAGACCCTCCTACATTGCTGATGGAACTGTAAAATAGTTGAACCACTTTGAAAAATGGTATGGCACATCCTCAGAAAGTTGAAAACAGAAATACCCTATGATCCAACATCTCCTCTATCTGGTATATATCCACAGAAATACGAGCCAGAACATACATGAGTAGATATATGCACACCAATGCATATTGCAGCACAATGCATTCACAATAGCAAAAATAATGGAGACAGCTTAAGTGCCCATCAATAGAAGAATGGATAAGCAAACTTTGGTACATATACACAATGGAATACTACTTTGAAAAATAACAATGAAGCAGTAAAACATCTCATAACATAGATGAACCTTGAGGACATTATGGTGAGTGAAATTAGCAGTCATAAAAGGAGTAATATTGCATTATTATTGCAGACCACTACTGCAAAAGCTTAAAAGATTTCCATACTAAAAGAAAAAAAAAAAATGATGATTACCAGGGCTGGGAGGGAGGCGACAGTAAGGCACAGGTTAGGCAACAGTTGCATCATAGCTCTGGTGATGGGGAGGGCAAGATGCAAGGAATGGGAAAGGAATACATAACGAGGAGAGGGGTTTGGAAGAACAAGGAAGATAGGGGAAGACTTAGGGAGGTTTTCATGGGCTAAATGGGATACAAGTAATTAGTGATGATGCTCAGTCTTGGAACAACAGGGATCTGTGATACAGGGTTTGAGGCATAGTCTAAATCGGTAAAATAGAGAAAATAATGTTAAGGGGCTTAACTGTCTTGTGAATATTGCTTTCCCTTGCCTACTCTTGGAAAATAGACATCTAAGTGGGATATAAAGGAATATTGAGAAATATGATTACAGAAATTATTTAAGCTCATCTTCAACCTAGAACTGTTTGGATTAGTTAAAAGGGGTACTAGAAATTGCCAAGTGAAATAGGCTTCTTGCTAAGCCTCTGTAGAGTATGGGTCCTTAGGTGGTATCCTGAATCCCATCCAGAACCTTCTAAAGTGGGACATTCTGACTTGAAAGTACATGCAGACCAACTCAGAGCAGCTACAGGAACAGAAGATACTTCTTGAAAGAAAGACCAGAATGAAAAAATACAAAAATGAACTGTTTGGCTATTACAAGAACAAGCAAGCTGTTCACCTGGGAGCCATCAAGGGAAGAAAAGTCAACCCATCAGGATAAACTCCCTTCCAAGTCTGAAACTCAAAGGGAACACTTTAGAAGGCTTGTAAGCTTGCTTTTGACTGCTTTGGTCTACTTGTGAGTGGATGTGGGAGAAAGGCAGCAATAAAGACATGGGGTGAATTTGAACATGTTTCATAGATACCTGCTGACCTTGAGATGAGAGAAAGAAGAGAAAGGACTGGTTTGTCTGACGTTTTGGTAGACTTGGAAACTCCTGCTCCATGGATCTATGTGTCTTTCATTGTACCAGTACCAGGCTATTTTGACCACTATAACCATGTAGTAAACTTTGAAAACAAGGAGTGAGAGGCCTCCAGCATTGTCCTTTTTTTAAAGCAGTGTTTTGCTTTTCTGAGGACTCATTCCTTCCATGCAATATATATAATTGTTTTTTCCATCTCTTTAGAGAATATTGTTGGAGTTTGAATTGGGATTTTGTTACATCTACATATATTTTATATAGATTGCTTTGGGTTGTATTGACATTTTCACAAAGCTGTATCTTCATATCCGGAAGCATGGCATATTCTTTCATTTTTGTAAGCTCTTTTGGCTTCTTGTAGTGGTGTTTTGTAGTTTTTTTTGCGGAGGTCTTTTGTTTATCTGGTTAGATTTCTTCTTAAATATTTCATCCTTTGGGTGGCTATTGCAAATAAAATCATTTTTCTAATTTCCATTTCAGAGCTGTCATTATTAATATAGAGGAATCCAACTGATTTTTGTGTGTTGATCTTGTTCCCTGCCACTTTGTTGAATCTTCCGATGAGCTGAGAGTGAAGCAGCCAGCTGATCTGAAGTGGGGAAGAACGTCCAAACTTGCAGATGGTATTCATTTGACCTAGCTTGGTGGCTTGCTGATCAGAACGTGACTAGAGGAAGATAAATAAGTTTGTTATAAGAAACAAGTATATATTGCTACAATTTGATGAACTACATCACTTCTTATAGATGTAGTTGCTCAAAATTCCAACCGAGAGGGAAGGAATCTTCACATCAAGGATCAAGCCTATCCCCTCAGTAAACAGGGCTGATAGGAATGGGCAACTTAGACATTGGCTACCAAAAATGGGAGAATACAAAAGCATGAAGTGGCTGTTTTACAAGTTTTTTTTAAATTTCAGATTAAGTATGAAATTAAGTATGCTTAATTTCAGAACAAGGCGGATAAAGTAGAATCCCCACTGTATAGTTCTCTTCTTATCTAGATGGGTCTGATGAAAGGAGATGGGGGATGAAAGAGATAGAGTTCTTTTGATTCAATAGTGAGTAAATATTATCATGACTAATTTCAGTTGTCACAATTGTAAAGATAGAAGATGTGAAACTTAAAAGAGGTAGTAGTTAATCTTTCATTACAGGAAAAGACGACCCTAGCACCATCAAGAAGGAAGAGCATAAGCAGAACGTGGGATCCTAATCAGAGAAGCAGCAATATTGGTGATGAACAACAGAGGTAATGTCATAGAGAGATAGAGCAGCTGAGGACTCTAGACCCATGAAATGAGAAAGGCTGTGTGCCAGTGCACAGGAGGCTGGCCTGCAAAATGTGTCCTTTGGTCGTTTAAACATATTTTCTGTGTATTTTGTGTACATCACAAAAAGAAAAAAAAACAGATCAAGATAAATTATATTAACTGATGGTGTGTGGAGGGGATTGTAACCATTGCAATGAAACAAAGTATCATTGGTTGAGTACAAAACTGATGATCTGCCCTGTAAACTGTCACTCAGTTCACAATACAGGGGTCACTACGAGTTGGAACCGACTCAATGGTGCACAAGAACAACAACAACAACAAATCTTTGGGTATAAGGATTTATAAAAACTCCACTTCTAAAAATTTCTGTTGTTTCAGTTGTCAGGCCCGAACTTTGGAATTATTCTTGTTATTATGTAGCCATTCCTGTTAACCAGATGTTGTTTGATAAAAGCTAAGTAATAACAAATTGAAGGTACTTGTGTAACCTGACTTGTATTCTCTTCTTTTGATGTGGAGCATATGTGGAGCAGTCAGCAACATAAAGCTATTATTAATAAGATCCAGTTTGACAAGGGCTTTTTGCTTTTGTTGCCATGCCATTTACCATATGGTAAAGGACTAGGTATACAGAAGGTTGTTTTTCTTTTCAGAATAGAGATTTGAATCAGTGAAGTTTTCATGAGTGCTTTCCTCTCTTGTTTGTAATTTATAAATTGCAAGTTTTTGTTATGTAGCATTTTTTTTCATATTATATTCTCTAGCATAGACTGTTTATGTTAACCCATCCTTTTAATGTCACTGTTAGAGATTTTTATTTGTTCATAGTTAAAAACACTTGAAGAAAATAAACTGAAGCATAAAATAAATAAATAAATAAAATGGCACAAGTATCAAATAATGAATTCAACGTATTGTATGTGATATATTACAATCAAATTGTAGCTAAAAGAGTCCAGCAGCTTGCTATCACTACTTCAAACAGAAAAGAGTATTGGTTATGCACTTTTTAAAAGTCACTGCACTATTTTGAAATGTAGTGCAATTCAATCAAGTATGGTATGTAAGTAACAATAATTAATTGTACACAACAATTAAGTTGTGTGAAAAACCAGTGAAAAACCCAAGAAACTACCATCATCAGTGACAGTAAAACCACACAAGGAAAAGATTAGCTAAATAAATTCATTCAAATGAAGCAAAATTTATTTTTAGACCTTGTGGATTAACAAGTACACATGTAAATTGCAAAAGGTGCTTAAAATCTAATTAAGCTATCTTGAGAGTGTCCTCATGTTAAATCTTTAAGATCAAATAAGCCTCATTATCACATTAACCTTCTTTTAACTCTCTTGTTTTACAAGTGTCATTACATGAATTAGTCATTATACTATTCTATAAGTGCTGGCCATCCCATGAGTGTTTTGTAACATTATCACAGTGCTTGTATATACAGGTGTAATCTATGAAATAACAGCCCTATTGCTTGCATGTTTAACTAGCCCTGTAATCCACCCCATACTAATTTCAATAAATGCATCCAGCAATGATTCAATTGGAATTTTATGAAAAATGAATTCTGTACTATTAGAAAAGTATACTTAATATATTCACTTATTCATTTAAAAATTTTTGACAATGATTTTTTAAGTCTATGTCAACAACATGTGAATACAAATTAATAGCATCTGAGAAAAAGCTAATTACCCAAGATATTTGATATTTTAAAAAACAAATACTGTATATTCCTCTTGGTTTCATACAGAAGAACTCTCTCCCCCTACCTTTTGTCAGTTCTTACAGAGGAAGGAGAAAGCAGACAGCTGCGTGCTATGTTTTGAGAAGAACTGAGCACACTCAGCTCATCCCATTTCCTCACATTTTGGATTTGCTGGCAGAGGTGGTGTGTTTTCTCTGCTCTTTGCAATATAAGATTAGTTGTATTGGTTTTGCTCCTGTCTGGTGAAGTCTGTGGTTGTGTAACAATGCTTAGTGGCCAAACTAAACTTTGGAGTCTGTAATGAACATGTGTCTCAACCACTCTCTCTAAGCAGCTTTATTTGTAATATGGGTGGTATTTTCTCCTTATCTATATCACTACTACATCTTTCTCTCAACTGAATCTGAAGAGAGGATCCAAAGTGGCAGAGAATGGTTTTATTTGCTGATACAACATCTGAACCTTTTTCAGGAAACCTTGAATAACTGTCAAAGAGTAAAGTAGACAATAACATTATTGCTATTGTTAGATGCCTTCGAGCTGTTTCCCATTCATAGTAACCCTAGGTACAACAGAAGGAAATACTGTCTGGTCCTAGAATATCCTCACAAATGGTTCCATGATATGTTGTGTCAGTGAATATTGTTGAAAATCTTTGATCTTCATCAGTAAGTGCTTCAAGTCCTCTTATTTTCAGCAAACAAGGTTGTGTTACCTGCATATCACAGGTTGTTAATTAATTTTCCTTGAATCTGATGACATGTTTCTAGTAATCCAGCGTCTCTGATTATTTATTCCTCATAAAGATTGAACAATTTGAGTGAAATGATACAACCCTGACACACACCTTTTATGATTTAAAACCACACAGTATTCCCCTGTTCTGTTGAAATGGCTGCTTCTTGATCTATGTACAGATTCTACATGAATGCAATTAAGTGTTCTGGAATTCCCATTCTACATGATGTTATACTTAATTTGTTATGATCCACAAGTCAAATGTCTTTGCATAGTCAATAAAACACAGGTACATATCATTCTGACTTTCTTTATTTAAACATGATCCATCTGACATAGGAATGATTTCCCTCATTCTATGTCCTCTTATAAAATACTGAAACAAAGTTGTTTCAACAAGCAGATGCTACACTGGGAGCACTCACTTGTTTTTTCTAAGAAATTTAGAATACATGTCACAGAAAGTATCCTCTTTTTTTAAGGCACCCTAACTAGACTAAGGAGTTCTGATTTGGCACCATAGGATAAGCTCTAGACCTCAAGGTCAGTTTGAAATACGTCGGTGATTCAAACTCACCAGTCACTCCTTGGAAACCATTTACACGGTCACTATGAATCAGAACCAACTTGACGGCACTTAACAACAACAACAACAACTAGACTAAGAAGTCCTGGTGTGATACTGTAGGATAAAGCACTGGACTGCAAGGTTGGCAGTTCAAACTCATGAGTCATTCCTTGGAAACCTTATACAGGGTTGCTATGAGTTGGAACCAACTCAATATCACTTAACAACAACAACAAAATATATAGGAAAAACATCAACAAAAGTATGTCAATAGAATGCTAAGACATATGCTGCTTGTTAAAAGGTAAAGCACTTTTAATAGATTGAGAAGGATGAAAGGGACTATGAGTATCAGAAGCACTTATACTGTTTGAAAAGTCAGGAGGGGCTTCATGCAGAAAAGTACATTTGAGTAAATAGTCGAGAAAGGGTAGAAATGAGATTGTGGAGATATGCTGGAGAAACTTTTCATGCATATGGAATAACCAAGTGCAGTGTTTGGTAGGTTTAGTAACCAAACCAGGTGTTCAGCTAGAGGAACGTTTGCAAGGAGAGAGAGAAGTAGGAGAGAAAGATACAAAGGAAAGTAGGTAATAAGAACATGTTTGATTTTGTAGCAAATGTAAAGACTTAAACCTTTGATCTGAGAGCATTCAGGAGTCACTGTTAAAATTACCACAGGAGAGGGACATGACCAGACTTTGTGTACGTGAAGTTTGAAGTCAGGGATGTATCAAAATAAGACTAATAGGGAGAGAACCCTAATATTTCAGAGATCTATATCAAGTGCATAAAAATTGTGAATAAAATTGTAGAGGAGACATGTGAAAGGACCGCATAGAATTTTCACAGTACCCCTAGATGTATTTCAAGATGACAGTTATTGCACTAAGCATGAAATGTTCATTTGCACCTACTGATACTTGACCATGAAATCTATGGAATTATGCTTCTTCAGAAAGACACTGCCAAGATGAGCATACCAAGGGGAATTTGGGGAAGACAAAGATGGATCACGTCTGAGCAAAGGTTAGATGTTGTTCTAATAGAAGAATAGCCACTGGATGGGATTAAACAAATCCCAAAGAAATAGTGGAAAATATGTGTGTGAACTGTGAAAGCTTTTGGCAGATCTAGAATGTAATATTTTCATATTTTTCACTATTGCATATTCCACAGGAAAAATACAGAAAAGTTCATGAAAATAAAAGTATCTGGGTCAAAAATCTGAGAGGGATCTTTTTTTTTTTTAAGATCTTTTTTTTTTTTTTTTAGCATAATGTCCTAAGAATCTAAATCAATAGTATGGTTTGACTGCTAGGAAGTAGCTGAACCCTCCTAAAATAAGAAATAGAAAAACTCAGAGAAATAATGCATCAGAAGCAAGCTGGCAAATACAGCAGAAACAAATACAGCACAAGACCTGAGACCTTTATAAACTGAGGAAATGGTATGTTTTCGAGCTCACCATGAGTTATTGGTCTGCATAAATCCCTTGAGGTCACAGAATTCGGAAACTTTCATCTCAATTTCAGTATCAGAATCAGCCGAAGGCTATGTGCCAGTTGAAACAACATGGGGCCTCAGTGAAATCTCTTGAGTCCTACTTTCACAAATCCAGCTAATTCTGTTGTGGCAGTGGGACCCAAAAGGCCTACTCTCAAGAAGAAACTATGATTTTTTAAAGCAATGTTTTCTGAGACAGGAGGCACAATGTACAATTTGATCTTTCTCTCAAAAAGAACTATGTTGTTCAGCATGAACAGACTAGATTATCACTGTTTTCATTTGTTAATGCTTCTAGAACAGAAATGCCATAAGCAGGTGGCACTAAGACACAGTATGTACTTTATCACAGTTTAGGAGGCTAGAAGTCTGAATTCAGAGCACCAACTCTAAGGAAAGACACTTTCTCAGCCAGTTCTGTTGAAAAATATTGTCTCCGTTTCTCTAGGGAGCTAACTTTAGAGTTATTGGGTTTGTAAACAGGTATGAGCTGATTGACTGGTCAGCATTGTAAGATTATCAGTCTTTTCCATGTTAATCTTCTCTTTCCTTTGTTAATAGTGATTGCCTCTGAAATGACATCATTAACCTACCAAATAAACCATTTTTTTTTCAAATGAGCTTACATCCATAGGTAAAGGGGTTAGGAATCACAGCACATGTTTTTAGAGTACACACTTCAATCCGTAACAAGCTGTAAACTTTTCCCCCCTAGTTCTTTCTGAAGCCATCAGTACATAAAAATTTCCAGACTCCTTTGCATTAAAATTCATAACGGTAAAATTTGGTGGTGGTGGTGGTGGGGGCAACATATCTGGTACCACTAAGTCTTCTTAATTTAAAACTCCCACATATTTCTCCAGATTTTGTTTCTTGCACGCAAACAGAAATAGAAGATTCAGTGGAGGACTCAAATGTTATAGGAAAGTGATTCTCAAACTATATGAAGGTTGAGGATATTTATTTTATTATTTTCAATTTCTAGAGTTACTAGAAAAAATTGGGATACTATTTGTTGGAAACCTGGTTGCACCTGACTCCTAACAGAAAGGTTAATGATTTGAACTCACTTAGGAGCTCTGAAGGAGAAAGAACTAACAATTGATATCTATAAAGTTTACAGTCATGAAAATCCTCTGTGGCAGTTCTACTCTGTCACATGGGGTTGCTGTGAGTTGGAATCAAGTCAGCAGCACTATACAACAGTAATAACCTATTTAGATGATGAATGATGTAAAAATATTTAAAATTTTCTAAAATTGTATATATGGTGGTGGTGGTGGTCTACCATGGAGTCAGATCTGATTCATAGCAATCATGCATAGGTTCCCGAAGCTGTAATTCTTTCCGATAGCAGAAAGCCTCATCTTTCTCCCACAGAGAAAAATGGTTTTGAACTTCTGACCTTGAGGTTAACAGCTTGAATTGTAACCACTACGCTACAAGAGCTCCTTAAAATTGTACTTATAGTATCTATATTTTATCTCATGGACAGGCAACGAATAGTTCACTCACTAAAAGAAGAATGTGGAGAACATATTGTTTATGATATACAAAGGTTTTTTTAAATGGAATGAATCTGAATCATTAAATGATTTTATGAAGCATACCCCTCTACCTAGTTTCTCTAGGCAGCTAGCTTAACAGTTATTGGGTTTGTAGACAGGTGTGTGCTGATGGACTGGTCAGCATTGCAAGACTATCAGAATATCATTGTAAGAATATCTACCCACCTACAATTAGATTGTAATAAGAAAGTAAAATGCCTAATACACTTGGGATGTCTGTTAAATTTTTGAAATAAAGAGATTAAAAATATAGTGGCTTACACAAAAATAAGATAGTAATTTTGATACATGATCATAGTAGCATTAAGGTGTGTTCATAATGTGGATATAGGTTACGCTGCTACAACCAATAGACCACAACATAGGCACTGAAACAAGCTATAAGCCTATATAGCTGTACATTTTTTTTGAAAGCTTGATTTTATTGCATAATGCAGTGTATTAGTTTTATTTAATTACTCCTATGATATTGGAAAAGAAAATTAAAAGTACCATGGACTGCCAGAACAACAAACACATCTGTGTTGTAAGTACAACCAGAATACTCCTTAGAAACCAGGATGACCAGATTTCATTTCTCATACTTTGGACCTATTAACAGGAGGGACCAGTCTTTGGAGAAAGACATCATGCTTGGTAAAGTGGAGGGTCAGTGAAGAAGAGGAAGACACCCATTAAGATGGATTGGCACAGTGCAGAGGCAGCAGTGGGCTCAAGCATAACAAATATTGTGAGGTTGGTACAGGACTGGGCAGTGTTTCATTCTTTTGTGAGGTGGCTATGAGTTGGAATCGACTTGAAAATGGCACCTAACAACAGTGTCCTAATGTGGCACTTTAGGATAAACTCTAACTGAAAAGTGGGTGGTTCAAATCTACCAGTTGCTCCTTGGAAACCTTATTCAGGGTCCCTATGAGTCGGAACCAATTCAATAGAATTTAACAACAAACAACAACAACATAATGAATTACCATACATTTGTTGTTATATGCCATCAAGCCAAGTTTTGACTCAGTAAAACCATGTGATTTTGAATTTGAAAACTCAAGAAAAATAGGAGAATGAATTTGCATTTTTTAAAACTGTTTCATGGCCCATGGTACATATAACAGCCATCTACATTTTCTACCTTGGGGCTTGGTCTTATCTTACATTTTATATTTAGTGTGTGCTGCCATCTGGTGGGGCAATTCACTCCAACTTCATTATTCCCATGTCATACTTCTCTTTTGACTTTCATGCTTACATATTATAAGGACCTTTGTAATAATGTTTAGGGAATAGATGGATAATCCTGGATAATTTTTCCATTTCAAAATTGTTAACTTTTTCATATAAAGTACTATTCATAGTGCCTTTGAGTTGTGGTGTTGGAGGAGAGTACTGAAAGTGCCATGGACTGCCAAAAGAACCAATAAATCTGTTTTGGAGGAAGTGCAGCCAGAGTGCTCCTTGGAGGCCAGGATGGCTAAACTTCGTCTCTCCTACTTTGGACATATTGTCCGGAGGAAACAATCGCTGGAGAAGGATGTCATGCTGGGTAGGGTGGAGGGTCAGAGAAAAAGAGGAAGACCCCCAATGAGATGGATCAGCCAGGTGGCATCATTGATGGACTCGGGTGTGGCAGCGGTAGTGAGGTTGGCGCAGGATCGGACATTGTTTCGTTCTGCTGTGCATGGGGTCGCTATGAGTCGGTTCCGACTCGATGGCACCTGACAACAACAACTATTCATAGGTTCTCAGAGAATAGATGTGAATATCTTTTGGGGACACACTATTCTAACTACCACAACAAACAAAGAGTTGTATTTTTTTTTTTTTTCTCCTCTAATGACTTCAACTAATATTTTTCTTTCTCCTAGATTAAAATTAATCTTCCAGCTGCCACCAACACATCCATAATCCAGTAGGCAAAAAAGAGAGGGGAAAAGGAAGGAAAGCATTTAATGTCCTTTTTTATGATCATAAACTAAGTATTATTTCTCCTCACTTTCTAGTAACCAAAAATTGGTACCAGGACAATACCTACTTTCTTAGTAGCCAAGAAATGTAGTTTTGGAGTGGGTGGCTGTGAACCCGACTATAATCGGGTTTCTAGTACTAGAGTCCTGGTGTGGCACTGTGGGTTAATGCTGGACTGCAAAGTCGGTTTGAACTTCAAAGGTCGGCTGTTCAAGCTTAGCAGCTGCTCCTATGAAACCCTATAATGGATTGCTATGGTTCGGAACTGACTCGACGGCACTTAATAACAACAATAACAACAGCAACGTTGCTAATTGTAAAATAAGGTCAGTGGTTCAAACCAACAGCCAATCCTGAGAAATCCTGCACACGGTTTCTATGAATCAGGACCAAGTTGAAGGCACTTAAAAACATAATCTTAAAACAGAAAAATAAGAAAAAATGCAGTGCAAAACAACAAGCAATCTTTTCTTCATACATAGTGAAATAAAATGAAACTATTACGAATCGGGCTGAGAACCGCAAGGTCAGCAGTTCAAAATTACCAACTGCTCCGCAGGAAAAAAATGAGGCTTTTTGCTCCCGTAAAGATTTACAGCCTCGGGAACCCTGTTCAGGGTCGCTATGGGTCGGAACCGACTCGACGGCACTTAACAACAACATATGGTAGTTGGCATAGTGGTTATGAATCGGGCTGCTAACCCCAAGGTCGGCAGTTAGGAATCTACCAGCTGTTCGGCGTGAGAAACATGAAGCTTTCTGATTCCAAGATTTACAGCTTTGGAAACCCTGTACAGGTTCACTATGAGTCGGAACTAACTCCTTGGTACTTAACAACAACAACATATGGGAGTTGGAGTCCTGGTGTGGCACTGTGGGTTAATGTGCTGGATTGCAAAGTTAGTTTGAACCTTTAGGTCGGTGGTTCAAATTCACCAGCCGCTCCTTGGAAACCCTGTACAGGGTTGTTATGGGTCGAAACCAACTCGACAGCACTTAACAACAACAATATGAGAGTTAAAATTTATTAAGTATATATCCTTAAGTTTTGAGTAATAAACACAGATCCATATCATATGTTTAATGCATATTAGACAGCTAATATCAAGTTTGTTTGTTTTTGATGTTGCTTCATTTTCTCACTCTAATGCCTTCATATACTTCTGAGTACTTACTATGGTTTTGAAAACAATTAAGTTCTGGTCTCTAAGAGCAAAATGAATATTATTTGCAACTTCTAAATGCACTGGGGTTATATATTAGCTATATCTGTTAAGTACTATGTACTTAAAAGAACAAACCAATCTATGTTGGCAGAAGTACAACCAGAATGCTCCTTGGAAGCCAGGATGGCCAGACTTCATCTCTCATACATTGGACATATTGTCAGGAGGGACTGGTCCCTGGAGAAGAATATCATGTTTGGTAGAATGGAGGTTAGGAGAAAACGGGGAATGTCTCAATGAGATATATTTGCACAATGGCAACACCAATGGACTCGAATGTAGCAATGATTGTGAGGTTGGTATAGGACCAGGCAGTGTTTTGTTCTGTCGTGCATAGGGTCACTGACTTGATGGCATCTAACAGCAACATTAAGTTTAAACATTTTTACAAATGAGATCCATGAGAAAACAGACCTTAATTTATACAACTTTTAAGGCCCTTAAAAATACCTATTCTTTGGACAGAGGAGGTCATGGTGGAAGACTTGTAACAAGCCCTCTTTTATGACTAAATCAAGAAATTAAATATAAAACAACTGTTTTCACACATTGGGAAATCAATTGCTCAGGACTGTGATCCCTGAAAGGAAAGAGAAGGAAAAAAAAAAAAAAAAAAGCAAGAAAGAAATGAAGTGTACAATTGCCTCAGATTTCTACCTGAAGGCATTTAGTTGACAGTGATGCAGAGAATGAACTCACTGAAATGAAAATAAAAGAGACTGAAATTCAGAAAAGATTGGCTGATATGATTGGAAACATATTTTTAAATCTGCTTATCACTTTTTTTTAAGTTTTTATTGTGAATTAAGTGATAGTTTATATGGGAGAGCATCGGTTTTACACTGATCATTTCATTGCAATGATTACAATCTCCTCAGGACATCATCATTCAACAGTATTTGCTTCTATTTCTTTTGTTGTTGTTTTTTTGTTTTTCTTTTTGTTTGGGGGGAGGGATGTACACAAAAACACTCAGGAATATGTAATCATTTAAACAACGAAAGGGCACATTTTGCAAGACTGCCTCCTGGCCACCAGAACCTGACTGTCAGCATACAGCCTTTCTCTTTCCATAAGTCTAGAGTCCTCAGCTGCTCTATTTGTCCATGCCCTCATCTCTGCTTCCATCTTTGGTGTGACTGCTTATCTGGATATGGTCTCACATTCTGATCATGCTCATCTCGATGGCCCTAGGGTTCTCTGTTCCTGAACTGTAAGATAAACTACTCCTCTTTTTTTGGTTACAAAACTTCCCCCTTTACAGATGGTACAATCGCAGTTAGTCATGATAACATTACTCCCTATTGAATCATAAGAATCTTATCCCCATCTCCTTTCACCAGACCCATCTAGATAAGATGAAAACAATTCAGTGGGGATTCTGCGTTCCCCACACACTCTGACTCTAAACTCTTTCTTGAAAACTTGTAAGCCAGTTACTTCGTGCCTTTATAGCCCCTCCCCACCCTTTGGGTAAATGAGAAGGGTGAAACATCAAGGACTGGGAAGAAAAGAATTAACACCCACTTCCCAAGAAATAAGCAAATAAAAATAAAAACCCACCATGACCAAGTTGGTTCAGACTCATAGCCACCCTATGGGACCGAGTAGAATTGCTCCTAAGGGCTTCTTAGACTAAGACAGTATATCTTTATGAAAGTAGATAGGTTTATCTTTTTCCTGTAGAGCAGCTGGTGGTTTTGAACCACCAAACTTTCTAGAAGTTCAATGCTTAATTAATACAGCCTAAAGCTCTAAGAGCTTGCACCAGATTAGTTGATATATGACGTCTGGTGAAACAAGTGAAGCTGATTTGTTCAAAAACCAAACTGAGGAGACATCAAAAAGCACCATAGAGACTTGAAAAAGACTAACTTTAGGAAGGGATTGAAACTAACCCTATCATAAAGACTAAACAGGTAGACACTTGATTTTTTTTTTTTTAAGTGTGAAACTGATCTTTAAATGAATTAATGCCAAAGTCAAACTCAACGCTTCTCTAAGGAAATAAGTAATGCGTATCCTAACAATCCAGCAACCGATAATAGAAGTCATCAAAATAAGCAGAGGAAAAAAAAATGATGCACTAAAAATACTATCCAATAGAAAGAGTTACAAAATATTAGAGATTACATTATTAGCAAACAAGAACTATAAAACAACTATTAAACAATTAGTTTTAGAATGCAGCCATTCTAGCCATATTCCTCCATTTTGTGATATATTATAAATCCTACGCTCTATGTCTTGGTTTATGGTTTCATTTTGGAATGAGTTGTCTATAATATTAATGAGGCAGGACTAAATGGAGTTAAGGATTAAAGTGGGATTAAGGATTAAAGTGGTATTAAGGATTAAGGATGAACCTACCTTACTATAGGGTGTGATTCAAGACATTGCCCTTAGCTTCCTTAGAGGTATGATTTGCAGGCAATATAGAAAAAAATGCTTTGGCAAATTACACTCTTTTGCTCTGGTTCCTGTATCTGGCATATTTCTGTTTTTTCTCCACTTCTTGTAACTTGCCACCTGTGTGTGGCATAACCTGACTCATGAACTGTAACAGTGAATCAGTAGCCTGTCATCTGGCCTGCCAATTTGGGTTTCTCTGCCCGGCAACTACATTGATGACAACAATCCTACAGATTGATATTTAAACTATGGATTTGTGACTTGTCAGATTATACAAATCTGTGAGCCATTACCTTGAAAGTTTGTGAGTTCTTTGAGATAATGCTGAAGTGTGAGACAAGAGAGATAGAGGAGAAGTAGTGCTTGATATCTGGGATTATGGAGTGGTAAAACTCAGATATTTAGGTATCTTTACCCTACATCTCATAGGCGCTCTGGTAGAGTAGTGGTTATGAATCAGGCTGCGAACCTTAAGGTCAGCAGTTCAAAACTATCAGCTGTTCCACGGGAGAAAGATGAAGCTTTCTGCTCCCGTAAAGATTTACAGCCTCAGAAACCCTGTACAGGATTGCTATGAGTCAGTTCTGACTCCACAGCACATAAACAACCACCACCACCCTATACCTCATAGGAACAAGTCTCCTGCTGATCCTTCTAAATGAAATTACTTTTGCAGAGAATTTAAAGGAAACAAACATGATGAAGAAACAAATGAAAGTTTTATATGTGTGTGTGTGTGAAAGAATTCAATGAAATTTCTGAAGTTGAAAAAGAAAACAATTTAAATAATTTGGATGAGGTTAACAGATTTATTTATTTATGTATTTGTGTACCTATATATTTATTTATTTACCTTGAAGTCAGAGCAATAGGAACTCTACAAAATTAAGAACAGCAAGAAATAAACACACAAGTAAACAAACGAAGATAGGACTAGGTAACATGAAGGGCATTATCAAGTAATCACAAATAATCATAATTGAAGACCCAATGGTAGTAAGGAACAGAAATCTATTTGGAAACAATTACAACATCAAGGAAAATAATAAAATTTAAAAGGTCTAGAAGTGCAGCAGATTTCTCATGAAATATTGTGAAAGTCAGAAGAAAATAGAATATTATTTTCAACATGGTGAAGGAAAAACAAACACAAAAATAGGTATGTAGGTTTCAGAGTTCAAAAGAAACACAAAAGTAACTCAAAAAGTAATGCTACTATAGTTCCAGTTCATGCATGAATGTATTTATTCCAAACAAAATGTGTTTAAACATGTCTTTGCAATCTGTGAATGACTTTAATCAAATCCTCTAAGGAGTACACTTATCTTACTCTAGTTGTTGTTGTTAAGTGCCAGGAAGTCAGTTCTGACTCATAGTGATGCTTTATAGGGTTTCCAAGGCTTAAATCTTCATGGGAGCAGAAAGTCTCATCTTTCTCCCTAGAAATGGGCAGACTTAAATCACAGAAATTGCGGTTCACAGTTCAGTGCGTATTGGATGAAGCCACCGTGCTTCCTTAGTCTATTTGCTGTTGTTAAGTGTCATCGAGTCAGTACCAACTCATAATAAGACCCTGTATAGCATTTCTGAGTACCAGTTGGTGGGTTTGAAGCACCAACATTTCATCTCAAACCAGCCATGTGGTCCAGTGCTTTTCCTACAGCATGACATCAGGACACCTTAGTTCAGTTGTTGTTAAATGCTGTCAATTTGGTTCTGACTCATAGAAAGGATACTTTCTAGACATAGGGGGGAAATGATTTTGAGATCAGAACTGATATCAAATGTTTAACAGAATTCATGTGGAAATCTTCACAAATTGTTAAAACTTCAGAAAAAGTTTACAGGGATATTGCCTCACATAAAACAGAAGTTTTTATATGGATCAGGCATTTTAAGGAACATCAGGAAGACCCCAATGATGAGCCAAGAGAAGGAAGACCACCAACCTCGATGAATGGAGAAACTATAGCTGAGGTTCAAAAACTAGTGGAAGACCATACAATTACAATTTCTATGACAGTTATTGAAGATGGATCTTACTTGGTCTTGCATTTTTATTTTAAGAGAACATCTTGGCCTTAGCACACTTATGACTCCAATGGGTAACAAAAGTATTATGTTGAGATCAACTAGCTCAAAGAGCTGATCTTTCCATCAATCATTTAAGTAAGATCAAAGCATATGTAGACTATTTTTAAGGAATGAATCACAATTGGGAACCAATCATGGATTTACCAATATAATCCAGAGAGCAAAGTACAATTAAAGCAGTGATTTCTGAGGAGATCTGTTGGGCCAGTTAAATTCAACACAGAGAAGTCAGTTCAGAAGGTTATATATGGCAAGTATCTGGGGGATTCAAAATGGGTAGTCTTGATAGATTTCCTCAAAGGACACAGGATTATCACATATGCTTGTGATGAAGTTTTCACATATATCACACAAGCTTCTGATGAAGTTTTAAGAATATTGGAAACTGCAGTGGTGAGAAAACTGTCTAGAAAATTTCACTGAGGAAATTATTTTCCATTATGACAAAAGCCCTGCTCATTCATTGAGGGTAGAAAGGATTATTCTGGAGAATTGTGTTTGGAAACCTTGATCCATTCATCCTAGAACACATCCTGTTCTTGCCCCTTCAGACGTCTTTCTGTTTCCAAAATTTGAACACTTAAAGTAAAACACAATTCGAGGCCCTTAAGGATGAGTCCCAGTATGGTATTGCAGGATAATGCGCTGGACTCCAAGGTCATTTTGAACTGCAAGGTCAGCAGTTCAAACACACCAGCCCCTCCTTGGAAACACTATATAGTATCTATATGGGTCGGCACTTACTTGACGGCACTTAAAAGCAATAACAACAAGGATGATGTTGTGAAAGTTAACAAGTGGAGAATTTTTCAGGGAAGATTTAGAGAGATGGAAAGACCAGACCCCCTTCAGAAATGCTTAGATCTACAGAGATGGATGATAGATATGTTGAAAAACATCTTTGCCTTTTGATATTTTTAAAATAAAATTTTCTATGATTTTCTAGCAATACCTATTTACTCTCATATTCTTGAAAAATGAAGGCTAAAAAAAACACCATTAGACAAAGAGATACTGATAAAATATGTCACAAGCAGGCTTTTACTATAAGAAATGTTAAAGGATATTTGTTAAGGAGAAATTCAGAAATATTGATCTGTAAAAAAAAAAAAATGAGGGACACTAAAATTGGTAAATATGAGTCTTATTTATTTAGTTTTTCATCTTCTTGAAAGATATTGAGCTATTTAAAACAGAAATGAAACAATGTATGTGTTGGGTTCATAGAAATAAGAAGTGCAATTATATTAGGACAAAGGATGGAACATATAAAATGTGGTGTTTACTCACTGTATGGAAAGTGGCAAATATTATTTGATTGACTATGATAAGTTGAAATAGTAGATGGTTAGCCTTACCACTTTGCCTAAGTAAAATAAAGAGGTATAGTTGACTTATCAATTTGTTGTTATTATTAAGTGCCATCGAGCCAGTTCTGACTCATAGGGACACTGTGTAGTGTTTCCAAGGAGCAGCTGGTGGGTTTGAACTGTTGACCTTAGCAGTCCAGTGCTTAGCAGTCCAGTGCTTATCCTACAAACAGTGCCACACCAGGACTCCCTACAAATAGTAAGATAAAAATGACATACTAAAATCACATAATGTAAAAGAAGGTAGGAAAACAGGAAAAAAGGTACAGATAAGACAATTCATAAACAAACAGCAATAAAATACAATGAGACTCAATGAGAATTAACCAATGATATAGATGTTGACTGTAGAGCACGTAACAATAACTATAGATATTGAAGTAAATCCAAATGTATATAATTCTCCAAAACTTCTTTCAATTAAAAGGAAGGATGGAAGATAACATGAAAGAAATTTATTCTTGTACTTAAAATTTTGGGCTTTATACTTAAAGCCATATAAGCAGAAGGATCTAATTTTGGATACGAATTTCTTGGACTAATTTCTTTGAACCTTTACTCTTAAAAGTTTTAGAACTTTGGGGGAATTTAATAATTAATGAAATTTTTATTACATTTTGAGGATCTCTATGTTCTTTCCATTGTAAAATTAGAATGTCTTGATATCATAATTTCACCTAATTGTAGAAGCTAATTGTGTAGTGGATTCTACTAAACAACGTAACTGAACATAATTTACATTATGAAATAATATAGAAAGAAAACTGGCAGACCTTAGTTATTGCACCAATGTATTTCAAAGTTTTCTGGAAACAAACATGTAGAACCCACCAGTTAATTCTTATATGTGGGTAAAAAGGTACAGCAATAATTGTTAGGATGAGAACTTGTCTAAGATTGAGTGTCCCTAAAAACAACTGGTGATGTAGTGGGTTATGTGTTGGGCTGCTAGCCACAAGAACAGCAGTTTGAAACACCCAGATGCTCTGAGATAGAAAGGTGAGGCTTTCTGATCCTATAAAAAATGTATGGCATAGGAAGCCATATATAGGGTCACTATGAGTTGGAATTGACTCAACAGCACACACAACAACAAAAACAACAAAAATAGTTCTAAGAAAAGAACTTAAGTGCAAATAGTTAATTTCTCAAGTGATCCCAGGAGCACAAATTTATGTGTATACATACACTATATTACATATACATGTAACACTATAGTCATAACATTACATATTTATAAGTAAATATGATAACATTATTGCAAAAAGGTGGAAAGTGGCAGTATTTAACCTCCTCAGTTTACACATGCAGGAAAGAGGAGAATCACCATCAACATCAGCCCAGGCCCCTTCTTAAGATGTTGCAGTCAGATGCACTCAGATCAGCGCTTTCTTCCTTTACCAGTCATGCTTCCAACCATCTCTTCTACAGAATTCTACTCAATTCTGTTCATTATTTCATTACAGTGGCCACACAGAACTCAGACAGAGTAATAATAGTTATGAGGCTTATTAGGGAAATCAACAGGTTACAAATCAGGACCAGAAATGCTCAAGCCACATTACTTCAGTAAGGAAAGTCTCTTCCTAGCCTTACCCTCAGGTAAACCCCTATCTTGTCCTCATCCTCTCAGCCATAATGCTTCTTGGTCTCTGTCTTTCTTAAGCAATAGTACAGAGCTCTTTTGTTGTTCTTGTTTTTAGGTGCTGACAAGTTGCTTCTGAGTTATGGAGATCCTATGCACAACACAACAAAACACTGCGCACTCCAACCCCACCACAACACAACAAAACACTACCCACTCCAACCCCATCCTCACAATCATTGTTAAGCTTGAGCCTATTGTCACTGCCACTGTGCAAATCCATCTCATTGAAGGTCTTCCTATTATTTGCTGACCCTCCATTTTATCAAGCATGATATCCTTCTCCAGGGAATGGTCTAACCAGATAATATGTCTTAAGCTTGAGACATGAAGTCTCAACATCCTGACTTCGAAGAAGCATCTAGCTATACTTCTTCCTACACAGATTTGTTTATTCTTCTGGCAGTCCATAATATTTTTAATATTCTTCAACAACACCATAATTCAAATGCTTAAATTCTTCTATAGTCTTTCTTAGTCATTGTCCAACTTTCACATGCATATAAGGCTACTGACAATACCATTGTTTGGGTAAGGCCTCAATATGACATCTTTGCTCTTGAACACTTTTAAGAGGTCTTGTGCAGCAGATTTGTGCAACGCAATATGTCATTTGATTTCTGGACTGCTGCTTCCCTGCATTTTAATAGTGGATTGAAGCACAATGAAGTCTTTGACAACTTCAATCTTTTCTCCATTTATCACGATGTTATCTATTATTCACTTTACATTGATGTGTAACCTCACTGAAGGCTGTGGTCTTTGAGCTTCATCAGTAAAGTATTTTAAGTCCTGTTTTCTTTCAGCAAGTAAGGTAGTATCATCACATGTTTCAAGGTGTTAATGAGCTCTCCTCATTATCATGATGCCATATTCATAGTCATATAATCCAGCTACTTGAATCAATTGCTAAGCATACATATGAAGAAGTATGGTGAAAAAATACAATGCTGTCATACACCTATCCAGATTTTAAACCATTCAGTGTTCCAATGACTGCTCTGGATTTCCCATTCTCTGTAATTTTATTCATAGCATGTCATAATCCTCTGAGTATAAAACCTTTACATAGTCAATAAAGCACTAGTAAACATCTTTCTGGTATTCTCTGCTTTCAGCCAAGAGCCATCTGATGTCTGCAATGATGCCCCTTGTTCCACATCCTTGCCTGAATCTGGAGTGAACCTCTGGCAATTCCCTTTCAATGTATTCCTGCAGCTATTTTTAAATTATCTTTAGTCAAATTTACTTGCTGTGATACTAATGATATTGTTTGATAATTTCCACATTGTTGGGTCACCTCTCTTTGCAATGGGCACTAGTATAGATCTCCTCCAATTAGTTGGCCTTGAATTGGGTCATCACTCTTTGAAATGGGCACAAATATGTATTTCTTCCAAATTTCTTGGCATGGATGAATGAGTGCTTCCAGTACTATATCAGTGTGTTGAAAGATTTCAGTTTGTATTCCGTCACTTTCCACAGTCTTGTTCTTTGCCAATGTCTTCAGTACACCTTGTTACATAATTTTGTGGTTAAGTGCTGTGGAGGCAGTTCTGACTCATAGTGACCATTGACATTGGCTCAATTCCATTTCACAGCAATCCCATATAGGGTTTCCCAGGCTGTATATTTTACCGGACCAGAAGGCCTCATCTTTCTCCTTCAGAGTGGCTGGTAGATTTGAAGTGCCAATCTTGTTGTTAGAAATCCAGTGCTTATCTGACAGTGCCACCAGGACTTCCTATAGTATATAAAATATAATGTGTATGTAGTTTGTGTTAGGTGCTACTGAGTTAATTTTGACTCATGATGGACCCATGTTGCAGAATTTGTCTTGTTGGCATTTTTTGACTGGAATCTTTACTTGGCAAGAAGCTGCTTGGCAATTTTTTTTCTTGTGAAGCTGCTGCATAGTTTGCAATCAGCAGCCTTTCAGTTAGCAGCTGAGTACTTAGCTGTTTGTGCCACCAGATACATATATAAAAGTGAACATTAATGAGCATGTAATGACTGTAGGCAAAACAACTCTACTCCTCTCCGGATTGTACTCCAGGTAGAATCATATATGAGAGGAATTCAGAGTTCCTGGAAAAATTCAATTTTCTTTTAATTCCATATCCACACCAAATTTTTGAAGCCCACTCAAAGAATACACATCAGAGTTTTCTTGATGAGTACAGATAACTGTGCTTATTATCCAATAGCTTATATTACTCATTTTATGAGGACTCTCTCTGAGAGCATTAAATCCATTACACACTGGGCTACATACGTTATTGTTGTTGTTAAGAGCTGTCAAGTTGGTTCCAACTCACAGCAACCCTGTATAGTGTTTCCGATTAGCAGCTGGTGGGTTTGAACTGTGAACTTTGTGGTTCACAGTCCAGTGCTGATCCTACAGCACCACAGCAGGACTCTAAGTTACTTATAGTGTGGCTGATACAACTTCCCATGTCAAATCACTTATTTAGAAAGCATAGCAGAAAAAATAGTTTCTTGTAGTAGAAAGATGTCAGGGGACATCCACCACGACCAAAGTAGATTTGGAGAAAGAAATCAATATTGACTGTTTCAGAGTTAAGGAGACTGATATGAATATGGCAACTCTCACCCCCTAAAGGATGTCAACCATTCAATCAATAATCCAAATTTTCCCAGTCAAAAATTAACAGAATACAAAACTGGAGAATATGAGAAAAGAAGACTTATTTCTATTGCTCAGTTTTCCTACGTACCAAATTGTTACAGTCGAGATTTCCAGACATTAGTATTTATTAGAATCACCAACTGGACATCCAGAGGTTCTGATTTATTAGGCATAAGTGTGTCCTGAGAATTTGCATTCCTAAATTGCTGATGATGCTTATACAGAGACAAGAATCACTGGGCTAAAATAACTCTCAAAGTGTCTTTCTATTCCTTTATTTACACACAGTGGAAGATAGGCAAGGATCTGGGCCACTTTTTTCTCTCTTTCTGAATCATAATGCTTACATAAAAGGTTATTCTTATTTGCATTTTGACCATGCAGGAATTTTATTTGGGAATGCTCTGTGACTGGATGAGGAAGTTCAATGTAAAATTGAATGTAAAATGTAAAAGTATGATTTAAAAACCCATCATTGCTCTGAACTATTTTCTCTAAATAGCTTCATCAGTAATGAAGGTCAAGTTTCATTTCCATATTCTCGCTCTGGGTCTTTTGTTTGTGAAACCCTATACAGTGTCATTATGAGTTGGAACCCACTTGATGGCACTTAACAATAGCAAAAAACACAGAAGGAGACAAATAGGCATGTTCAAGATCGAACAACAAATAAGCTAACTATTTTACGCACAAGTTTCTGATATGAGTATGAAAACAAAACATCCACTGCATATCACGTGTAAGATCTTAAATAATGCAAGAGAGAAGCAACAGCATACTTGTGGGTTTACTCTGAATACGGACAAGTTTTCTGCCCAGTAACTAGTGTAAACACTAGATGACTTATAAAACTTTCAAACATTTGGTATTATAAGTTCAAGATCTAAAGAAAATTTTCTTTATGAAAAAAAAAATTAAAGCATGAAATGAATTCCTCTGATAGAGTTAATCTGCTCTGATTGATACATAATGTTTCTTCTGACAAGGACAGAGAAGCACTCTCATATTTCAATCTAATTTTCCATTGTTTGAAAAGAAACAAGGACTACTGACAGACTTTTATTGGACTCACACTCTGGGATACTTAGATTTTTCACTTCAAAAACACTTTTTCACAAATTCTGATGACTTATATTTTTAGAGCTTTATTCACGGTCAATAATATATTTTATTTTTATTACTAATTGACAAATGTTAAAACAAATCTTTTAAATTCCACTCAAAATCCTTAATTTCTAAAGGTCTTTTAACTTATCCTGAAAGGTGCTGAGAAACTAAAAATAACTTAAACTTGCTTTGAAGATTGACTGGGACCATTAATGTGCTATTTGCTAATTTGCATTTTCTTGGATTTTTACCATATTTTCTACTGATATTCTTTAATCTCAATGTTTTTGTTGTTATTGGCCTATATAAATGGTTTGAGTACCCCAAACTTACTGTACTTACTTATAAGCAAAAATTATGTTTAAAATTAATATGTCAAATATAAAATACCATAATACCAAAAAAAAGGGAAGCATGAAAAAGACAATATAGGAAATCAATTGTAGGGCAATTGTCTGATAACTTATCTTATCATTTGCCAAAATATTGGACATGTTAGGCACTTTGTGACAAATGCAGCTACTCACTCAAGATTAATCTCCCTTTTCTTCTAATTAACTGAAACTCTGTATTGTTATGAGTGGAAATACAGCAAAATGAAAGAAGCATAATTTGCAATTATTGGTGGTGTTTTCAATTTTTTCCCTTTCTCCTTCTCCCTTTTATCCTTTCTGAAATGTGTCTATGATGACTGAAATTTTGACAATTTAAGAAGCCTTAGATGATATTGACAATGAGAAGCACATGCTGACCAGTTTGAGGAAAGTACAGAATATAGATGATGGCATTAAACTGATATCCTTGAACTGCCTCATCTGGGTTTCTTTTATGTGCAAACAAAAAAACAAACAAACACAATATTAAAAGCCTTCTATTTTCTTGGAGTTCCTGTTATTCTGGGCCTCTATGCGTTGCAAATTAAAGTAACCCCTTATCCATAATCCTGCTTTTGACATCCTTAAATAAGTTTAAACACTAAACTAGTTTTGAAATGAACTTTTTGTATTTCCTTATAAATAAAAATATAGTAGAACAAAAATTTTTATTGATTTATCATGATAAATCATTGTTTGATAACTAATCATGATAGATCATTGTTACTCTAGTCTTTATGTTTCCTGTTGATTAGGCCACCACCGGTAATTTACATTTAGAACATCTAGACTGATCAAACACCAAGCAAACCTAGTGATCCTAAATTCCTTTGTATAAATTTAATCAGTTAAAAGCAATTCTTATAAATAGCAATTACCAAATTCCTTGAAGCATGCTTTGAGTGAAATTATTGCATATCTGTCCCTCTTTTACTCAGTTTTAGTAATATTTGACAGAACTGGGACCTCCAGTTAATTTTTCACTTCATATCACATTCCTCATGTCTTCACTTTGCTCATTACCTAGCTGTTACTTGTACTTCATTATAATCACTCCATTGTGAGCTTGTTCAACTTCCTCATTTGTTCTATCTATTCCACTTAACTCACCTGACAAAAAACTCTGGTTAAATCAAAATGTCTTTTCCCTCTAAAACTACAATTTCACAGTCAATCAAAACTGTAAGAAAACATACTAATATGCTGACTAATTTCTCTTTAAACTTAAAATCACCTCCATAGCACTAAGAGCTTTGTATAATATACCAACTATACTTTGCTGTTTCCGTGATCTGCCTGCCCTGCAAGATAGTTGTTTTACATCTCCTCTCCTCAAACCATTTATGCTGCCACAAACTCTTCACTTTCAGTGATTTTCTTTCCTCAATTCACTGAAACAAATCTAAGCAATGCAAAAAGAATTTGTAACCCCTTTTGAAGCATCTGTCCTTAAACTGTCATCTTTTCTGTTATGACAGATGAACTATACATTTTCCAAAGACCAAAACCTGCATGTATGTGCTAGATTACATAAACATTTAAAGGATTTGAATCCCATTTTATCATAGATGATCTCTTTTCATCTTTATTAGGTTACCGCTGTCCTGTTTTCAATTTTCAGAAATTTCCTTGCTTAAGCACATATCACTCTCCACAGTGTTCTATTCAGCTTTCAGCTGAAGTTCTCCTAGGTAGTCTAAAACAATACCAGTGTTCTTTGTTTCTTCACCTTTTATTCTCTCTTGTACTGACTTCAATCATAGTTTTATCCCTGTTTTGACAAAAACTGGTCTTGCCAAGCTGATCGATTACATTCAAGGATTCAATTTGGATGCTCAAATTGAACTTCTCATCTTGTTTGCTCTCTCAGCAGTGATCATTTTACCCTACCTCTTCCAAATGGAGTCCTAGTGTGGTGCTGTATGATAAGCACTGGACCAAAAAGCCAGTTTGAACCACAAGATTGGTGTTTCAAACTTACCAGTCACTCCCCGAATACCCTATACACAGTGTCACCATGGCATTAAACCACAACAACCTTTCCTGAGGTAAATATCCCTCCATGAAAACACTTAAAATTAGAGAGGGTAATAGAAGAGATGGGCTTTACAACCTTTAAACTATTGGTTTAAGAATCTACATTCCTAAAAAGGGAAAGCATTACAGCTCTGCACAGGCAATCCTTGCTAATGTTGAACTCCCCTGTTAAATTTAGAGTGTGTGTGTGTGTGTGTGTGTATGTGTGTGTTGGCAGGGAGGTTTCTGAGATTTCTCCCCCACCATGCTGTATTTGAAATCAAATTTTAAAACGTCTATCTAAAATATGGACAATGCTTTACAGAGCATTACAAAAGCTTGCAGTTTGGTTTAAAGTTTTCTTCCTGAGTATACCAGCTGGAATTGTGACAAATTAGTGAATTGTGTAAAAAATAACTGTATCAGGCATGAGTAAGTAGAAGAAATTCCTATAGAGCAGTAATGTGGGTGATTCTCAAACTTTATAATGCTTCACAGTTTCCTATGAAGTTTTTAAAATGCAAATTTGAAAGCCAACTTTCAAAACTGTGAGTGAAGACCAGCGCTTTACGTTTGCTAATCATTTTCTTGACACAGGAGGAACATAAACAATACACTGCTCTAAAAATAGCCAAGAGGACTATGTATACAGTTGTTACTTAGACTACGAATAGCAGTAATCAAGATAGAAGGAGATAATTGATCTTACTTGAGGCATTAACATGATATGAAAGTAGAATGATAAAAACAATTTAAAGGATAAAGTTGAGGACAATATATCTGGTAAAAGTGGCACACATACAAAAATAACTGGTAACACAGAGTGCTACCTGCCTGAACTCTCCATTGAGGATGTAGTAAGTTGCCAATTCTTCCACCAACTTTCCCCACTTCCTGTTAATGTGTATTTTTGTGAAGCTATTTTAAAAACTTTAAAATAGTCAAATAATATATTGGAGAATTTATCTCTATAATACTAAACCACATCCCACAAAATAAGTAAACAAACAAATGCACACAAACACAAAGATACTACTACACAATAAGCAAAACTTTGATTGGCATTACACATAGACCTGAATTCAAATATTTACCTAGGTCAACAGTTCCCTAAGTCATCTAGCTCTCTAGGGTAACTTTTGGCTAATTTCTTATTTCATGTCAACAACACTAGCCATCCTGCATTTCCTACTAAAAGTCAGGAAGACTCTGCTTTCTTTTATACATCATACTCAAGGTCAGCAGTTCAAATCCACTAGACACTCAACATGGGAAAGTGGAGAATTTCTGCTCCAGTAAAAATTTACAGCCTCAGAAATGTTATATAGGCCTACTATGAATCAGAACTGGCTCAATTGCAGTGGGTTTTGAGACTATATAGACATAATCAATATAATTTACAGAAATAAATCAGTGCTTATTATTGGATCATAATCCTAACCCTGTATCAAGTAAAGTACATAACACAGTTAAAATAAATCAGTAATAAAGCAAAGCACTGGTATAGTCATTATATTAGGCTGTTGTTAAGTGTCATCAAATTGGTACCGACTCATAGTGATCCTGTATAGGATTTCCAAGGAGTGGCTGGTGAGCTTAAATCACCAACCTTGATGTTCAAAGCAATCTTGCAGTTTAGCACATTAACCCGCAGCACCACAGCACCACACCAGGACTTCTATATAAGGCTACATAGGCTACTTAACTTTAATTTTACAACTAAAAGTGTAAAAATTTGCTGTAAATAGGAAACATGTTCTTATGTCATTGATAAATAACTATACAGATGATCTGATTAAAAACTATATGATGGCTAATTTTTCAGCTTCCAAAAATTATGTTTGAATTGTTGTTGTTGTTGTCAGGTGCCATAGAGTCGGAACCGACTCATAGCGACCCCATGCACAGCAGAACGAAACAATGTTCGATCCTGGGCCAACCTCACTACCGCTGCCACACCTGAGTCCATCAATGATGCCACCTGGCTGATCCATGTTTGAATAATTGGTGATATTTCAAAGCTGAAAACATAATTTAAATTTCCTATGCTAGAATTTTACAATTAAAATCAGTAATATTTCCTGACGAAAAAAAAGTAGTATTAATAAAGCATATATTCACTTGGGTACTTTTTTCCCCCTTAATTGAAAATACTTCCTAATAAACATTAAGTCCCAAAATGCAAAAAAAAGTCAAATTTTGACTAAATTCAAAATTGGAAGACTTGTTTTCTAATTAACTGTGATATGCTTTGAACATCTAGTGAAGCAAAAATGTTTTTGAAGAAAATATAAAATGCATATGTATATTAATGTTTATATGATGGGTTTCAGGAATTTCATGGAAATATACATTATCTTTTCATTCCATTTTTCCATGAACTTTTGAAGCCCTCTTATAAGCATATAGATATGTATCAAGTTGACATTACTTACCATTCACTTGAAAGATGTGAGTCTGATAGATGTGCTCATAGCCCTCTGCATAGCAGGTATAATTGCCCATGTGAGTTGTGGTAACTTTAGTTATATACAAGGACCCATCATCTCCAAAATCCTATCAAAAAAATCAAAACAAAATGAAATGAAACAAGATGTTTGCAATTAGCATGTATTATAATAATTCATTCTTTAAAGGTGTATAATGGAGCAAAACAAATCAACTAAATATATTTAAAATTAACAAAATAATCACTGTTAGACTTATAAAGTGAATTATCTATAATTACCATGTTTTGAAGATGTGTTTTGTTTAAAAACTTTACTATTACTCATAAATACAGTTTTTAGGTATTTAATATAAATATATGCACTTGTATATAAAGTAATAAATGCCACGTTTGCCTTTATTTTTTAATTGCATATTTAAGATTAATAAATCTAGAGCATAAGTTTTCTAAAGTTTAGCCAAAATGAATAGCTCTTAATCATAATTTTCACACTTGTAATTATCCATTAAGTTATATATACTTTAATAATATCTTGTTGTTGTTGTTAAGTGCCGTTGAGTTGGTTCTGACCCATAGAGACCCTATATGGTGTTCTGGGGACCAACCGGTTGAGCTTGAACCATCAAGCTTGAAGTTCAAACAAACTTTGCAGTTCAGTGCATTAACCCACAGCACCACACCATGATATATCCCAAGTTAAAATCACTAAAGTGTTCTAAGTGACATAATTTATCATATCAATAGACTAGATATTCTTTTCTTAAAGTCCAGAAATAATTAATACATGTGAATAAAATAACCATATCATTTTAAATTTCTGGGAACAGGTGTATAACTATTTTGAAGGGAAAACAACAACAACAACAACAACCAGAAAATAATTGATCTCAGAGTATTTGTCTACTCAAATCCAAAAGGTACTCTCTGGAACAGTAGAATAAAGATTTTAGAATAGACAATGAATGCTGTTAGTTTGTTATAAACAGTTGATTCGATTTTCATCTCATAATATAAATATAAAAATGTCCCATAGGGTGAGTATTTCTCCAGTAGACTTATTGGTGAATCCAAACTGTCAACTATTCAATTAGTAGACATGTGCTTAGCCTTTGGGCTATCTAGAGGCAATGAATACACTGACAAAAATTGTCAAAATCAACATTTTCTAAACAAAGGCATACTATAACCTACAGACCGTTTATTCAAAAACAATTACTGAATCTTGGTAAGAATAGTGAGCTTTGTTGCATTTTAACTTGCTCTCTGTATAGTTTTTCCCACAGTTCTACCTAACTTGGAAACCAACACTCTTGCAAAGATGCTAGTTGTGAGGACCATCATCTATAGCAGATATTGGAAAGGGATAAAGGCTCTCAATATTCCAGTCATCCCAGTCACAGAAAACTGTCACTGTTTTACATGAGAGCTTCCTGAAAACTTCAATTCTGAGGACTTCTTTTCATTTGAGCAAAATCTAGAGCTTTCCCTGTGTTAGAAGTCTACCTTTAAGACCTGTATTGAAAAGAATCAGTGTTGAATGTGTATCCTCCCAGCTTCCTGTCGGAGAGCTCTTAGTTGAGAATAACAATAGACTGACCAAAACATTTTATAAATAAACTGGGAATAAGATGCCCACTGTTATTGTCAAGTGCCAACGTGTTGGTTCTGAATCACAGAAATCCTGTATAGGGATTTTTAAGGAGCATCTGGTTGGTTTAAATTATAATAGAGATTTAAAGTAGAAATCCCATGTTTTTGTTGTTAGATGCCAACGAGTTGGTAACGACTCATAGCAACCCTATGCCCAGCAGAAAAAAAGCACTGCCCGATCCTGGACCAAACTCACTATTGTTGCCACACTTGAGTCCATTGATGATGCCACTTGGCAATCCATCTTGTTGGGGGTATTCCTTTCTTTCTCTGTCCCTCTACTTTACCAAATATGATGTCCTTCTCCAGCGACTGGTCCCTCCTGACAATATGTCCAAAGTATGAGAAACGAAGTTTGACCATCTTGGCCTCCAAAAAGCACTCTGGCTGCACTTCTTCCAAAACAGATCTACTGGTTCTTTTGGCAGCCCATGGCACTTGCAATATTCTCCTCCAACACCATAACTCAAAAGCAACAATTCTTATACGGTCTTCCTTATTCACTGTCCAGCTTTTGCATGTATATGGGGTTATTGAAAATACCATGGCTTGGGTCAGGCTCATCTTAGTCCTCAAGCTGACATCTTTGCTCTTCAATACTTTTAAAAGGTCTTGAG
>NW_006408720.1:5567091-5591314 GCF_000296735.1 Chrysochloris asiatica | reverse complement strand
AAGGTTGTATCATCTGCATATCACCGGTTGTTAATGAGTCTTCCTCCAATCCAGATGCCACATTTTTCTTTATAGAACCCAGCTTCTCAGATTATTTGTTCAGCATACAGTTTGAATAAGTATGATGAAAGAATACAACCTTGTCGCACACCTTTCTTAATTTTAAAACATTCAGTGTTCCCATGTTCTGTTTGAATAAATGCCTCTTGGTTCATATCCAGATTCCTAATGAGCACAACTAAGCATTCCAGAATACTCATTATTTGCAATGCTGTCTATAGTTTGTCATGATCCACACAATTGAAAGCCTTTGCATAGTCAATAAAGCACAGGTAAACATCTTTCTGATACTCTCTGCTTTCTGCCAAGATCCATTGGACATCAGCAATGATATCCCTCGTTCTACTGCCTCTTCTAAATCCGGCTTGAACCTCTGGAAGTTCTCTGTCAATGAATACTTGCAGCCATTTCTGCATTACCTTTAGTAAAACTTTACTCGCATGGCATATCAAAGATATTGTCTGATGATCTCCACATTCTGTTGGGTTACCTCTCTTTGGAATGGGCACAAATACAGATCTTTTCCAATCAGTCAGCCAGATAGTCATCTTCCAAATTTCTTGGCAGAGATGAGTGAGTGCCTCCTGTGGCCCCTTACTTTCTTGAAAGATTTCAATTTTTATTCCATCTATTCCTGGTGCTTTCTTCTTTGCCAATTCCTTCAATGCACCTTGGACTTCCTCCTTCAGTATTATTGGCTCTTGATCATATGCTACCTCTTGAAATGATTGAACATTAACCATTTCCTTTTGGTAAAGTGACTCTGTGTATCCCTTCCATCTTCTCTTGATGCTTTCTGCATCATTCAATAATTTGCCCAGAGAATCTTTCAATAACGAAAGCTGAGGCTTGAATTTTTTCCTCGGTTTCCTCAACTTGAGAAATGCTGAGCATGTTCTTCCTTTTTGGTATTCTGATTCCAGATCTTTGCATATTTTGTTGAATTATTTGACTTTATCTTCTCAAGCTGATATTTGAAATTTTCTGTTCAGCTCTTGGACCTCCTCATTTCTTCCATTTGCTTCAGCATCTCTATGCTGGAGAGCAAGTTTCAGTGTCTCTTCTGACATTCATTTTTACCTTTCCCTTCTTCTTGTCTTCTTAATGACTTTTTGTTTTCTTCATGTATGATGTTCTTGATGTCATTCCACAACTCTTCTGGTCTTTGGTCTTTAGTGTTTAATGTATCAAATCTGTTCTTCAGATGATCTCTAAATTCAGGTGGGATATATTCAAGGTCATATTTTGGCTCTCTTGGATTTGTTTTCATTTTCTTCAGCTTCAGTTTGAATTTGCATATGAATAATTGATAGTTGTTCCACAGTCTACCCCTGGCCTTGTTTTCACTAATGATATGGAGCTTTTCCATCGTCTCTTTCTGCAGATGTAGTCAATTTTATTTCTATGTATTCCATCTGGTGAGGTCCATGTGTATAGTCATCTCTTATGCTATCTAAAGAAGGTATTTGAGATAAACAAATCATTGGTTTTGCAGAATTCTATCATGCATTCTCCAGCATCATTTCTATCACCAAGGCCATATTTTCCAACTACTGATCCTTCCTCTTTGCTCCCAACCTTTTCATTCCAACACCAGTAATGATCAATACATCTTGATTGCATGTTTGATCAATTTCAGATTGAAGTAGTTGGTAGAATTCTTCTATTTCATCCTCATTGGCTTTAGTGGTTGGTGCATACATTTGAATAATAGTGGTATTAACTGGGCTTCCCTGTAGGTGCATAGATATTATCCTAACACAGACAGTGTTGTACCTCATGACTGACCTGGAAATGTTCTTTTTGACAATGAATGCAACACCTTTCCTTTTCAAATTGTCGTTTTCAGCATAGTAAACCATGTGGTCATCAGATTCAAAATGGCCAATACCAGTCCATTTCAGCTCATTAATGCCTAAGATATCGATGTTTATGCATTCCATTTCATTTTTGACAACCTCCAATTTTCCCAGATTCATACTTCGTACATTCCATGTTCTGATATTAAATGGATGTTTATAGCGGTTTCTCTTCATTTTGAGTTGTGCCCCATCAGAAAATGAAGGTCCCATGGACTTTACTCCATTCGCTCATCACGGTCAACTCTACTTTGAGGAGGCAGCTCTTCTCCAGTCGCATTTTCAGTGCCTTTCAACTTGAGGGATTCATTTTCCAGCACTATATCTGACAGTGTTTCTCTGCTATTTGTAAGGTGTTCAGTGACTAAATATTCAGAAGTTTTTTGTCACTCTTTCTCCCTAGTCTGTCTTCATCTGGAAGCTCATCTGAAACCTGTCCACCATGGGTGACACTGCTGGTATTTAAAATACCGGTGGTATAGCTTTCAGAATCACAGCAACTCACAAGGCACCACAGTACGACAAAGTGACAGATGAGTTATGGAGGAATCCCACATGAGACTTCAAAAAACTCTACATATTCCTAGACATCTAGAGACAAGCACAGGAGTCCTGGTGTGGCACTGTGGGATAATACACTGCATTGCAAGGTCAGTTTGAATTACAAGGTTGGTCGTTCAAAATCACCAGCTGGTCCTTAGAAACCCTATACAGGGTTTCTATGTGTTGGAACTGACTTGATGAGTCTTAACAACAACAAAAACAACAACAGAGACAAGCACATGCAAAGGACAGTGTGTCCCATACAACCTGAGAATCCTTAATGTCTCATCTTTGATTGATCTAGAGTGTTTACACAAACAAAAAGTGAGGGCTAAGACAGAGTTTCTACCTACTCTCAGGAGCACTGAACACATTATTTTAAAAAGTAATCGAGTACTCACAAAGCCTGGGAAATTTAATGATCCAAGGCATTTAAGGAAATGTCTGTTCAGTCATGAACTGACCACCAAGGTTACTGCTTCTTAGAAGCCAGGATGGTCATACTTTGACTCTCATACTTCAGGCCTATTATCAGGAGAGACCTGTCTCTGGAGAAGGACATCATGCTTGGTAAAACGGAGAGTCAGCTAAACAGAGGAAGACCCTCATGAGGTAGATGGGCACAGTGACAACTGTTTTGAGGTTAGTGCAAGACCAGCAGTGTTTCACTCTGAGTTGGTAACAACTTAACAGCACCTAACAACAACAATAAAGATTACTGTTAGGAGTCCTAGTATGATGCCTTAAGATAAGCACTGAATGGCAAGGCCAGTTTGTATGAAAGGTCAGCAGTTAAAACTTAGATATATATATAAATTTATGTCACAATTCCTGCTTCTGTAGGATATATGCCTAGTAGTGGGATTATTGCTAGATCTTATGATTTTTCTATAGCCAATGTTATATTGAAGTGGCATACTATTTTCCACATTACTTTACTTGTTGATTCAATTTTTTGGCTTATTTTATGACTCTTATATTACTTTTGTGCATGATATCTTTTGTTGTGGAGGTATATTTCATACCTTATAAAACCTTTACTATTAGAAAGCCCTTTTAAATTTTGATTTAATATAATTATTTCCAAATGTTTTCTTCCCATTTCTTTATCATTAAAATGAATGCATTCTATTTTTATTCTTTCATTAAAAAAATGATAAGGTAGGATCTATTTTTATACTTTTCCTAAAATGTAACAGCTTCAGCATAATTTGGTCAAATTAGCCCAATCCCAGTATTTTTCAACCTTGTATTCTTTAAAATATTATAGTACCCAACTACGTTACAATAATCACAATGCAGAGTTTGTAAGCTATACCTTATATGTTTATGACTTTACCTATATGAATGTCATGTGCATTGCTATTAAAAATAGCTTCCTATAACTGATACTCAGTACAGATTGATTGCAATCAAGAAAATTACTATGGGTCGTTTGAACCTGGGCTGAAATGATGGAAATATTTTTGCAAGGAAATAAGCTTCATTAAAAGAAAGACAGAAAGGGAGCAATAATAAGAAAGAGAAAGAGGAGGAAAAAAAGGAGAAAAGAAGGGGAAAGATACTGTGTACTCTGACCATCATATTATTTCGCTATAAAATAATATTGACTTACTACGTTTGACAATTCAAACTCATCAGCTGCTCCCCAGAAACCCTATACAGGGTTACTATGAGTCAGAATTGACTCCATGGTATTTAACAACAAGAACAACATTGCCTTGGAGTCCTGGTATAGCACTATAAGGTAAGCACTGGACTGCTAGCTGCAAGGTCAGCAGTGCAAACCTACAAGTCTCTCCTCAGAAACCCTATACACTGTTGCTATGAGTCAGAACCAACTTAGTGGCACTTAATAACAGCAACATTACATTAAAAATTATAAGGAAAAATATGTTATTATCTATTATGCTATAAGAAGTTTGTTGTTAAGTGTTATTAAGTCATACAATTTACAGCTCCCAGGGGAAATTTCCTTGGTGTTACAGGGCAAGCCATACAACTTAGACAATAGGAATAAATATGTTTATTTATTAACCCCAACTAACAATTAGATACAAATGCCAGGACAAAACTCCCTGCTTCCCCATAGGATACAATGAAAAACATGGCTCATAAAACAGAAGACTAAGGTTAGAGAACCGAAATGCAAAAAAAGTAAAAGAGAACACCCAAAGCCATCATGACTTAGGTTGACATGACATGTTGACATGTTGCAGAATATAAGGGATGGGGGGAATTAAAACCTTCTGTAAAATAAATTGAGCTAAGCATGATGAAGACAGAGGAAGACACGGGGAGGTATGCGAGGGCTAAAGACAATAGAGATAGTGTTACATGCACAACCTTGAAACAACAGTCTTCTGTGTGTAGATATAAGGACAGAGACACAGGCTCAATGTGTATGGGAAGAAGAATGAGCATGTACTCACAAATATTTGAAAGAGGCTATCTGTACAGGGGTCGCTATGGGTCGGAACCGACTCAATGGCACTTAACAACAACAACAACATTTGTACATGGGTATTTACCTTTCCTTCACACATAACTGTGAATGTGGTGGGGCATACATCAGACAAAATGATAGAAACTTCTTATAGCAATGAGTGTCTGGAACTCAGGATGCAGGACCATGGTCTCAGGAGACACCATGGTTAACTGGCATAACATAGTCCACAAAGACAATTTTCTACATCCTACTTTGGTAAGTAGCATCTGGGATCATAAGAGCTCATGAGCAGCTGTCTAAGGTGCAGCTATTTTTCTTTCCATGTGCAGATGATAGAAGAGAGATGATAATTGAAGAGGTTTGGCATTAATTAGTCCAATGGAACATGTGAACATCAGTCTACACAACTCTTAGACTAGAAGAACTAGATGGTGGCCAGCTACAAAGTATATGTTCTGTTGAATGTAAAATTAACGATCTTGTCTATAAACCTTCACTTAATTCACGATAAAAACTTAAAACAACAACAACAATGTGATATTATCTAACCCAGCATTGATAACAAAATAAATAAACAAATTAATACAGACAGTAAGATGAGTGTTAAAAATGTTTGAGAATAAATATAAGAAAAAGTAAGTATTGATAACCTGATACATAATACTAAGGCATCCAGTAGGTATTTAGTAGACAGGCACATTGGCCATACAGGAAGTAGAGTAAAACCAGTAAAAGATCAGTGAGACCAAATCAGACAAAATAATGAATTACTTCACAAGATGAGAATAAATAGAAATATGTTTAAAAATTAAAACACTCTGATATTTTTTTGTATGTCTATATTCATATAGACATATAGACATAAGGAGCTCTGGTAGCGTAGTGGTTACGAATCGGGCTGTGAACCTTAAGGTCAGCGGTTCGAAACTACCAGCTGCTCCGCGGGAGAAAGATGAGGCTTTCTACTCCCGTAAAGATTTACACCCTCGGAAACCCTGTACAGGGTCGCTATGGGTCGGACCCGACTCAACGGCACTTAACAACAACAACATATTCATATATTCCAAAATGTATATGTCGTTACTGAGGTTAAATGCCATGGAGTCGATTCTGATTCATAGCAACCCTGTTTCTGAGGAGCAACTGGTTACTTTGAACTGCCAGCCACACAGTCCAAACCAACTTTCAGTCCACTGCTTATCTTACAGAGCAACACTAGGACTCCAGAATGTATATGCTGTTGTTAAGTGCTGTGGAGTCAGTTCCGACTCATAGCGACCCTGCATAGGGTTTCTGAGGCTGTAAATCTTTACGGGAGCAGAACGCCTCATCTTTCTCCCAAGGAACCACTGGTAGTTTTGAACTGCCAACCTTGCAGTTCACAGCCCGATTTGTAACCACTATGCTACCAGAGCTCCTTGTTGTTGTCGTTAAGAGCTGTCAAATAGGTTCTGACTCATAGTTATCTCATATTGGGTTTGTGAGGAATGGCTGGTGAGTTTGAACCACTGACCTTGAGACTCAAACTACCATATCCTATGGTGTCACACCATGACTCCAAAATGTATATAGCCTTCCTTTTAAAAGATTTTTTCAAATAGTGTTTTTTGAAATCATCATAAATCCTACAATATACAACTTATTGTGGTTGTTCTATATAGGTATCTAGAAGGTATGGTCCTCCCCTATTTCTAATAATTAAGACTCCTTAATCAATTATATGAAAGACAGGGTGGCTATTAGTGAATGCCTCCAGTGTTACAACAAACTGATGCAGCATGAGAGGCACTCACTCATCTCTGCCAAGAAACTTGGAAGACAGCCAACTGATTGGAAGAGATCCATATTTGTAACCATTCCAAAGACAGGTGAGCCAAAAGAATGTGGAAATCATCGGATAATATTATTAATATCGCATGCAAGTAAAGGTTTGCTAAAGAGAATCCAAAAATGACTGCAGCAGTACATTGACAGGGAGTTGCCAGAGGTTCAGGTCAGATTCAGATGAGGATGTGGAATGAGGGATATAACTGATGACGTCAGATGGATCTTGGCTGAAAGCAGAGAATACCAGAAAATATTTACCTGTGCTTTATTGACTATGCAAAGGCTTTTGACTGTGTGAATCGCGACAAATTATGGACAACATTGAGGAGAATGAGTATTCTGGAACACTTAATTATGCTAATGAGGAACCTGTACATAGATCAAGAGGCAGTCATTTGAACAGAACAAGGAAACACTGAACAATTCAATGGTAGGAAAGTTGTGCACCAGGTTATATTCCTTCACCATACTTATTCACTCTGTATGTTGAGTAAATATTCAAGAAGATGGATTATATGAAGAAGAACATGGCATCAGGATACCAAGAAGACTCATTAGCAACTTGTGATATTTGCTTGCTGAAAGTGAAGAGGACTTAAAAATACTTACTGATGACAATTAAAGTCCACAGCCTTTAATATAGTTTGCACCTCAACATAAAGAAAACAAAAATCCTCACAACTGGATCGATAAATAACATTAAGATAAATGGAGACAAAATTAAATTTGTCAGAGACTCCATTTTGCTTGGACCAGGCAACAACACTCACGGAAGCTGCAGTCAGGAAATTAAATTATTTATTCATTAGGAAAATCTGTTGCGCAAAACCTCTTTAAAGGGTTCAAGAGCAAAGATGCCAGTTTGAGAACTAAGATGCACTGGCCCAAATATGTTATTTTCAAAAGCCTGATACACACATGAAAGTTGAACAATGATTAAGGCAGACTATATTAGGGTTAATGCATTTGAGTAATGGTGTTGGAGGAGAATATGGAAAGTACCATGGCCTTCCAAAAGAACAAACACATCAGTCTTGTAAGAAGAAGCCAGAATGCTTCTTAGGAGTCAGTATGGACAGACTATGTCTCTCATACTTTGGAAATATTATCTGGAGGGACAAGTCTCTGGAGAAGGGCATCATGCTTGGTAAAGTGGAGAGTCGGTGAAAACAAGGAAGAACCCCAATGAGGTGGCTTGACACAATAGCAGCAGCAATTGGCTCAAGTGTATCAATGATTGTGAGATTGAATAGGACTGGGCAGTGTTTCTTTCTGTTGTAAGTAAGGTCACTGAATTGAAACTGAGTTAACAGTAACAACATTGGGTCAGAAGCAACTCAAGGTCACAATACATACTTTGAGAGCATAGGAGTAAAGGAGTCCTGGTGTAGTGATGAAGACAAGCACAGGACTGCTAGAGCAAGATCAGCATTTAAACCCACCAGCTACTCCTTGAAAACCCTAGGGTTTATGAGTCAAAAAGACTCCAGGCGCTTAACTATATTGTGAGTATATATGAGTAAAGGAATCCTGGTGTGGTGCTGAAATAAAAGCACTGGACTTGTTAACCTCAAGGTCAGCAGATTATACCCTCTAGCCATTCCTCAGAAAACCTCTATAGAAAGGATCGCTATGAATTGGAACAGACTCAAAGGCACTTAACAACAACATACTTTGAGAAGATTTATTCAAGTGGTTTGTTTAATTTGTGTTATTTCAATAACATGAATGTCTCTATAATTAGAATACTACCCTTTTAAACTAGCATCTGTGTAGTTACAAGTTGCTCTTGAGTTGTTTCAGACTCATAAAGACATTATATGCATTCAAACGAAACTTTGACCAATCCTATGTTATCCTCAAGCAACAATGACATTATCTATTACTGTACCTATTGTGCCAATCCACACACATAACTCATGTTCTTGCTAGACTTCCACTTCCTCCTGACAGTGTGTGTAAAGCAAGCAAGTCAGATGGCTTTCTGTTATAATCCATAAAGCTTTCATAGATTAATATTTGTAAGCATATTGCCAGGTCTTTCTTCCTAGTCTGTCTTAGTCTAGAAGATCTGCTGAAACTCAAAATGGCATTTGAAATAGTTTCCAGTATTATAAGAACATGCAAGTCACCACAACATGGCAAAATGACAGATAAGTGGTGAAGCATATGTGTGACTCCTTCTAATAGAGACATGATGCATAGACATAGATAGATAGATATGAGAAGTAAGTAATACATAGATAAATATAAATAAATAGATACATATAAGCACATAGATAAATACAAGCATTAAGTTGTCATTGAGTCACTTCTGATTGTGACACCATGTGTGTCAGAATATAACTACACTGCAGAGGGTTTTTAATGGCTGGTATTTCTGAGGTGGCTTTGATCCTTTACCTTTTATTAAGCAGCCAATTGCATTAACACCCCTCATTCCTCATGGATATACATAGCCATAAAAAAAAAACAACACTTTTTTTTCACATTTAACTGAGAAAAGGCAAACATTTCTAGCCTCAATTTCCTTCCATATACAGACTTGGAAACCATATACAGGGTAGCTATGAGTCAGAACCAGCTCGATGTTACTTAAAAACAACACCAGCATAAATTTATGCACACATTTTCAGTTTTTCTGAATTAGCAAACCATTAACATCCCTCACTATTTTGTAAAAAGCAAAAATAAAATAAATTTCAATTAATATTTTTGGGCATTTTAATAATATATTAGGCACTGTGGTAAATAATTCAAGAGAAATGCTGAATTTCAGTATTTAAAAAACTTTTTAAATCCATACTATTACTTGACTCTGTAGGATAAGCACTGGACTGCTAACTGAAAGAGTGGTTGTTTAAGCCCCCATCCACTCTTCAGAAACCCTATACAGGCACTTAACAACAAGATGACTAAACTCTATTGTAAAAACAAAACCCTGAAGTATAACTTGGTTGAGGTTATATTTCTCAACCAAAGAGAAAGTAAGCATAGCCAACAATCCACTCACTCAACTACTAAATTAGCATCCAAATAGGTGGATTGCAGAACTGAACTGTCTTGTTCTTATGAGTATTCTTACTATACATTCCTTTTGTCATGCTAATTATCCAATAATCTTATCCAGGCCTCAAAACTACTTGTTGAGTTTATTTTTGTTTGCTTTGTTTATTCCTTTGTTTTTGTTTTTTGATGAAAATACATGTTCTTTGATGAAAATACTCACTACCTCCATCTTCAGCCAGCATTTCTACTTATTTCATTTTTTATAATATTAAGTAGATTTAAGCCAATATATGGTTGTGATGCTAAGACCGAGATATGGTCTTAGCACAAGCACTTCTGGAATTCTGGAACCTAATCTTGAACTTCCATTACACATTTATAATCTTGCTGCCAATTGTTGTTGTTAAGCGTTGTCTAGCTGGTTCTGACCCATAGCGATCCTGTATAGGGTTTCTAAGGAGCAGCTGGTGAGTCTGAACCACCAACCTTGTGGTTCAAATCAACATTGTGGTCAAGTGCTTACCCTACAATGCCACACCAGGACAATAGACACTAATTAAATCTTTGTGAACCTCCATACCATTACAGAGTTTCCTCAAGGAACTGATGTCTGGGAAAAGCTGATAGATTCAAAACAAAAAAAGTTATTTTGTCAAGTTTATTAGTTTTATCTTTTTTAAAGGCAGTGTAAAAAGTAACTATGGAAAAAGAATAACTAGAAAATTTCTAAAATTATAGCATCATTTATACTATGTCAACTATTAATTTATTATAATCACTGGCATATGAATGAACATCAAAATATTTAATAACTTATAGATGATGAGCATTGATCAATCAGAATATATAAGGTGGTGAACATTAGATGAAAACATATCATCAGAATTTAAGACCTACATTTAATTGTACTTTGCTTCAATTGAAAGATAAATCCTATCAATTAGTAAATGGTAAATTCAAAATTCAGTCCACTTTCCTATTTAATGCTTTACAACTCATAGCTCTAAATTGCATGGTATCAACATTACCACAATTGAAATGCTGTTTTCAATGTAAAATAGTTTCCTTTGATATACACTGATATTAAAGTAATTTCCGCTGTAATTTTGATTATGCTATTATGCTTTTACTTTGCAATACTATAAAGGCTGTTTTCCTAGCTTTTTATGTGTACTGAATATATTTTCATAAAATAGTAATAAACATAATTTAAGTAAACATATATATACTGAAATTGATGAAAGTAATATTGTCTTATGGTTTATGGGTTTCTGAAAACTACAAAGGTTTTCAACAGCATATTTACATAGATATTAAATATTACTATGAAATGTAAAATTAAGTAATGGAGGTTTGTTCAGTTTTTGTAAATACATAATTTTTTAGCTCTCTTCCTAAACAGTTTCATAAATCAATTTAAAGAGGCATAATAGAAAAGTAAATTAATATGCATTCTAATGATTATCTCAAATAAATAAGCAAATACAAAATCAAGCAACTGCATTGTTTGGTAGAGAAATCAAAACAAAAATAATGAAAACCTTATGTAGCAATAATCCTTCATGGTATATATAAAATAATTAAACTATTCATGACTTACTTAACTTAAAAAAAAAAAAAAAATCCTGTAATAAAAGTTCCATTTATTCTCCTTTTGCTCAACCTCTAAAATTTTTATTTGGCAGGGAAGTGAGAAGTAACCAAAGAAAATAATAGAACATTGATGAAAATATCTAAAGTTCTGAATGAGTGTAGAGTTTCATATGGTTTTGTAAATATGGGCTAGAATGTGAAAGTGGTTCATAAAAAGTGAAATTTAGCAATGTGGAAATTCCCATAGTCACTCTTAAAAAGGTTTAGATGGGAGTAAAAAAAGTAGTAGGTATTACTCTGGTCATGTTAAAAAGCAAGACAGCAAAAGGCTATTGTAGATGTCCTAAATAAATAGTAAAGCGGAAGGTACACTCAATGAGGTAGTGTGAAGAGAACCTAGGTGGGGAGTTACTTACAATGTGGTGTGTGGGAAGTGAGACTATCTGATTTGACAAAATAAGGGAAAATAAAATATATAATAACAATGTGAAAATGATAGCAATATTAAATATAACATGCAGTAGAAACATGCAAGATATTTATGGAGAAATTGGTAACATTATTGCTGTTAGGTGCCTTCAAGTTGGTTCTAACTCATAGTGACCTTTTGCACAACAAAACAAAACACTGTGCCATCCTTACAACTGTTGTTACATTTGAGTCATTGCTGCTGCCACTATGTGGATCCATTTCAATTGTACTCTTTTTCACTGACCCTCCACTTTACTAAGTTTGATGCCCATCTCCAGGTACTGGTCCCTCCTGACAGTATGTCCAAAGTTTAGAGACAAAGTCTCCCCATTCTGGCTTTCAAGGAGTATTCTGGTTGAATTTCTTCCAAGGCAGATTTGTTTGTTCTTCTTGCAGTCCATGGTATTTTTAGTATCCTTTCCAATACCATAATTCACATGCATCTATTCTTCTATTTTATTCATTGTATAAACTTTCACATACTTATGACTTTGATCAGGCACACTTTAGTTCTCAACTGATAGTTTCGCTTTTTAATACTTTACAGAGGTCTTTTGTAGCAGATTTTCCTAATGCAGATTGCCCTGTGATCTTGACTGATGCTTTCATGAATGTAGATTGTGGATTCAAGCAACATGAAGTCTTTGACAACTTCAATCTGTTCTCCACTTACCATGATGTTATTTATTGGTCCAGTGTGAGGATTTTTGTTTTCTTTACATTGAGGTGCAATCTACAATTAAAGTTGTGGTCTTTGATCTTCATCAGCAAGCAAGATTGTACTATCTGAATAAAACAGTTTGCTAATGAATTGTCATCCAATCCTGATGTCATGTTCTTCTTCATGTACTCTAGCTTCTCAGATTATTTGCTCAGCAGACTGACCAATTAAATTTGGTGAAAGGATACAATCTTTGTGAACACCATTCAGTATACTCTTGTCTGTTCTAACAAGTGCCTCTTGGTCTATGTACAAGTTCTTCACAAGCATAATTAAGTGTTCTGGAATACACATTCTTCACAATGATATCCATAGTTTGTCATGATCTACACAGTCAAAAGCCTTTGCAAAGTCAATAAAATAAAAGTAAACATCTGCTTTCAGGCAAGATATGTATGATGTTAGTAATGATATCCCTAGTTCCATATATACTTCTGAATCCGGCTTTATCTTATGTCAGCTCTCTCTTTATGTCCTGTTGCAGTCATTTTTTAATTATCTTCAGAAAAAAATTTACTTACATTAATGATATTGTTCCATGATTTCCACAATCTACTGGGTCAACTGTCTTTCAAATGGGCACAAATATGAATCGTTTCCAATCTATTTGCCAGGTAGCTGTCTCCCAAATTTCATGGCATAGCTAAGTAAGCATATCCCATGATGCATCAGTTTGTTGAAGGATTTATTAGTATGGCATTTATGGATTGAGCCTTCTTTTTCTCCAGTGCCTTTTGAGCAGTTTGGAGTTCTTCCTTCAGTACCATTGGTTCTTGATCATATGTTACCTTTGGAATTGCCTGAACATCAACCATTTCTTTTGGTATAGTGACTCTGCATTCCTTTGATCCTCTTTGATGCATTATTTAATAATTTGCCCATGTTGTTGTGATTAGTGAGTGTTTGTGAATCAGTTCCAACTCATAGAGGAGCAACAGGTTGATTTGAACTGCTAACCTTGTGGTTAGCAAAGTGAGTCTTGGTTTTTTTCTTCAGTTCTTTCTGTTTGAGAAATGTTGCGTGCACTCTTTCCTTTTGGTTTTCTAACTCAAGGTCTTTGTACATTTCATGATAATCCTTGACTTTATGTTCTTGAACTACCCTTTGACATTTTCATTTCAGCTCTGTTATCTCATTTTTTCTGTTGACTTTAGTTTGTCTATAGTCAAAAGCAAGTTTCAGAGTCTCTTCTGGCATCTATTTTTGTTTTTTCTTTCTTCCTTTTTTTTTATAAACGTTGCTTTCTACCTATATGATGTTCTTGATGTCATCACACAACATTTCTGGTCTTTGGTTATTAGTGTCTACTGCATCAAATCTGTTCTTGAGATGGTCTCTAAACTCAGGTAGGATATTTTCAAGGTCATAATTTGACTTTTGTTTTAATTTTGTCTTCAGCCTGAACTTATATATGAACAATTGATTGTCTGTTCCACAGTCTGCCCCTGACTTTGTTTTGGCTTAGGATAGTGTCATTCTGTGTCATAATGCACTTAACTGAAAAGTCGGTTTGAAGCAAAATGTTGGTGATTCACATTGACCAATCACTCTTCAGAAGCTTGAAACTGACTCAAAAGCATTTAACAACAAGTGTCAAACATGTAGTCAATTGTTATTCCATCTTGTGTGGTCTATGTGTATATTCTTTTTTTATGTTGTTTTTAAGATGTACCATAGGTATGCATTTTGATTGCATGTTTGATCAGTTTCAGGCTGAGAAATTTGATATAATTCTTTAATTTCATCATTAGTGGCTTTAGTGGTTGGGACATAAATTTCAACAGTAGTGGTCTTCCTTATAGGCATATGGATGTTATCCTCATGGACAGCACTGTCCTTCAAAGTAGATCTTGAAATGCACTTTTGATGATGAATGTGATATCATTCCTCTTCAATTTTGTTTTTACATTTCAAACTATATGATTGTTAAATTCAAAATGTCTAGTATATTTTATCTCACGGTTGCCTAGGATGTCAATCTCATGTATTCCATTTCATTTTTGACAGTTTCTGATTGTCATAGATTCATGTTTTGTACAATCTATGTTCCCATTATTAATGGATCTTTTCAGCTATCTCTCTTAATTTTGAGTTGTGCCCCATCAACAAATGACTGCCCCCAAAGCTTTACTCCACTCAGATCATTATGGTCAACTGTACTTTGAGGAGGTAGGTCTTTCCCAGTCTCATTTTAAGTAACTTCTAATCTCAGGGCTCATCTTCTGGCACTATATCTGACAATGTTCTGCTGCTATTTATAATGTTTTCATCTGCTGGTACTATACATAATAATATTCTGGTGCTATTCATAAGGGTTTTAGTGTCTAAACTTTCAGAAGTAGTCTGCCTTTCCTTCCCCCTAGCCTTTTTTATTCTGGAAGCTCCACTGAAATGTGTTCACAATAGATTACAGCTAGAATTTAAAATCTAGGCAGCATAGCTACCAGCATCACAGCAAAATGCATATCAACACATTAGGACAAACTGGAACATGATTATATACTCTTAATTGAGAAAATGATACATTAGAGAAATATATTAAGATTTATCTAGTGGAAAGGCATAGATGAGGGAATTCAATATTTTAATGATACCAATTGCTACTAAATTGATCCAAAATCTTAATACAGCTTTAATAAAAATATTAACAAGTGTTTCTGCAATTCAACAAAATAATTTAAGAAATTGTAATGGAGTAAGAAATGGCAAGTAAAATAGAGAAATAGAGAAAGTAATCAAAGATGATTTTTCTCTTCTATACGTGTAAATCAAGATTTATGTATGTTGTGTTGTTACATGCTCTAAAACTTAATTATCACAGAATATCTAAAGTGAACTGAAGAAATGAATTAAAAGCTGAATAGAAAATTACAAAAGACAGTTCAAGAAGACACAGTACAGCATTACAATGAAATGCACAAAGACATGGAGTTAGAAAACCAAAAGGAAAGAACATGCTTGAATTTCTCAAACAGAAAGAACTAAAGAAAAATTATTTTCTGAACTTGCAATATTGATGTATTCACTATGGGCAAAAAATTGAATGTTACATCAAAAGAAAATGGAAAAAATGAATACCAAACAACTGTGCCAAAAGAATTGATAGATATTCAATTATTTCTGGAGGTAGCATATGATCAAGAACAAATGGTATTCAATGAAGAGATCCAAGCTCATTGAAGGTGTTAGCAAAAGTTAAACTTCCACGAATTGATGAGATACCAAATGAACTATTTCAACAAACTGTTTCAGCTCTCAGAGCAGTCACAATCTATGCCAAGAAATTTCAAAGACCTGTCTAACAGCCTGGAAAATATTCATATATGTTCCCATTCCAAACACAGGTGACACAACAGAAAGATGAAATTATTGAACAATGTCTTTACTATCACAAGTAAAATTTTGCTGAAGATAATTAAAACATAACTGTAGCCCCACAATGATGTATTGCGGCCAGAAATCAAGCTGAATTCAGAAAAGGACATGAAACAAGACATATAATTGTGGATATCAGATGGACCTTGGCTGAAAGCAGAGGATTCTATAAAGTTAATTACTTATATTTTATTGACTCTGCAAAAACATTTAACTTTGTGTATTATAGCTACCTAATGATAACATTAGGAAGCATGTGAATTCCAAACACTTAATTGTGTTTATGCCGAATCTATACATAGATCAAGAGAAAAATTCATTCAAACAGAATAAGGGTTACTGAGTGGTTTAAAATCAGGAAAGATGTGTCAAGTTTCTATCCTTTCACCATATTTATCCAATCTGTATGCTGAGCATTTAATTCAATAAACTGCATTATGAAGAAGAATGAAACATCAGGATTACAGGAAGTCTCATTTTTGTTGTTGTTAGATGACTTTGAATCGGTACCAACCCATAGCGATCCCATGAACAACAGAATGAAACACTGCACAGTTCTGGGCCAACTGCAAAATTGTTGCCACAACCTCACAATTGTTGCAACACTTAAGTCCATTGATACTGCCATTTTCAAATCCATCTCGCTGAGGTTCTTCCTCTTTATCTGTGACCTTACCTTAACAATCATGATATCTTACCAAACATGATATCCTCCTCCAGTAACTGGTCCTTCCTGACAATATGTCTGAAGTATGAGAGACGAAGTTTGGCCATCCTGGCCTACAAGAAGCACTCTGGCTGCACTTCTTCCAACACAGATCTGTTGGTTCTTTTGGCAGCCCATGACACTTTCAATACTCTCTTTCAACACTATAACTCAAAAGCATCAATTCTTCTACGGTCTTCCTTATTCACTGTCCAGCTTTCGCATGCGTATGAGGTTATTGAAAATACCATGGCTTGGGTCAGGTGCACCCTTGTTCTCAAGCTGACATCTTTGATCTTCAACACTTTAAAAAGGTCTTGTGCAGCAGATTTGCCTAATGCAATACATCATCTGATTTCTTGACTGCTGCTTCTGTGAGTGTTGATAGCTGATTTAAGAAGAATGAAGTCCTTGACAACTTCAATCTTTTCTCCATTGATAAGAATGTTGTTTATTGGTCCTGTGGTAAGGATTTTTTTTTTTTTTTCTTTACTTTGAGATGCTTTTTTGATCTTCATCCATCAGTATTTTAAATTTGCTTTACTTTCTGCAATCAAGGTTGTTTCATCTGCATATTGCAACTTATTAATGAGTTTTCCTCCAATCCTGATGCCACGTTTTTCTTCATATAACCCAGCTTCTGAGATTATTTGCTCAGCATACAGTTTGAATAAGTATGGTGAAAGAATACAACCATGTCGCACACCTTTCTTAATTTTAAAACATTCAGTGTTCCCATGCTCTGTTTGAACAACTACCTCTTGGTTCGTTTACAGGTTCCTCACGAGCACAATTAAGTGTTCAGGAATACTCATACTTCACAATGTTGTTCATAGTTTGCCATGTTCCATACAATTGAAAACCTTTGTATAATCAATAAAGCACACATACACATCTTTCTGGTATTCTCTGCTTCAGCCAGGATCCATCAGACATCAGCAATGATATCCCTCATTTAATATCCTCTTCTGAATCTGGCTTGAATCTCTGGATGTTCCCTGTCAATGTATGCTTGTAGCCATTTCTGTATTAACTGTATTAAAATTTTACTTGCATGAGATATCAAAGATATTGTCCAATGATTTCTGCATTCTGGTGTGTTTCCTCACTTTGGAATGGACACAAATATGGATCTCTTCCAATCAGTCAGTCAGATAGTTGTCTTCCAAATTTCTTGGCAGAGATAAGTGAGTGCCTCCAGTGCTGCCTCACTTTCTTGAAAGATTTAAATTTTTATTCCATCAATTCCTGGTACCTTGTTCTTTGCCAATTCCTTCAATGCACCTTGGACTTCTTCCTTCACGATCACTGGCTCTTGATCATATGCTACCTCTTAAAATGGTTGAACATCAAACATTTCCTTTTGGTACAATGACTCTTAGCATTCCTTCCATCTTCTTTTAATGCTTTCTGCATCATTCAATAATTTGCCCAGAGAATCCTTCAATAACTGAAGTCAGGGCTTGAATTTTTTCTTCAGTTCACCCAGATTGAGAAATGCTGAGAGTGTTCTTCCTTTTTGGTTTTATGACTCCAGATCTTTGCATATTTTGTTGTAATATTTGGCTTTATCTACTCAAGCTTTTGATGAAGATCATTAAGCACAGCCTTTGGTATAGATTACATCTCAATGAAAGAAAAGCAAAGATGTCAGCTTGAGGACTAAGGTTACATTTGACTCAAGCCATGGTATTTTCAATAACTTCATATGCATGTGAAAGCTTGACAATGAATACGGAAGACCGTAGAAGAATTGATGCATTTGAGTTATGGCTTTGGAGGAGAATATTGAAAGTGCCATGGGCTGCCCATAGAACCAACAGATCTGTGTTGGAAGAAGTGCAGTCAGAGTGTTCCTTGGAAGCCAAGATGGCCAAACTTCATCTCTCTTACTTTGGACACATTGTCAGGAGGGACCAGTCACTGGAGAAGAATAACATGTTTGGTAAGGTGGAGGGTCAGAGAAAACAAGGACGACCCCCAACGAATGGAATGGCCAAGTGGCAGCATTGAATGACTCAAGCTTGACAACAGTAGTGAGGTTGGCCCTGGATCGGGCAGTGTTTTGTTCTGCTGTGCATAAGGTCGCTATGGGTTGGTACCGACCTGATGGCACCTAACAACAACAACAACAACGCAAGCTGATCTTTGGAATTTTCTGTTCAGCTCTTGGACCTCCTCATTTCTTCCTTTTGCTTTAGCATCTCTACGCTTGAGAGCAAGTTTCAGTGTCTCTTCTGACATCCATTTTGACCTTTTCCTTCTTTCTTGTCTTAATCTCTTTTTGCTTTCTTCCTGTATGATGTTCCTTATGTCATCCCATAACTATTCTAGTCTTTGGTCTTTAGTTTTTAATGTATCAAATCTGTTCTTCAGATGATCTCTAAATTCAAGTGGGATATTAGTAAACTACAATTTACAGATGACATAATCTTGCTTGCTGAAAGGGAGAAGTACTTGAAGCACTTGCTAATGAAGATCAAACAATACAACCTACAGTGTACATTACAGTTTAAAGTAAAGAAAATAAAAATCCTCACAAGCGGGCCAATAAACAACAACATGATAAACTGAGAAACGTTTATAGTATTACAGTCCAAAGTAAAGAAAACAAAAATGTTCACAAGTGGATCAATAAACATCATGATAAATGGAGAAAAGATTAAAGTTGTTAAAGAATACCTTTTGCTTGTATTCAAAGTCAGTGTTCATGAAAGCAGCCTCAAGAAATGAAAGGATTTACTGCCTTGAGAAAATCTGCTACAAAAGACCTCTTTAAAATGATAAAGAGCAAAGATAACCACTTTGAGAACTAAGTTGATTCTGACTCAACTTGCAGTCTTGCCTATCTCCTCATAGCCATATAAAAACTGGAAAATTAATAAGGAAGACTGTAGAAGAATGGATGTGTTTGAATTATGGTGTTGGTGAAGATTATTGGAAGTTTTCCAGAGAACAAGTTATTATGGATTGGAAGAACAGTCCAAAAACTCAACAGTGAAGATGGTGAGAATTCTTATATACTTTAGAAAAGGACATCATGCTTGGTAATGCAGAGGATAGGGAAAAACAGGAAGAACCCCAACAAGATGTATGACACAGTGTCTGCAACACTGGGCTAAAATTAACAACCATGAGAATGGTTCAGGACCAGGCAGTATTTCATTCTGTTGTGCTTAGAATCCCTATAAATTGAAGCTTATTCGATGACACATAATAACAACAAAGTTCAAATATATATCACATTCTATATAAATATCTTATTTTGTTTAATTCATGCTTTCTGACCTCTTCTGGTATTATTATAAGAAATAATTTTTAAAATTTTAAAAGCTTTAAAATCATTACTAGGAGCAATTTATTTTTTCATAAAATATTTATTGGGTACATTTTCTTAATCAGCAATTACGAATTTTAGGCAATGATTGCATTGCTGGATAGTCATACATTTTACGAGAAGGGATCATTATTGTTTAGCTAAACACAAAGTAAAATATATAATTTGTGTTGAGGACATGAATAAAACAAGTTGTTTATTATTTTGTTCCCAATATTAAATAACTTTAAACTCTCTAATGCAACATATTCTTATGTAGAACAAAATATAGTATCAATTGTTTATCATCTTTAGATGTTAATTTGACTTTATATTAGCTATTTCTGCTTCCTTAAATATATTGAATGATATAATGCACATATACAAAGAAAAAAAAAAAATGTTTCCTCCATCAGATCTTTGCTTCTTTAAAAGGCCTTGGTTGTTTTGTTCACATTAGATAACTCATGTGCAATAATTTATCTAGGTCATCATGTTCCTGACAATAAAGACTGGAATTTGAAACCCAGGCTTATCAATGATGAATTCTGAGAAACTGAAGAAAGTTGCTTGCTCTCCTTGAAGTTCAGTATTCAAAAAATGGATTGAAATATTTGCTCACTTTATCTCACATAAGGATCAAGGAAATAATGTTTACAGAACACTATATAAATTGCAATAAAATACAGGTCATTGTTTTCTAAATTATAAAAACTTAATAGTTTGCATACTGTCTCATTTATTTCTAAGATTTCTAATTAAAGTAAATGGTTTAGAGTAAAAGAATCAATGTAATGCAAATACTTTTAAAAAGTAGTACTTTTACTATAAGAATAAAAATTACAAGAGCTGGATCTAATAGTTGTTTCTTATAGTATATCCCAAAATCAATGATAAGTATGTTTTGTTTTATTTTATCAATAACATGAACATGTTCTGGAGTTCTTTTGTAAATGAACATGCATATACTTTCTTTGTTATGGAATGATATTTCTGTAATGGTCTCTTTTCTTTGGTCTAAAAAAATGTCTCCATATCATCATTGTTCAAATGATAGTTTAACAGTTCAGAGAACAATAGGAAATAAAAGAGTAACTAGAAAGATGGCTTTATTTTATAATTAGAAACTTTTATATGTATTTATGAAATCATGACAAATAATAGAGTGAAAATTATACTGTGAACTTTAATATATATCTATGTATATATAATAGGTTTCTAGAAAGAATATTATTCATTTTTAATAAACATATGAAATAATTTGCATAGCTTAGATTACCATTTAGAGGGGAAAAAAGACACATAGCATAATAATAGAAACACTACAAGTATGTAAAATATTATATCAAAAAAAGGCATATGATTGCTTCTCCAGTTTGGTCTGCAACCACCAAATGTGGCCTATTTCAAAGTCTCCAGTAGGACTCAACTCTGCCTCGTTTTGCAGTCCTCATATCTGATGCCTGGTATGTAATTCCTAAATGATCTTCTATGTATCCTTCACAGTTTACACAGTACTATCTATTGTTAACATATATCAACTTTCATTTGTGCACTTAGTCACATTATTTTATCTTTAACTTTACTTGAATTTTTCAGATAATTCTTATAAGCTTAAAGACTGTGCACTTACTTGTACCTATTCTCCACAGCCTTATCTATCAGTTGTTGTTGTTAAGTGCTGTCTAGTTGGTTCTGACTCATAGCAATCCTATATAAGGTTTCCAAGGAGCAGCTGGTGGGCTTTACCTGCCAACTATGTGGTTCACAGTCCAGTGCTGATTTTACAGGAGTCATGAGACCATTTAATAGACTGTGTTTACCATCTGTCCTGCTGGCATATACGACACTCTCAATGAGCTTTGGAATGAATGAATAAATGAATGAATGATACAAATATATGTATATATATACACATTGTATATATATATACATTGTTGTTGTTAAGTGCCATTGAGTCAATTCTGACACATAACAACCCTGTATAGGGTTTCCAAGGAGCAACTGGTGAGTTTGAACTGCCAACCTTACAGTTTAAAGTGACTTTGCAATCCAACGCATTAATCCACAGTGCCACACCAGGACTCTCTCTCTCTCTCTCTCTCTCTCGATATACATGGTTTTCAAAAAGTTCACTGAAAAAAAAAAAGTTCACTGAAAAATGTAATTAAAAGGTATTAGATTTTCTCTATGAGCTTTTCAAACTCCCCTCCTGAAAGGGCAATTTCAAAAAGCTCATGGAAAAGTTCCATTATCTTTCAATTCCATTTTTTCATGAACATTTTGAAGACATGAAACTGTTGTATGTGTGTGTGTGTGACTTTGTGTGTGCAACACTGAAAACAACTTGACTTTTCTTTGATTAAATTTATTATTAAGTGATATATCATATTGTCATTTAGATTTATCAGACTTCCTTAGATAACACTTATTTGCATTTTTAATCATTTGGATATTTATGAAATTCTATGCTGTAGTTTCTAATTCCAGTTTCAAAGCAACAAATATTTTTAAACACTTAAAATACTTTATTCTGTGGTTCATGCTGAAAATAATCATTAAAAGGCATTCATCAAGACTAATTATAATCTTTAATATATCAGGTGATTAATTTGCCAACCTCAATCAGTTTACACTGTCAAAAGCTGTAAAAGATCTGATACCTATCCTATTTCCATGATAATGAGTTAGCCTTTAATATGTTCTAGCCATAGTTGTAGCTAAGTGTACTTGAGTCAGTTCAGACTCTTAGCAACTTTGTGTAGGGTTTCCAAAGAGCAGCTGGTGGGTTTGGACTGCCAAACATTTGGTAACACAGAACAGTAGTCTTTATTACAGAATTCTTCAGCTGGCATCCATGGCAGAGTTGGATTTAGTCAAAGGCGTTACATCACGTATAACACCAAAATTTAGTCATATTTCTCACTTGTCACTTTGGGTGGTGGGAAAAATATCCTAAATATAGATGAAGTCAGCACAACACAACTAAGATGAATAAAAAGACTAAGAACATGCAAGAAAATCAGACAATTTTAAAACATGAGACAACATACTCATATACTATTTTGCAATAACAGTAAAAACAAACCAAGACTCTGAAAGTGATTATGTGTTGTTGTTAAGTGCCAATGATGTGGTTCTGACTCACAGCAACCCTCTATAGAGTTTCTTAGGCTGTAAACCTTTACAAGAACAGAAAGCTTCATCTTTCTCCCTCAGAGTCACTGGTGGATTTGAACTTCTGATCTTGTGGTTAGCAGTCCAATGTGTATCCTTCCGTGCCACCAGTGCTCTCAGATGGTAACGTAGGTACATATATGTGTGTATAAGGAACACTGGTAATGTAGTAGGTTTCAAGTTTGACTGTAAACTCCAAGATCAGCAGTTCAAATCTACCTGCTGCTCCATGGGTGAACGATGAAGCATTCGACTCCCATAGAGATTTGCAGCCTCAGAAATCCTGTAAGGGTCACTATGAGTCAAAACCAACTCCATAGCACCCAACCACCAAAACAACCATCTATGTATATTGTTGTTCCTAGGTAACATCAAGTCTGTTAGAACTCATAGCAGTCCTATGCACAGCAGAATGAAATACTGTCTGGTCCTGTGCCAGTCTCACATTGCTGCTGCACAAGTGCTAATCCATCTCCTCGGAGATATTCCTTTTTTATGCTGACATGCTTTACCAAGCATGATGTCCTTTTCCAAAACTAGTCCGTCTTGATAATATATCAAAAACATGAGCGACTTCGTCTCACCATCGTGACTAATAATGCGTTTTCTGACTATATTTCTTCCAGCACAGATTTGTTGATTCTTCTGGCAGTCCATGGTACTTTTAATATTCTTTTCCAACAATATAACACAAATGTAGCCCTGGTGTGGTGCTGTGGGTTAATGGACTGGACTACAAAGTCATTTCGAACCATAAGGTCCACAGTTCAATCTCACCAGTTACTCTTCAGAAACCCTTTATAGGGTGCCTATGGGTATGAACCAACTGAATGGCACTTAACAACAACAAGAATAACATGACACAAATGCATCAATTAGTCTCTGATCTTCCTTATTTATTGTCCAACTTTCACATATATATGAAGCTATTGAAAATAGCATGCCTTGGATCCCTCACACCATAGTCCTCAAATCTTTTCATTTAGAACTTTAAAGAGGTCTTGTGCAGATGTGGGGTGGCTAATTATTTTATGGTCTTTCTAGTCAAATTTACCAACATTTTTGTTGTTGTTATGTGCCATCAAGTCAGTACCAACTCATAGTGACCTTATGCACA
>NW_006408720.1:5557939-5559021 GCF_000296735.1 Chrysochloris asiatica | reverse complement strand
AAATTCTGCATAGGACCACTACTGTAAAAAGACTAAGAAAAAGAACCCATACTATCCCACTAAAGTGTATTCTTAGCAGGCTGCTAGGACGTAGGGGTAGGGTTAAGGGCAAGAGGGGAATGGGGAGCACTGGGCAGGAAGTAGACACAGGACAGTTTGGGTGGGGAGGAGGGGGCAATATACAAATAGGGAGAGGGGAATGGAAAAACAAAGCAGACAGGAGAACAACTAGACAGGTATCAATGAGCTAAATGGGACAAAAGTAAAAAAAAGATATAGGCATAGCCTTAGAACAACAGGGCTCTGGGATACAGAGACTGGGATATGGTTGGAATGGGGAAAAGGGGGAAATAATGTTAAGAGGCTTGGCTGACTTTTGAACCTTGGTTTCCCATACATTATATTATAAAACAGACACTGGAGGGGGAGAGAAAGAAATCGCCAGAGATGTCACCATAGAAAGCTTGTAAGTCTGTCTTCTGCCTATAACTGATTGGAATACCTAAAATGGAAGGAACTACAATGTATCCAGTGAAAGAGGTTTCTTGAAGAGCCTTGGCAGTACAGAAGAATACAGAACAAAGCCTAACCACATCCAGACCTTCAGAGACAGGAAACTTTCCTCTTAAAAGGGCAAGCAGACCAGCCTGGAGCAGCCAGAAAACCAGAGACACTTCTTGAAAGAAAATCCTACAGGAAAAATACAGAACAGTAAGGGCAGTCCGACTGCTACCACAAGAACAAGCAAGTTGCTAGCCCAGGAGACATCAAGGTAAGTGGCTGGGTCCTCTCAGAGCAAATCCTCTCCCAAGACTAATATGCAACGGAAATGCACACTCTGAGTGGCGACCACGCAGGTCACCCATAAAGAGAACTGACGGAAGAACATCAATGAAGTGGCAAGCTAAGCCCTGCATAGTCTAGCAGACTACTGTGAACCCGAGTGGAGACTCGGTAGGCCAGTAGCAAGGCAGGACCCAAGGACTCATGGGCTCAGAGTCAGTGACACAGCCACAGATGACTAGAGTGGAGAGCAAAGAGACCAGCTAATAAGAAGAGGGCAGACAGACGCAAGAACACCC
>NW_006408720.1:5550252-5557234 GCF_000296735.1 Chrysochloris asiatica | reverse complement strand
ATGGTAACAAAAGAAATGAAACGATGTATGATAGAATGAATGTGAAACTAATGTTTCCCAATATAAACTATCACTCAATACACAATAAAACATTAAAAAAAAAAAAGATGTGAGTGTATGCATATGACAGCATAATTGTATATGTAGAAAAATGTACATGTGTTTGTGTGTGCTGCATATATATTCATATTATAATAACCACATAGGAAAAACAAGTAGGTAAGTTTCCTATATACATTTAAAAACCTCAGAGTATTGGTTCACTGGGATGGAACCATAGTCTCTGGAAGCAACTTAATCAGTTGGAAAAAAACAAATTTCACAAAGATAATGTTCTTCATCCTAGTTTGGTGAGTAAGCAGCTGATGCATTTAAAGCTTCTGAATTGCCAACCAAGATACAACAATTAGTCTTTAACCTTAGAGAACAAAAGAGAATAAAGGATATCAAAAGTTCAAAGAAGAAATTAGTCCATGTGTCATTAGCCTACACAAACTACAGGTCTTCCAACCTGAGACCAGAAAAACGTGAGAGTGTCTCACTACTATTTCTGATCTGTTCTTATCAGTGACACACCACAAAGTTTCCAATAGAATGGAAGAAAAAAATAGAATAGAACTCAAATTCCTTAAAAAGGGCCAGAGGTCCTATACTGATAGGGATTAGAGGAACCCTGGAGCTGAATGACTTTTGAATTTTTGAATTTTAACTTTCAGCCAAATAATAGATTGTCTTACAAAGTAAACAGTGTCACCTATGGATAATATGTTCATTAAACAATTAATTATATGAGAACAAAAAGAACATTTTACCCAAAAGCAAAGGTGAGAAGACAAGGAGGGGAAGTAATGCTAGATCAAGAAAACAAGAGAAAAAAAAATGGAAATAATGAGAATGCTGACACATTGTAAAAGTTGTAACCAATGGCATGGAAAGATTTGTACAGAAATTTCTAAACAGGGATATAATTTTCTGTGTAAACTTTCACCTAAAACACAATAAAATATCATTTAAAAAAATCAATCCTATTCCTTTTCCAGACTTCAACTATTTCCCAGGAGGGTCTAAGGGAAAACAAAACAAAATGATTCTATCCCTTTCATAGTCCCACTTGTTTTAAGGTTGTTGAAAAGCCTGAGGTTATTAAATGATTAAATGAAGGTCTGCTAGGCACATGTGATGCAGAATTGTTCTAAAAAATAACTATGGTACGTAAAACCTTCAAAGCAAAGCTTCATCTACAAATATACATGAAATAATACTGTTTAGAGCAATCCTGCATATATAACATTTCTGGAATGTATTTTTTATATGCTATGTCTAACAATATAAGTATAAGGGGATGGTGGTGGTAGTTGGGTGCCATAAAGTTGGTTCTGAACCATAGAAGCACTGTCTAGACTTCCCAAGGCTATAAATCTTTATTGGAGCAAAAATCCTCACCTTTCTCCAAGAGTGGCCAGTGGATTTGAACTTCTCTGTCCTTGCAGATAGCAACCCAACACATAATCACCAATGTCACCAGTGCTCGTTATAAAAATATATATTGTTGCTGTTAAGTGCCCTCAAGTTAGTTACAACTAATAGTGATCCTGTACAGGGTTTCTAAGGAGTGGTTAGTGCATTTTAACTATCCACCTTGTTGTTAGTAGTCCAGTGATTATCCTACAGCACCACACCAGGGCTCCTTAGAAATAGAAAAATACAATTAAACCTGAATGTCATTTTCAAAACATTTTTTTAATACACTAAAGTCTTTGAAACAAGTATTATAAGTATATAATACAACAATTCCCGATATAGATTAATTGTATTTAATGTGGAATACCCAAGTAGTACAAATGATTAACATGTTCATTGCTAACTGAAAGGATAGAAATTTGAGTCCACCTTGAAGTGACTTAGAGAAGAGACCACACAATCTACTTCCTCAAAATCAGTCATTGATAACCTTTTGGAGTACACTTCTACTATTTTAATATACGGTGTCATGATGAGTGAGAATCCACAGCAACTAGTTTAAAATCTTCTATAATATTTTCACTATCCTGTTTAGTAACGGTTCCATCTCAGACGTATAAAAAGTCAAACTAACTTAATTGGTAGAAATATTGATGTATGTGTGTTCTGTATGATTTCTCATAAACTTCTCAGTATTTTCCTAAAATGAATAAAAATATATTGTTGTTTAAGAAAACTATGTGATTCTGAGGAAGTTACTTTAACATATTGCATCTCCATTTTGCATGTTCAAAATAAGGTTAATAAAGCATAAATTATTTGATTTAATTAGTTTAGGCTAGTAAACCTTATACACTGTCTAGCACAAAATAGGCATTCATTAATTCAAACATACAAAAAGTAATCTACCAGCAGCGATAGCACAGATGAAGGTAGAGATGAGGACATAGAAAGAAGTAGTAGCTGAGGACTTTAGACTCAAGGAAAGAGAGGGACTGAGTGCTGGCGGCCAGGAGGCATGTTTGCAGAATATGCCCTTTGGTTGTTTAAATTATTATACATTCCTGAATGTATTTGTGTACATCTCCCCACTCCTCATCCCTCACCTCCCACCCCCCAAAAAAGAAAGAAAAACAGAGGGAATGGTTGCAAATACATTGAATTATGATGCACGGAGGAGATTGTAACCATTGCAATGAAACGATGGTGTAAAGCCAAAGTTTTCCCATGTAAACTATCACTCAATTCACAATAAAATAAATAAAAACTAAGGTATGACTGTGGTAAGCTTATTTTTACTAGATAGGGAAGAAGGGCTAAAAACATAGACTTAAATGAATGCCTATTACTTTTATTTAAAAAAAAATAATAATCTATCACAGTGGCAAATGCAAATATTTTTTACTTGTATGAGATTTAGATTGCATGTGCATTAGCTGTTTGTTTTACAAGTTAATCAATTTCATTGATTAAAAGAAAGCAATGCTTATGTTGTACAATAAAAGATACTTGAAAACATATATAACAAGTAGTCATTATCATTATCATTGGCATTTGTAATAATATTCCAACTAAATGCTTCCATAAAAATATTGCCTGCCTATGCTTCTGTGATACTGTGAATTAGGTGTTGGGATTCTAACCACCAGGTCAGCAATTAAAACTAACCAGCTGCTCTGTGGGCTGCCTGCTTCCATACAGAGTTAGAGTCTCAGAAACTCTATATAAGTTCACTGTGAGTTGGAAGCAACTCGAGAGCAGACAGTTTGGTTCTGGTTTTATTTTAGCAAAAGGAACCCTGGTGCCAGTGTTTAAGCATTTCCCTGCTAACTGAAAGGTCCATGATTTGAATTCACCAGTTGCCCCAAAGTAAAACTGGTTGGATGACTAATTACCGAAATGTTGGTGGTTTGAACCTACCCAGAAGTGCCACAAAAAAAGTTGCTTGGTAATATGATTCCATAAAGATTATAGCCAAGAAAACTCTACAGAGCTTCATTCTACTCTGCAACAAACTGAATTGTCAGGAGTCAGAATTTACTTTGATGGCAATGGATTTGTCATTTTATTTTATTTTATTTTTTTTATCAATAAGTTGTTCATTACTATCTCTATGAAATTTCAAATAGAGATTCATTGAGATGAAAAATAATATGATTATCAAAAAAGTTTAATTGATCATGCAAAAGCATAAAGAAATAAAATTCTACTGATAAACTAGGAATGGATGCACTAATTTACATAAAAAATACATACAATAAAAAATTGTGATTATTAAATAATGCAAATATATATAATAGGAAACAATTTGGATTATTAATTTTCCTTTGCAAATATCAAAATCTTTAAACAAAAAATTCTTGAAGTGTTATAATATTTCTTGAGATGTTTTTAAGTATATTACTCTCTAGAGTAAAGCGAGAAACGTTAGTTACAAATGAATTGATTTATTCTTAATAGTTTAAATACACATAAAACCAACTGGTACAATAATCTTAATTTCTTACAGGACTGCTACATACACTATCAATATTCTTTTTGTTCCACATTATAAAGTTAGCACCATCAGCATTCCCAATTACTGTGTGATATAAACTATAAACACAATAATAATAGGTTCTCATAAAAATATATTTTGGATAAAAGCTGTACCACAAAGCTAGTATACACTGAGAGGTCAGGAGTTCAAACCCACAAGTTATTCCTCAGAAACTCTACATAGTGTCACTGTAAGTCAGAACAGACTCAACAACACTAAAAAACACTAAGCACATTTTATTCCCTTTATCAAATGTATTTTTTTAAGTTGCAATGTTTTATATTTTAGGAATTCTAACTGCTATTTTGCAATTGGATTTCTGGTGTGGCACTGTAGGATAAGTACTTGACCTTAAGGTCAGTTTGAACCTCATGGTTGCTGGTTCAAACTCACCAACCACTCCTTAGAAACCCTATACAGGGTCTCTATGAGTTGGAACAAGATTGATGGCACTAAACAACAACAACTTTGCAATTACATTTTTTCAATTTCTCTTTGCAATCTTGTATCCAAAAGCTCTACAAATTATCTATTTTGTAAGCATATAAGTCATATTTTAGTCTTTATGACTACATTACTAGAATGTAGGGGAGAAACTGTGTTTGGCAGTTTATAATTCTAATCTCATGCAGATTATAAGATTTTTATCATTCTCATGTTAAGATCCCCAATGAGATTGATTGGCACAATGGCACCTACAATGTGCTCAAGTCTAACAATTGTGAGGATGGTGCAGGTCTGGACAGTGTTTCCTTCTTTTATGCATTGGGTCTCTATTAGTTGGAACTAATTTGATGAACAACAATATGTTAAAAAAAAAAAAAAAGAAGGAAGGAAGAGGTTCTGAATCTGCCTGTTAAAATCTCAAATCTAGTTAAGTGGATAGAGAAGTTTTCAAAAAACAAAATTCAAAATCCTCACCCTTCATCATTCCGCTTACCTAATGAATTTCTAATATTGCTCTAGCTCAATATTAAATCATAACTAAGAATGAAAGATTACTTTAATGAAAGCATTTGTTTCCAAAATCTCTGATTATTTTATAAATATAAATTTATTTGCTCCCTGTATTTCCTAAAATTTACTTCTTTCAATTTTTATTTACTCATTAGTAGATAAAAATCAAGACTACATTAGTGAAGTCCATGCTAGAGATCACTACATATTTATTGTTATTACTACTAAGTGCCACCCAATCAGTTCTTACCCATATACATTTTCAGATGCCAAATTGTATAAGTCAACTCCTTGAATTAAATCTATTTTTTATCTTTCACTCATTGGTTCTATTACACTAGAAAATTCTAAGAAATTCAACATAAGTCAGTAAATATTTAAGAAACCCACTTTGCATTATTGTAGACTGACAACACTCCTTAGTTAAAAACAGTTTGCTTTTTGTTGTTATTGACAGTGGAATATACAGTGACCTTCTAGAGAAACATGGTGGACCTCAACATATTGAGAAATTGTATACAAGCAGAATTCAGTGCACGCACACATAAAGCACTGTCTTCTTGTCATTGCCTTAGTTTTGATCCTTTATCTTTGCTTGAAATACTGCAATGCCAATTTTTCTTAAATGATCTATTTCAAATACATCTTTAATATTTTATCAACAAACACTGCCTAAATTGCATTTTAGAACTAAATAGTTGCCTCCTTTTTTATCTAAATTCCTTTATTATATTGAATTTTTGGCTATGCCTACACAAAGGAGACTCTTATTTAAGGAAGCTAACAAATGGATGATCAATTAGCTGAACAGTTATTCAATATTTCCCAGGGCAGAATAGGACTGGATCCAGTCAACTTTCCTGCCTTGTTAGACTATAACTGACCACAATTCTGATCATGAAGAGAGAATCTAGAGTGGGTACAGCATATGGTCCAGTATGTAATTCAAATCAACTAGGTTTTCATATAAGGAGCTCTGGTAGCGTAGTGGTTACTAATCGGGCTGCGAACCTTAAGGTCAGCGGTTCGAAACTACCAGTTGCTCTGTGGGAGAAAGATGAGGCTTTCTACTCCTGTAAAGATTTACACCCTCGGAAACCCTGTACAGGGTCGCTATGGGTTGGACCCGACTCGATGGCACTTAACAACAACAACAAGGTTTTCAAATAGGAAAATACATCCAAATAAAGAGTGGGTACAAGCTATCAACTGAGTCTTAGACAGATACCTGAGCTACTGTAATATGTAAACAACAATTCAAATCAAGTATTATGTAAAAGTTTTGTTGGATTAAAGACAGACATAAAGAATGATTATGAGAATTCTAGCAAACGGTGAAGTGTGTGTGTGTGTGTGTGTGTATGTGTGTATAAATATAAATTCTACAGCTGAAAAGTCCATGGAGAAAATTAAATTCTACTGAATGAATTTAGCACCTGAAGAATAAAGGGAAAAATATTAAAAGAAAACAAACAGGCTACAAGAGATCTGTGGAAGAACATCAAGCAGTCAAACACTCACAGTTGTGCATCAGATTGTAACCATTCAAAAGATGTCTATTTGGCTGGACCATGATTCACAGTATCTTCCACTTATTCACAATTAACCTCCATTGTGTGGTCTGTTGTAATTATCCTACGTGTTATAAATTCTAGCATCTAAGATGTTAATAAGGCGTGATTAAAAACAATTATTTCAGTGAGGAAGGATACAATCTACAGGATTAGGCAATATTTTTTGTTATTACTTTCTGAGATTAAAAAAAAATAATAATTGTGATGCTGAGGACCTGCACTGGACTGTGAACCAAAAGATCAGCAGTTAAAATGCACTGGCTTCTTCTTGGAAACCCTATGCAGGACTCTATGAGTTAGAAATGACTCAACGAGGGGCAGAGATCAGAAGGACCTAGTAACACCAAGAAAAAGGATTAGAGGAAGAGTTTGTCTATGAACCTATGGTAGGATATATGGAGGGCGTAAATGAATGCCAGAATCCCAGAAATTAAAAGAAGACAAGGACCTT
>NW_006408720.1:5548064-5549687 GCF_000296735.1 Chrysochloris asiatica | reverse complement strand
AACCCTAAAAATTATTATATTTGAGCCCATTGTTACTGTCACTGTGTCAATACATTTCATTTCATTGGAGGGGTCTTCTTTTTCTTTGACTCTCCACTTTTCTAAGCATGATGTCCTTTTCTAAGGACTGACCCCTCCTGATAACATATGTAAAGTATGTGAGACAGTGTTGCCAAACTCGTTTCAAAGGAGGATTCTGGTTAAATATTTCCAAGACAGATTAATTTGTTCTTTTGGCAGCCAGTGGTACTTTGCCAACACCATAATTTAAATGCATCAATTCTTCTGTGATCTTTCATTTTCATAGGCATATTGGGCAACTGAAAATACCATGGCTTGGTAGAAGCTCAACAAAAGCTGGATATGTACAAAGAAAATCACACAGACACATTACAGTTAAACTTCTAAAATTAAAAGAGAAAATCTTATGGAAGGCAAAGAAAAATAGCATATTACATACAGGTGAAATATAATGTTAAATGATCAATATATCATAAGGACAAACAATTACAAATATGTAGTAACCTAAAAAGAGCTTTAATATATGAATCTAAAAATATTAACAGAATCCCACGTTGAAAGTGACAAAATCACAAATAATATAGAACAGTCTCTTTGGAAACTGACTTGAAGGCATTTAACAACAACAACTACAATAGCAAAGGGCAAACAATAACAAAAAAATAAGAATACAGGTAATACGAAAAATCCTCTCAACTAAATTGAGCTAATTTTAAGAGTAGCAATAAAGAATACCAACAAAGCAACCAATAAAATACAAACAAGGTAGATAATAATAAGGTAATAAAATAAATCTCAACAAATTGTCAAAATGCCCTTGGCATTAAAATATTAAATGAGAATTATAATTTAGAATTTTTATGAAAAACTGTCCAAATTAGGAAATTGAAACCACATTAAGTTAATTGATAAAAAATATCAAAGTAGAAATCACAACAGAAATTAGAAAACTATTCAAATGAAATAATAATAAAAATATAAGATTTCATAATATATAAATTGCAGAAAATGAAGTTATTTTAGTTTTAAATGGCTTATAAGAAAGCATGAAACATTTAAACTAAATTACCTAGGTGCTAAGATTAAGAAAATTGAAATAAATGAGCAAAAGTATATCCATAGTAAGTGGAGAAATCATAAAGGTATGAGCAGAGAACAATAGAAGAAAATGCAAACAAAAATAAATAATGGAACATTTTATTTTTGAAAAAAGCAAAACAATTTATAAATTCCTCAAAAAACTTGTTAAGGGAAGGAAAAAGAAAAAAAATTAATTTGTTGAAAATTATGCTATATATTTTAAACACATCAAAAATAAGGCTGAATGGGTAAGGGAGGAAGAATGGGATACAGGATATCTATCTATCTATCTATCTATCTATCTATCTATCTATCTATCTATCTATCTATCTATCTATCTATATGAAGGGACTGAGGACTGGATTGAGACAGGATGGCATGACTGACCACTCACCTGGTGCCTAATTTTGAAGGGGTCTCTTCATTTTCCCCTCCATGGCCCCTGCCTGAGTGAAGGACTATATCCAGCTCAGTCACTACATCAGGCAGCTTACTACTACAATAGGGCCTTTACTGGTCACC
>NW_006408720.1:5540423-5546416 GCF_000296735.1 Chrysochloris asiatica | reverse complement strand
GGTTTATTAGTCAGAAAGAGACTGGAGAAACATGAAAATATGGCCCTTGACCACCCTTCAAGTCTGAAAAAGAACTCCCGTTCATGGCCTAATTTAATTTTCAACTAAGCAATAACTAGGTATATAAGGGAGACAACAATGCTAGAAAGGTATGCTCACTATGGCCAATCATATTAAAATCAAAAGGGCAACATTTTCCTAAGAACAAAGTTCAGAAGGGATGGAAAGATGGGTGGAAAGGAAATAGGAACCACAGACAGGAAGTGGAATAACTGTTTTTGCACGGAGGGGATTGCAAACATTGACATGAAACAAAGTGCATGATTTATCCAATGAAAACCTGATGATCTTGTCTGTAAATCTTCACTCAATTCACAATAAAAAAAAAAACTTAAAAAAAAAAAGTGTTTATGCTGAAACAATACTATAATCTATTTTGTAATGGGACTTTAACAAAATGGTTAAATTACTTGAAAAATACATTAATTCAATCAATATGAGATTAAATACACAATCTGAATGACCTTCTATCTCTAAAAGGAATACTATTGTTATAAAGGATCTTATATTCAAAGAAAAATTGGAGGTTAAATAGTTATACTGGCAAATTCTAGAAACAATGTTGTTGTTAGGTACCATGGAGTAGGTCCAGACTGAAAGCAACCCAATGAACAACAGCACAAAACACTGCCCAGCCCTGGACCACTCATAAAATTGTTACACTTGTGTCCATTGTTGTTGCCAGTTTGTCAGTCTATCTCACTGGGTGTTTCCCTTGTTCACTGACCCACCACTTTACCAAGCATAATGTCCTCTTTCAAGAACAGGTCTGACCTGATAACATGTCCAAAGTAGGAGAGACAAATTCTTGCCATCTTGGCTTCTAAGGAGTATTCTGGCTACATTTCTTCAAAGAGATTTATTTAGTTTTCTGACATTCCTGTGTACTTTTAATATTCTTCTCCAACACCGTAGTTCAAGTGCTATGATTCTTCTGCCATTTTCCCTATTCATTGTCCAACTTTCACTTACATATAAGTCAACTGAAAATAAACCATGGCTTGGGTCAGGCACACCTTAGTCTCCAAAACTTACATATTTGATCTTCAACACTTTAAAGATGACTTGTGCAACATATTTTCTTAATGCTATGTGTTTCACCAAAGACTTGTTTATTCTTCTGGCTGCCCACTGTCACTTCAATATTCTTCTCCACTACACCAAAATCCAAATGCATCAATTTTTCTATGGTGTGTCTTCCTTACTCTCCAACTCTCAAATGCATATGAGGCAATTGAAAATACCATGGCTTGGGTCAGGTACACCTTAGTTCTCAATGTTTTAACGTTTTAAAGAGGTCTTATGCAGCTTACTTGCCTAATGCAAGAGATACCTTAATTTCTTTACTTCTACTTTCATGAATGTTGATTGTGGATCCAAATGAAGTGAGTCTTTGGGGACTTCAGTCTTTACCCTATTTATTATGATGCCATTTATTCATCCTATTGTGAGGGGTTTTTGTTTTTTTTACATTGATCACAAGCCATACAGAAGGCTGTAGAAGTTTATCTTTCTCAGTAAGTATTTTAGGAATCTAAGGAGCTCTGGTAGCATAGTGGTTACGAATCGGGCTGTGAACCACAAGGTCAGCAGTTTGAAACTACCAGCGGTTCCGTGGGAGAAAGATGAGGTGTGTTCTGCTCCAGTAAAGATTTACAGCCTCGGAAATCCTGTGCAGGGTCGCTATGAGTCGGAATCGACTCCACGGCACTTAACAACTACGACAACTTGATTAACTTAATAATACGGTCATCTCAAGAGTTGAAACGAAAAAGAATGGACAGTTTTCAACTCTCACTGATGATTAAAATCATCTTCTCTTTTGGACTGTAATAAGGAACACTGGTGGTACTATAGCTAAGCACTGGTCTGTTAACCACAAAGTCATCACTTCAAACCCCCCTCTAGGCAACCATGGGAGAAAGGTGAAGCTTTATACTCCCCTAAATTTTTACAGACTGGGAATCCTTTTACAGGTTTATGTTGAGTTGGAATTGACGTGACGGCAATGGTTAAGAACTGAAAAAGGAACTCTGGTGTTGCTGTAAGATAAGCATTGGACTGTTAACCACAGGTTGTCAGTTCAAACTCACCAGTCACTCAAAGAGAAAGCTAAGGTGTTTTGTTCCTGTAAAAATTTACAGCATCAGCAACATTGCACAATGTTACTGTGAGTTGGAATCAATTCCATGGCCAAGGGTAAGGACTAAAATTCTCTTATAACTACTTCATATATATAAGGGTGATTCTCAAAAATGGTGATAAATCATTGCCGTAATAAAGTTTCTTTATTCCAGGAAATCAAGACTTGTTTAAGCACACATAGAATAATATAAAATTAGTACAGATACTAATTTACAACGATAGATAGCTATTCTTTTTTTAGTCATAAAATACATGTTAGAAACAAAAAAACAAAAATCTCTATTCTTCTATGTATATTTATTTTATAGCACCTTGTACTGTTTCAGAAAAAAAAAAAAAAAAAAAAAAAGACATTACTGCTCTGCAATAAATTAAGCATCTAGAGCATGAAAAAGAATTATACTAAAGTACAGTTAGTATTCTTTCATCTAATCTACACTTGTACGTCCTTGTTGTTGCTAAGTGCCTTCAAGGTAGTGCTGACTCGGAGAAATCCTGTATAGGGTTTCCAGAGGAGCAGTTAATGGGTTTAACTGCCATCATCTTGGTTCACAGTCCAGTGTTGATCTTACAGCATCACACCAGGAGTTCAACTCATGTCAAACCTGCATAAGGTTTCTGAGGCTGTAAATCTTTATAGGAGAGGAAACCTAATCTTTCTTCCATGGTGCGGCTTGTGCACTTGAACTGCTGACCTTGTGGTTACCAGCCCAACAAATAACCTACTTTCTGTTTTGTAAATATTGTCATTTGGATATGGTTATAGACATAATTTCCGAACCCTATGTAGAAATTGGATGTAGTCTAGATTAGCTAACAGCATAGAAGCAGATGTTGTTCAGAATGACAAATAATAATAATAAAGCATGTTCTCTTTGACCTATACCACAAAGAGTAGCAACTAGAGTCATGTAGCCTTTCTATGACTGTGAATCTCATGTACTACTTTTCATTAATTGAATAATCCAATAAAATTGTTCATCGTATGCTGGGGAAAATATACGCAGACCCTGGGTTGATCAGTGGCAGCCCCATTAAACCACCTGTGAATATAATCAGTTTAACCCAGATGCTCTCCGTCCTCCTGAAAGTATATAGGAATATTAAGAACAATGTAGTATTTTAGGTATAGATAAATGAAGCCCGGTGCCTGAGATCTTGCTCACAAACAAAAGTTTGCAAAGTGTACAGAGACAGCTTGGCTCTTTTTCAGGAACCTTGCTTTATGTTAAATATCCTTAAGAAACCGCATGTCGCTACTCTAGATCATTTAAGCCTAAAAGTTAATATATAACAGCTTGATTGAACCTTTTTTTCTGTAAAAATAAAAATGTTAGATTGTTAAGAAAAACTATGAAAATATCTTAAAAGTTGTTCCTGTGAATCATTATGTCCTGTTTTGAACGATTAATCACATTTCAGTTCCGTATCCTGTCTTAATCACATCCTGCCTTTGTGACATCCTTCCTTTGTGAATTACATCCTTCCTTTGTAATAAATCCCTCCCTAAAAAAATGAATAAAAGGCTGAGGTAGAGTGAATTCTGCATGCAATGCTGTGCCATGCTGGGCAATGCTAGGCAAAATGTTTGCAGATCTGTCTACCTGCCAGCTTGCATCATATCTGTGTGTCTGTCTTTTTTGTATATATTTTGTCTCTCTCTTTCTCTATCACTTTCGCTGCCAGATCTCCCTTCTTCATGATACCCACACTTCCTTGTCGAGGCAGGACCCCGACATAGGACCTCGACAATCATATGGAAATACTATCTTTCAAAATGCTTCATTGAATTGTATATAAATTTTAAATCTTTGTAAATTCAATACTTGCATATATTTGCCAGTTGTTGATATCAATATTTCACAGTAGCCATGTATATGCATTTATATTTAATAAAATTATATAAACTTTAGAAGCTCAGTAACCTAATTGGTTAACTACATGGAATTATTTTTTGTTAATTCATCATTTTTTAATACTCGTTTTTATAGTGTTTAATGCATAAGTAGTACCAGATAATTTCTATGTGATAACCCTGAATATTATAAAATATTTCCTGAAGTGCTAGAGTGGGAAAATGACTACACTGTAAGCATTTCTACTCTCTATATTCTTAAAAACATATGTTTTCATATCTGGAACATATAAACTATCATCAAGGAAAACACTTGACTCCTATTGACACTGACATATATATTGAGTTGGATTTGTTTTATGATGATAACACATGTCAAATACCTGTTTTTTGTAAAGTCTGATCTAATATATAAGGAAGAAAGACACATTAAAGAAAGATTCCCATACTCACAAACTAGAGTGACTCTGAAGCCAAACAAATCTCACTTTTAATTCTGACTCCATTTCTACCTCCAGTTTGTATGATTTTTGTTATATCAATGTCTTAGCATATCTTTTTGCCCATACATGGGTAAGAAGCAATATTTCCTTTACAATATTTTTATCATAATGAATGAGTCGATTAATATAATGCATTAGAACACTATTGTATGTGATAGGTACTCGATAAATGTTCATCTTCTAATCCATAATTTAAAAATTTACTACAACTAATAATGGAAAAAAGGAGCCCTGGTTAAGATTAATAGATTAAGAGCTGGGCTGCTAACTGCAAGGTCAGCAGTTTAAATCCACCAGTCACATCCACAGTAGAAAGATGAGGCTCTCTGTTCCCTAAGGATTTACAGCCTTGGAAACCCCATATAGATTCATGATGTATCAGAACTGACTTGACAGCACACAACCACCACTACCTCCAATACTAGAAAATATGTATTCTTTATTTATGAGTTATGAAACATATTTTCTGTCTAAGAAATTTAGAAAATTGTACTTAAAATATGAATTGTGTCCTGATCAACATAAAGTTCTTCTTAGGTAAAAAGTTTCCACTTAAACCAGTATAAAAACTGCTTAAAGCATATAAGTGACAACTCTATTTTCAATAGTATGACAAGAAAAAAATAATATATAAAGCAGAATATCAGAATATAATTATTCTACTTTCTCAGATTAACCAAAGATGAATGATAGTCATATTATTTTTAATGTTCAGAGAGATGCCAAAAAAGGCATTTGAAATCTTTTAGTCCATTAAGTAATATCATTAAATCCCAATGAAGTTTAAGTTTAAATTTTACAATGCATCTCAATCTAAAGCCTCCATTTCAAATTAGCAATTTATCCTTCTTAACTTCCTATTAAGTTGGCCTTGCCAGTAGCAAACCCTAGATCAAAAGTTGTCACTTACTTCTTCCTAGTGCCAACAAGGAGACTACTTACAGACTGGCTTCTGCTGCCTGTACGTACCACAAAAGTTACTGATCTCCCAAACCAAAAGGACCCATATTTAGAGATTAACATATTCAACTCAATATGCATTGGGAAATTTCAATTTAAATAATATTTTTATATTTACTATTGGATTAAAGTATAAATAAATATTACCAGTAGTTAACTAAAGGAAGATTGCACATAAATAGATATGTGCTAGACAAAGCATAAAAAAATGCCATAGCTGAATTATGATATAAGGGAAAGATAAGATTTTTTGCTACTGCAAAGATTTACAGCCTCAGAAACCTATTCAGGGTCATTAAGAGTCAGAACTGACTTGATGACACTCATCAACAAAAATTATGTAAATCAACGTTTGTTTTTGATTGGATATCAATGGAACACCATGCTATTTGTTTTAAATTTGAATAATCTTTGTGAATTCGATAACATGAGTGTTATGGACTGTGTCCTGTCCAAAAACAATGTCAGAT
>NW_006408720.1:5531451-5539648 GCF_000296735.1 Chrysochloris asiatica | reverse complement strand
TAAAATGTCTGTTTGCTGCAGAGTCTTATCAGTGCTGGCCACTCAAGGTCACTGCTGTGTATGTGTGAATGTGATGTCAGTTCATTTGCAACTGAGGTGTGAAAAAAAAAATGGCCGCCCCACTTGTAATTTGCATGAAAGAAGAACAACATGCAGTGACACTTTTTTGTGTGGTTTGAGGGTTTATCTGGGTGCTGATATTTAGCTAAGAGTTTATGCATAGTAGTTTATGCAAAGACGTATATATGAAGAAATAAAGAAGTTCATGGAAGGTTGCACAAGTGTCAACCATGAAGCAGTTGCTGGACACCTGTCATCATCTATAGCTGATGAAAACATTGAACGTGCATGTGACATTATTCTGTCAAATAAGTGTGAGACAGTGGATTGTGTGGCAAATCATTTGGAAATCAACCATGGATCTACTTATAAAATAGTCCACAGCACACTTGGGCTTCAAAAGTTTGTGTGAGATGGTTACTGAAATAATTCATGGAAGAGTATAAACAGAAGTGTTTGGACATCTACAAACAATATTTGGACCCCTACTTGAATGAAGGTAAAGCTTATTAAAATTAATGAAGATGCATGCATTCATCACTGATCCTGACTGTAAATGGCGGAGTATAGAATGGAAACATCCTCTATCATTGGCCAAAAAAAAAAAAAAAAAAAAAGGTTCAAAAGCTGGAAAAGAGATGTTTACAGTTTACTGGGACTCTCAAGGGCCAGTTTTGGAGCACTATGAGGAAAAAGGCTCAATGATCAAAAGTGCTCATTACAGTGAGATGCTCATTGAAGAGCTGACATCTAAACTTCAAATTAAACACAGAGGAATGCTTGTGATCTTGTATGACAATACATATCTACACACCCCTGTCCACACTATTGACACTCTGCAAGACTTCATTTTGAGGTGTTAAAACATCCTCCCTATAGTCCTGATCTTGCTCCATTTGACTTTATTCTGTTTGGTCCACTGAAAGCAGTCCTTCAACATTAACCTCCAATAAAGAAGTAGAGACAGTAATGCATTCATGGCTCACAGGGCCTAAAACATTTTTAAATAAGGGAATAAGAAATCTTGCTGATAGATGGACAAAGTGTAAGCAAGGACATTACATCAAAAATTATGTATTTCTCATTTTTAAAAAGTTGATTAAAATAAATTCTACAGTCAGAGTGCAGATAATTTTTTACTCACGTGTGTGTGTGTGTGTGTGTGTGTGTGTGTAGAGAGAGAGAGAAAGTGTTTGAGAGCATCCTGGTGTGGCTCTGTAGGATAAGCATTGGACTGCTAACCACCAGATCAGCAGTTCAAACCTACAAACAGCTCCTAGGAAACCATATATAGGGTTGCTATGAATCTGAATGGATTAGATGGCACTTACTAACAACCACCAACAAGATATATACACATGGGGTCCTCGAATGCTGGCATGCTAATGGCAAGGTTGGCAGTTCAAACCCCAAGAAGCTTCTTGGAAACCGTATGCATGTCATGAGTCAGAACCAACTTTATGGCACTTAACAATAGCAACAGCAAATATATCTATATCTATCTCTATCTATACATAAGTCTGTGGTTATAATCCCATTTTGGAATTTATTTTACTTGTTACATTTTAAGGAAGTGTTACTGTAGTTATGTTTTATATCAATCTCTACTTGATATAAAAGAGCAGATTGAACAAACAGGGCATAAAGGGAAGATAAATGTTGCTCCAGAGTCAATAAACAGTAGTTAAAAAGATATAAGGATCTTCACCAAAATGTACAGGAAGAGAAATATCCTTCTTCTAGAGATAAGGCCCTAAATTCACACTTATAGTTTCCAAAACTATGATAAAATAAATTTCTGATCATGCATCAAGTCACTTGTGATTATGTTGTTGTTAAGTGTCATGGAGTATGTTCTGACTCATAATGTCCCTATATAGGTTTTTCATGGAGTACCTGGTGGGTTTCATCTGACAAACTTACAGTTAGCAGTCCAGGGCTTATCCTATAGCACTGTACATACCAGCATTTACATAACTAAGGAAGAACTTAGAAATAGAGAGTGGACTTCTCATGTAACTAACACAAAAATGTTGACATGGTTTTGGAATTTGCTAATGAGTGGAAACTAGAAGAGCTTTAAGGGGTCTTGACTGTGTTTGAAGAGTCTGTTCTTTGAAATATAAACATCAATGAAAATTCTGATGAGGGCCCAAAAGTAAGTAAGATGAGCCACAGAGAAATTCTCTATCATCTTAGAGAATATATATGGCACCATCAACAGAATATTGCTAGACATTTGTACATTAAATATACTTCTGGTGAGAATTTAAAAGAAAATGTTGAATAAGAATTAGAACAATAGAGGAAGGGTAATACCTGTTATGCAGTAGCCGATGATTTGTCTGAACTGTAATCAAAGGTTTGGAGAGGGATAAAAATTATAAATGATGAACTTAAATATCTGATTTAGGATATTGCAAGTAAGATCTTAAAAGATCCACATGGTTTCTCCTTGACACTTATAGTAAAATGTGGGAGGAAAGAGAAGGACTTGAAAAAGAAATGTGCAAAATATAATCAGAATTTAAAGATTTGGAAAATTCTGTTTTATAACCTTAGGACACATGTTCTGGAATTTTCATCAAAGATGTGGCTATACAATATTTTGTCAAAGATATTTAGCATGTGACTTGTGGACCTAACCAACTACCACCACAGAAAATAAATCAGCTTAGACTGAAAGGGACAGGGAGAGGATGAAAGAAGGAAATATTGTCTACTTCTTGGAATTCTACAGGCAGGAAACAAGGCAAAGGATCTACATCGGTGGTAGTCCGAGAAAAGAAAATGATCATAACTGGAGCATCTTGGAGATCATCAGAACTGCTGAAAGAAGATTGGGAAACAGGGCCTTCTTTGTTTCCAAGAGTGAGGCCACAGACCCAAGATCTAAAAAGAATCATGGCTCCCTACGTTTTATAGTCAAATCTCTACCAATTCCATTCTGGCGTATTGGGTTACATGTTCAAAGTTCAAGAGGTTGGACCTACCACTGAAAGCCAGCCCAAAGAGGAAAAAGAACAAAGACTGCTAGAACCTAGGGAGTTGAGATGCCCCTGAGACGGACTATGAGTAATGGGGCTAGCCAAAGCTCCTGCTCTCCCAGTAGGCCTGGAATGGAGTTGTGAAACCCACAGATGAGGGGCTTGCATTTAGAATCCAGAAAGTATGGGTGATATCTGGAATCTGGATAGCTGGTCTATTGCCCAGATGGTCTCCAAGAACAGAGGGTTATTTTGAAGCCTTGAGAGCTAAAGTACTTTGTTCTGTTGCTTCCTGTTATTCCTTCTATTCCTCTATTTTTTTCTTTTTCAATGCAAATGTTGACCTTGTGCTTGTACTACCATTTTTTTTTTTTTTTTTTTTTTGGGAAGCAGACAACTGCAGACAACTTGCACATATTCTACATTTCACAGGTTCACAGATGAGGAATGCTACTTCAAGATGTGATATTTCTAAAGTCATATATTTTATTTAGATGATTCAGAAGATGGGTTTTAGACTTGAAGTTAATTTAAGACACTTGGATTCATGTGTTACAGGAAATTTAATATGTCCCATATGCAAAAGTTTGGGGTGACAAAAGGGTGTTTTGAATGTTTGGGGGACCACAGGTGTTATGGATTGAATGTTGTTTTTGTTGTTAGTGCTGTTGAATTGCTTCGGACTTAAAGTAAGCCTGTACAAAGTTTCCAAGAAGCAGCTGGTAAGTTTGAACTAACAACCTTGCGGTTAGCAATCCAGAGCTTATCCGACGTGCCATACCAGGATTAGTGTTCCAAAATAAGTGTTGCAAAACTCCTCCATCTGTGGTTTATGTGGAAGAAGTACATAAAATGCTCCTTGGAAGTAAGAATGGTGAGATTTCTTCTCACATACTTTAGAATTGTTTTCAGGAGACACCAGTCCCTGGAGAGGGACATTTTGCTTAGTAAAGTGGTATTAGTGAAAAAAGAGGAAGACCCTCAGCAAATTGGCACAGTGGCTACAATAATGGACTCCAACATAAAAATGATTATGAGGATGATGCAGGACTAGGCAATCTTTCATACTATTGTGCAAAAGGATCCAATGAGTCACAAAGACTCAAAACCATTAAGAGCAATATACCTGTGGTTAAGGAGACCTGATGGCACAGTGGTTAAGTGCTCAGCAGCTAACAAAAAGGCTAGATGTTTGAAACAAAGCTACTCTACAGAAGAAAAATGGTCATCTACTTCTATAAAGAGTATAGACTAGGAAAGCCTTTATGAGAATTCTATTCTATCTAATAGGGTTGTATGGAGTCTGAATCAAATGGAAGGCAATGAGTTGTTATATATAATTTTAATGTAATTATGTAATATTAATACAATTAATGTAATTGCCTAACATCAATCTCTTTTGATATATAAAGAGCATATTGAACAAGCAACCACACAATCATACAGAGATGGAGGAAGACAAATCCATGCAAGAAACAGAAGTTGACAAGTTATTAAGACCTTTGCCCAGAAAGGACAGAATCAGAAAGCCTTCCTCCTCAGTTGGTACGATGAATTTGGAATTCTAGCCTTCTGAACAGTTAGAAAATAAATTTGCATGTGTTAAAAAAATATGTGAAATTTCTGTTATAGAAGTAATAGATTACTAAGACAATTTGTAAATTGGAAGAAATGAGAGTGGTATCTGTAGAGGAAACAAAAAGAGGCAGAGGACATTAAAGTATATTCTCAGAATATAACACATAGATATTTTTTTCTTGAACACAAAAGTTTATAATATCTCAATAGCATTTATTCTAAATTGTTCCCATTCTTCATAAAACGTTGATTTTATATATATATCTCCAGCTGTCACTATTTACTTTCTCTTTATTTCTGACTAAATATAAAGGCTCTTGCTCCCAACAAAAACAGCTTTCATATCTGTGTCACACTATATAATCTTTTTACTTTTCTGTAAGATTAACAGTGGAATCCACTCTTATGCTGAAAATGTACCTTGTTTCATAATGAGTCAACGTTTGAAGTCTATAAGGCCTTTGTAACATTTTGAACTATTCTGATACAAAACTTGTTTATACTTACAAAAAACACACATTTTGGTTATAATACAATCATTCTGATAACAAAGCTGAATTTCTTAAACAGTTCATCTTTATTGAAAATGGTAGCCCATTTATCATTTGTTACTCACTTCAAAAGTATTTTAGGCTTCCTTCATAATGTAAATGAATATATGCCTACGACATGTATTCAGCTCTGTTTTCTATCCCAAGTTAAAAGGAACATGCAAAATGTATGTTTTACTATAAGGAATTATAAAAATATAAGAGAATATATAAAAATCAATAGTTACATTTAGATAACTTAGTAGAAATATTTTTTATGAGTAAAATCATCATGAAAAGAAGAAACTGCTATGATATATATATATATTTTTTTAAGTCACAAAGTTTAAGGTTTTAGCATGAAACATGTAAGAGGACTTCAAAAGTTCTTGTAACAATTCATTATCTCTTAATTCTATTTTTCTGTAAACTTTTGGAAGAATTTCTAGTATTGTGTTAGAAGTTATGTACTTTCTTCCTTAATTGTCAGTAATACTAGTGTAACAATACTTTTCTCATTATAAATATCAGAATTGATATAGAATGATTTCTGGACAAAACTAGTACTCAATAATCATAATCTCATAACCAGAATTATAACTGCAACCTTGAAGGATTTCCAAAACTGTAAAAGTAAGGAAATTTTAAGAAGCTGGGTGGTTAAGGGTTGGACTGATAACCACAAGGTTGGTGGGTCAAACTTATCAGTCATACAGTGGGAGAAAAATGAAGCAGACTGCTTCCCTAGAGACAGTTCTACTCTGTCCTATGGTGGTGTTATAAGTAGGAATCTACTCAAAGGCAGAGTTTTTGTGTGGAGGAGGTAAGAGGGGAAGAAGAGAGGTTAAGGAATTTTTATATAAAGTTGAGTAATCTTCTATTTTTAAACTTCTTATTTCCATCTAATCACCTCAAAGTTGGTGTGGCACATAGGATAAGCAATCAACCTCAAGGTCGGTTTGAACTGCAAGATCAGTGATTTAAACTCACCAGCCACTTCTCAGAAACCCTATACAGAATTGCTTTGTGTTGGAACAGATTCGACAGCACTTAGGAACAACAACAATCTTCTCCTTTCAGACTTCAGAATTCCATTTAATCACCTCAAAGTTTATATAACTAAATCTGAATACATATTCTAATTTCAACAATAAATCAACTCACCATTCATATTTGTTTCATTTTTAACATTTTACTTAGCAGCTAACACTCAAAGTTTGAGTTTTATTTTATTTCTGCTTTTGTCACAGCTGTTGATAGAGATTTTATTCTTATGCACTTGTGAAAGAAATAGAATTTTGCCTCCTATTGAAACCTGTACTCTTCATAGGAATCTGAAACTAAGTACCTGCTTATTACTAAAACACCATCCCAAATTTGTGTCAATAAACAAAACTTAATATGATACATTTCTTACATATATGGAGTCCTGATGTGGCACTGTATGATAAGCATTGAACTAGTAACTGCAAGGTTGGTTGTTCAAACCCACCATCCACTCCTAGGTAAGTCTATACAGGGTCATTATAAATCAGAACAGACTCAATTAACAACTGCATATATTTACAATTCACAAAAGTCAATAACAACAAAAGAGACAAACAACTCAATTAAAAAATGGTGAAATCAAAGATGATTCAATAATTTTAAAAACTCAATGTAATCCACCATATAAATAAAGCAAAGAATAAGAACCACATGACCATATCAACTGATGAAGAAAAGGCATTTGACAAAATATAACATCCATTCCTGATAAAAATACTCAAAAAATTAGGAATTGAAGGAAATTTCTTCAACATAATTGAGAGCATATATACAAATCCAACAGTCAACATTATCCTCAATGGAGAGACATTGTAAGCATTCCTTTGCACCCCTAAACCAGACAAGGATGCCCTTTATTACCATTCCTATTTAATATTGTGTTGAAAGTTATGATAGTTAGGGTTTTTGTCAACTTGACTGGGCAAGGACTCCCAGTGGCTTGGCAGCTGAGATATGGGTATCTCCTAACATAGGCACAGTTAACTCTATGATGACTGGCTATGAACAGCCAATCTGTTTAAAGGATGCTTCTTTGGGGTGTGATCTGCTCGCAATATAATGGACATGCAGAGAAAGCTTGCTTTCCTTTCCACTGGGGACCTGGGGCTCTACAGTTGTGAGTCATTACACTGATATAAACTTCTCTGTATATGCATACATTTATACATTTCACTGGTTTGCTACTTTAGAAAACACAAAGAGAGAAGACTTAGCCAAAGCTACAAGGCAAGAAAGGGAAATTAAACGCATCCAAATTGGCAAAGAAGAATTAAACCTTTTTTCTATTTGCAGATGATATTATCCTATACATAGAAAATCCCAAAGACTCAGCAAGAAAATTATTGGGATTCATTGAAAGATTTGTCGAAGTGGCTAGGTACAAGATCAATATTCAAAAATATGTTGGATTCTTATACACTAATAAAGACAGCTTTGAAAAGAAAATGAGGAAAACAATACCATGTACAATACCACCCAAAAGATTATATCAATTGATAACTGACAAATGGCTAAAACACAGTTAGTTAGTAGGGAAAAGATAATATCTTCAATAAACAGTGCTGGCAAGACTGGAAATTCATTTGCAGAAATATGAAATAAGACCCATATTTCACACCATATACAAAAACAATCTCCACATGGATTAAAGACCTACATGTAAAAAGTAGAATTATAAAGATAATCGATGAAAAAATAGAGACAAACTTAGGAGCTGTAATACATGAAATAAATACTCTATCAAATATTGTGAAAAAACAGAAACAACCATAGAAAGAATAGATGACTGGGATCTTGTAAAAATTAGACACTTATGTGCATCAAAATATTTCACCGAAATAGTAAAAATTGAGTCAACAGACTGAAAAAAATGTTTTGCAATGACGTATCAGATAATTGATTAATCTGAGTTTTATAGAAAACTACACCTCTACAAAAAGAAGACAACCTAATTAAAAACGGGCACAGGATATAAACATGCCGGGGACAGCATAC
>NW_006408720.1:5529191-5530356 GCF_000296735.1 Chrysochloris asiatica | reverse complement strand
GCTTGCATCATATCTGTGTGTCTGTCTTTTTTGTATATATTTCGTCTCTCTCTTTCTCTATCCCTTTCACCGCCAGATCTCCCTTCTTCGTGACACCCACACTTCTTTGTCAAGGCTGGACCCCAACATAGGACCTTGACATAAACAGACACTTCACCAAAGAACATTTTCAGACAGTCAACAAACAGGAAGAAATGTTCACATTCAACAACCATTAGAAAGAAGCAAATCAAAACAACAATGAGATGTCATCTCATACCAATGTTAATAGCAAAGTTTAATGAAACAGAAAATAACAAATGCTGGTGATGATATGGAGAGACTGGAAGTGTCCTACATTTCTGGTGGGACTGTAAAATATGTCAAACACTGTGAAAAACGGTATGATATTTCCTCAGAGAGTTGGAAATAGAATACTGTATGATCCAGCTATCCCTCTACTCAGTAAATACCAAAAAAATATGAGCCAGAACATGATTAGATATATGCTCACTGATGTTCATCATAGAACTATTTACAATAGTAAACAGATGGAGAGAGTCTAAATGCCCATTAATGGAAAAGTGAATAAACAAACTTTGGTGCATACACAAAATAGGATACTATGCAATGTTGAAGAACAACAATGAATCCGTGAAACATGTCATAACATGGATGAACCTAAAGAACATTATGCTGAATGAAATAAGTCAATGACAGAAAGGACACATATTGAATGAGATCACTGTGGTAAAATCTCAAGAAAAGATTTTCATAACTAAAAGAAATAGACGAGAAGGTAGAGTAACTCTCTGACTATAGAGTAGCCACATGATAATTTGGGTATCAGCCATATACAAGGGGTTGTTGTTGTTAAGTGCCATTGAGTCAGTTCTAACCCATAGCGACCCTGTATAGGGATTTCAAAGAGCAGCTGGTGAGCTTAAACCACCAACCTTGCAGTTCAAACGGCTTTAGACACATGTTTACTCAGGAAAGGCAATATACAAGAAGGGGGAGGGTATTACCCAAGAAGTGGGAGGTTGGCAGAAGAATGATAAAGATTGGTGAAGATACAGGGAGATATGCAAGGGCTAAAGGGATAGAGGTAAATAGTGACATATATAAAACCTTGGAATGACAATGTTTTACATGTAGATTCATGGAGAGAAATATGGGTTGAATG
>NW_006408720.1:5526640-5528781 GCF_000296735.1 Chrysochloris asiatica | reverse complement strand
GGAGAGGATTGTAACCATGGCAATGAAACAATATACGATAGGATGAATGTAAAACTAATGTTCTCCCATGTACCCATGTAAACTATCACATAATTCACAATAAAACTTAAAAAAAAAAGGTAGATACACACCAAATGTTCATCAAAAGAAGAATAAATAAATAAATGTACAAGGGAATATTGTTGTTGTAGAGAATAAGAAAATTCAGGTACATTCTGGGAAATGGATGGACTTTGGATAACTTTATGGTAAATTAAATAAGTCAGGAACAAAAGGAAAAATACTACATACAACTTGACTCATATCTAGAAATATCTAGAATCATCACATAACTGCCAAATTATATCATTGCATATATGTCGATCCATTGAGAATCGTGGCCCAGACAGCTTGACACAAAACCTTAGCCATAACAGCCAACATCACCTTTATCTCATACCATGGTGTTTGTTACTGTGTCAGTACTGAACAAAACAGCCATATAGCAGATTTTTTACTCTTGCCATAAATGTGAAATATTGAATAATGAGATAGTCCATAACTGAGGAGTAGGTGTACTTTTAAGTTTGAGCTGGTTACCAGAATAAATTTGTTTTTGTTAAGTGACTTCAAGGCAGTTTGGAATCATGGCAACTTGACATGGGGTTTCTCAGGAGTGATCGGTGAGTTTGAACTGCTGACCTTGCAGTTCAAACCAGCCTTGTGGTCCAAAGCTTATCCTAGAACACTACATCAGTTTAAACTAAGTAGCTAAATAAATGGTGTAAGGAATTTAGTATGCTATTCAGATTGAAGCTAAGGTAAAGCATTCCCTTTGAGTCTGGATTGATTATATTTTACTACTGCCATTTAAGGTTACCTCCAATTTTTAAATATAAGAAAGTTATATTTGGTTCATATAAGATTTGTTTTGACATGTGGACAGATTAACTCCAATAAAAATGACAGTCTTTGACTCACTGATGCTGCACTGCACAATTTTTTTTTAAAGAGGAAAATAGATTCCAGTAAATGTTGTCATAATAACTTATTGTATGTACTTTTTCAATGCTCTGAAAACTTATATTGCTTAAAAAGCTAATAGTATTTTCTTTCTAAATAAATTAAAAGAACAGGTATGCCTGTCTGCTAATATACCTATTCTGATTGTAGCTTGCATTATGTTATACATTTTTATCCTGTGTATTTATGTCACGGAAAACATATTTTAAAAAATTTTTGGCGTTTTGAATTTTAAAAAAATGTTTCTTATCAATTAATTTTGAGCTTTTCAGTTAGACATTATAAATTACATATTTTAATGAAATACATGACATATGTACTTTTCTATTTTATTTAAAAGTTTCTTATTCATTCTTTTAATTGATAAAATGTTCAAATATAATAGGATAAAATCTTATTAGAAAATGAACAAGGGGATTTAATTGAGGTCAAAAAGATTATAGAATAAAAGATCCTGTGAGGAATGGGAAACTAAACCTTATTAATTTTTTTTTTTCTAATTGCCAGGTGTTAGTCTAAAAATACTTAATATGTTTCTTTTCTCTCTTTGTTTTAAAAAGGTTTTTAACATTTAAGTCAAGTTAGTGGATTGTTTTTATTTTCTTTGCAAGAAAGACGGTTGTAACTTAGAGAGATTCCATGTCTTGCCACACACCATGTTATCTAGAAAATGTTACTGCAATTATTCTAATGTAAGTCTTTCCTGAGTGCATATCTCTGTTGATAAGATGGAGAGTCCTGGCAAAGGAAATGATACAACCCTCTCCCAGAAAATGGGGAAGAGGGAGCTGAGACAGATAAAGGGTCCCACTTATATGGGAAACTCCTGGAAATCATGAAATAGAGACCCTACCTGCCTCCAGATTTGGAACACGATCTGTACAGTGGAATAGGACTGTGATGTGGAGTCAATGACCTGCGCTTGGACTTTACTAACCTAAACTACTCAGCCTCTGGGCCTGAGAGAAGTCCTTCTTTCAGCTTCTATTCCTCACCCACCCTGAGACTGATCTAGGCCTGGTGGACCCACCTGGCCAAAAGAAAGAATACACAACCAGACACTGGGTATCTGGGAGACTAGAAAATTGATTTGTAGAATAAGTACTGGACTGCCAACCACAGGGTTGGTGGTTTAAGCC
>NW_006408720.1:5521961-5524345 GCF_000296735.1 Chrysochloris asiatica | reverse complement strand
TAGAGGTTACAAATCAGGCTGTAAACCACAAGGTCAGCAGTTCGAAACTACCAGCACTTCCGCAGGAGAAAGACAAGGCATTCTGCTCCTGTAAAGATTTACAGCCTCGGACACCCTGTACAGGGTCACTATGAGTTGAAATCGACTCCATGGTACTTAACAACAACAACAAATAGGGTAATAAAACCATTATTTGGGGAATATTTTTCCTATACAACCAAATATTTTCACAACTTTATTGACCAAAAAATATACAAGATCACAAGCATATTCATAGAATCTTGGTGTTTAAGTGACATCTCGTTGTTTCTGATTCCAAGATACGTTTTACATGGTTTCCAAGGAGCAGCCAGTGTATTTGAACTGCTGACCTTGTGGGTCACAGTTTTGTGCTGATCCTGAAGTGCCACATCAGGAGTCCTCACAGAGTCTAAGTTCAAGTAAATGAGTAATGGTGAAATGTATACCCCCTACAGGATCTAACAATTCTTAGGTAGTACTCTTAGGTGAGGCTCCACTTTGACACTAAAGGACATGCAGCTCTCCTTTTGCTTATCTGAATTTGTAGGTATTTTACTTTAGTTTTTTTAAATAAAACTTACAACTGAACAGGAGAGATAATGATTCAAAATCTTTTAATGATAAGACTTTCTCTTCCAAAAATAGCGAGAGACAATATTTGAAGTAATTTATTCTAAGGAATTAGCTAGAAGAGGGATCACTATTATAACCCAGAATATGTACCAATTTATATTGTTGTAACTGTGTTATGCCATTTTTCCCCTCTCTAAAAAATAAATTTATTTGTTCACCTTATACCCATAATGCTAATCAGTTGAAAATTGCCATCAAATCCATTCTGACTATGTAACATTTCTGAGGAGTGGCTGGTAGATTTGAAATGCTGACCGTGAGAACAGAAAACCTCATCTTTCTCCTGAACAGTGGCTGCTGGTTTAGAACCACTGCTCTTGAGGTTAACAGCCCAACTCCTAACCAACACCAATATCAAGGGATCTTTTAAATATGGCAAGTTGCTATTGTTAAGTGTTATCTAGTTGGTTTGGACTTACAGCAACCTTATATAGGGTATGACATGTTGTTGTTTTGAAGTGCAGTCAAGTAGGTTCCACCTCATAGTGACCCTGGGTTTCCAAGTAGGGGATGGTAAGTTTGAACTGCTACCTGGCAGTTCAAACAGACCTTGCAGTACAGTGCATTATCCTGCAGGACCACACCAGGACTCATCGGGTATGACATAGTGAGACAGAAATAGATAAAATAAGTCACGGATGGATATTTCCTTATAGACAATATCTGATGTATAATATTTAGACATTACTTACAGTAGAATCAGAATGGAGCCTTCTCATTAAAAGAATGCTTCATGAAGGATGATAATGTCGGTATAACTGTTCTTGAACATTATTTAAAAACTGAATGTTTTCTAGGAATATATATCATAACTATAATGCATTTCAGACTAAAAAGTGTAAGCAATTGACAATAGTGGTGGTTATGAGCTGTCGTGTCAGTCCCAACACACAACAACTCCTTATAGGGTTTCCAAGGCTGTAAGTCTTTATGAGAGCAGAAAGACTCATCTTTCTCCCACAGAACCGCTGGTAGTTTCAAACTGTTGACTGTGAGATTAGCAGCCCTACTTGCAACCATCTTGGAATGGCGGCGAGATCTTGGAGCGGCAACAACCTGCGATATGCAGATGATACAACCTTGCTTGCTGAAAGTGAAGAGGACTTGAAACATTTACTTATGAAGATCAAAGAGCACCGCCTTCAATATGGATTCCATGTCAATGTCAAGAAAACAAAAATCCTCACCACTGGACCAATAAACAACAGTTTTATCAATGGAGAAAAGATTGAAGTTGTCAAGGACTTCATTCTTCTTGGATCAACTATCAACACTCGTGGAAGCAGCAGTCAAGAGATCATATGATGATTGGGCATTGCATTGGGCAAATCTGCTGCACAGGAACTTTTTAAATTATTGAAGAGCAGAGATGTCAGCTTGAGGACTAAGGTGAACCTGACCCAGGCCATAGTGTTTTCAATAGCCTCATATGGATGCAAAAGCTGGACAGTGAATAAGGAAGATCGTAGAAGAATTCATGCCTTTGAATTGTGGTGTTGGAGTAGAATATTGGAAGTGCCATGGACTGCCAAAAGAACCAACAGATCTGTTTAGGAAGAAGTGCAGCCAGAGTGCTCCTTAGAGGCCAAGATGGCTAAGCTTTGTCTCTCATACTTTGGACATATTGTCTGGAGGAAACAGTCGCTGGAGAAGGATGTAATGCTGGGTAAGGTGGAGGGTCAGAGAAAAAGAGGAAGACCTCTAACGAGATGGATTGGCCAGGTGGCATC
>NW_006408720.1:5508512-5520261 GCF_000296735.1 Chrysochloris asiatica | reverse complement strand
CTTTCTTGAAAGATTTCAATTTTTATTCCATCAATTCCTGGTGCCTTGTTCTTTGCCAATTCTTTCAATGCACTTTGGACTTCTTCCCTGAGTATCATTGGCTCTTGTTCATGTGGTACCTCTTGAAATGGTTGAACATTAACCATTACCTTTTGATACAATGAATCTGTGCATTCCTTCCATCTTTTCTTGATGCATTTTGCATTATTCAATAATTTTCCCAGAGAAAATTATTTCCCCTTTTGAATAGTTATCTTTAATAGTTGCTGTTAAGTGCAGTCAAGTTGGTTTTGATGCATAGCGACTTCGTATAAGGTTTCCAAAGAGTGACTGTTGAATTTGAACCAAGAAGCTGGAAGTTCAACTATATGAATCATGTGGTCCATCGCTCATCCTACAGTACCACACCAGGACTCCAGTAATCTTTAATAGCTGTCTTAAATTATGTTCTCTGGAACATTGGCTACTCAGAAGTATAATGTTGATAGCTTTATCAGATTTTATTAAAGTACAGAAAGCTCTATAATACTATCTCCATATTTTGAGTAAAACTCTTGCTTTTTGCATAAAAATAGAAAGACAAGGAATATATAAACCAAGCAATAGCCTGGAAGTGATTAGTTATCACTTATATTAGAAAATCTCCTTTATATCTCTTATGTTTCATAAGAGATATGAAAGAGAATTATGAAAAAATATATATATGTTGTGATGTTTGGTGATAGGTAAGCAATGAACCCACTATGATCTTCTCTTAGTTTTTCTTTTAAAATAATTTTTGGAGTGGTTGTAAATCTCATAAGGTGTGCATCATAACAATATCAGGAAGAAAGTTAAATTGTTATTAAAGAGCAATGAGAATAGCAAGGTAAAATGAATTTTATGTATTTTGGTGGTTTGGCAAGATAAGTTGGCATATGGCATATTCTGATATCCTTGGAAAGTCGATTGCTACTTTTCTGTGTCATGTGATATAAATGTAAATATACTGAAAATTTCACAGATGCACTCTTTGTTTAAAACAGTTACATCTGAATATAAGGACCAAGGCGACTACAGAAAGATACAAAGAAACAAAATTATTTTTGAAATTATACAGATTGGGAGAAATAACTCAATTTGGCCTTGTTTCTGGTTCCTGAAAATAGTCTTTGCAATTTCTCAAGCAATCAAGGTATCATTGTTTTTGCAAAATAACCAGGCAACACTTAAATGTGCAGTAGGAGCCCCAAACACCACACCTGGCAAATAACTTAAGGAAGGGAGGGGGATAATTTATAATCAAGCACATACATTCAGTGATTGTTTCTATGAGGAAGTCATGGTGTGATGCTGTAGGATAAAAGACAGGTTTGAACCACAAAGTTGGTGGTTCAAACTTATCAGCCAATTATTGGAAATGCTGCACAGGGTTGCTATGGGTTGAAACCAACTTGACTGCACTTAATAACAACAAAAACAATGATTCAAATTAAATGAGGCCTTAATTATGCATATGCATTGCTATAGGAGATCCTGAACTGGGAAGCAGTTGAGATTCTTCATTTGGGGAGAATATCCATGTATGGGAGACTATGGCTTTTCCCTGGGGAAAATCTGAAGCCTCTTTGCTTATATTTTTCTAGTAACTTTATATTGAGTTATTTTAAGTATGGAGTATTGTTGTAGTGTTGCATGTTAATGTGCTGGACTGCAAAGTCAGCTTGAACTGCAAAGTCAGCAGTTCAAGCTCACCAGTTGCTCCTTGGAAACCCTATACAGGGTCACTATGAATAGGAACAAATTCGATAGCACTTAAGGGCAACAATAACAATCATTGTTGTTGTTGTTAAGTGCTGTTAAGTCGGTTCCAACCCATAGCGATCCTGTATAGGGTTTCCAAGGAGACGCTGGTGAGCTTGAACCACCAATCTTGCAGTTCAAATGGCTTTGTAGTCGGGCACATTAACCCAGAGCCACACCAGGATTTGTAACAATTATAGGTATAGGTAATAGAAACAAAACAAAACAACAACAAAACACTGCCATTGAGTCAAAGCTGTTCCAGCGAATTTGATGAACCCTGAAGGAAAATGAGAACAAACAGAGGCAACCATCTATTTATTTGGCAGGTAATTTGAAGGAGAGAATCTTTTAACCTGCTGACCTAGCTCAAGGTGGCTACAGACAAAGAGATGGATTGACTAGTCAGCAGGGAGAGGATCTGTGTGGACTTCCAAGCCTAAGGCTGGTAGCCACTGACCTAGTTAGTATCAAGGGACTAAAGAGAGGGAAAAGTCAATTGGTGTAAAGTGCAGGGAACTTGGTGCATGCCAGAGTTTATGACTGATGCTTAATGGCTTAGCTCAGGGTGTGACCTTATTCTGGCTGCTTAAGGTCAGAGAGGAAATGCCATATGATGACTGGTGACAAGGATCATGGAGGTATGGAAAGATGAACCTGGATTGTCTTTTATGTGGGAAATGAGTTTATGATAATTATTTCCAAAAATTTAGCAATGCAAGTGGGGTTTTCCAACCTTCTTCCTTTAGAAGTTCCTACAGTTAAAAATCAATACATGCGGGATTGAGAGAGGGGAGGAAGGGGAAGGTGGAGCACAGGGTAGGGAATAGACACAGAATAGTTTGGGTGCTAGGGAGTGGTGCAATACACAAGAAGGGGGAGGGGAATGGAAGAACAAGGCATATGGGAAAACAATTGGCAGGTTTGCATGGGCTAAGTGGGACAGATATGAACAACCTTGGAACAATGGAACTCTGGGATACAGGGATTGAGACATGGTTGGAATGGGCAGAAGGGGGGAAATATCAAGATACTTGGTTGTCTTTTGAATCTTGGTTTTCCTTGCATTATATTATAAAATAGACATTTGAGGGAGAGAGAAAGGAATAGCCAGAAATAGCACCATAGAAAGCTTGTAAGTCCGTCTTCTGCTTGTAACTGATTGGAATACCTAAAATGGGGCTATAACGTGCCCAGTGAAGGAGGCTTCCTGCAGAGTCTCTGTATTACATATGACCATAGGTGGAATCCTGAACCTCACCCAGAATCATCTGAGGTGGGAAAGTTCGACTTGAAAGGGCAAGCAGACCAGCCTGAAGCAGCTAGAAGAAGAACAGAAGATACCTCTTGAAAGAAAGACCAACAGAAAAAATACAAAACAATAACAGCAGTCCAACTGATTACTACAAGAACAACAAGTTGCTTGCCCAGGAGACATCAAGGTAAATGGTCGGTTCCCCTCAGAGCAAACCACCTTCCAAGACTAAGACTCAATGGGAATGCATGAGCAGACATGTGCTCTGGTTGGTGACCATGTCCGTCACTGATAAGGGGAAGTGAGGGAAAATAGCAATGAAGCTGCGAGCTAAGCCCTACAAAGTTCAATAGACTCCTGTGAACCTGGGCGGAAACCTGGTTGGCCAGGAGTGTGGCAAGACCTGGAGACGCTTGGGCCCAGAGTCAGTGACATAGCTACAGAGGACTAGAGTGGAGAGTGAGGTGTCCAGCTGATAAGAAGTGAGGGCATATGCATAAGAACACCCACACTTGCAGATAATATCCACTTGACCTGACTTGAATGATTAGATGATCAGAGTTCAACTAGAAGAAGAAAGAAGAGGAAAAAAAGAGTAATCTGATACAATTTGAACAACCTGACCTACACCTATGGATGCAGTAGCTCAAGAGAGAACAAATCTTTACAGAGAGGATCATCCCCACCCCCTCCATACACAGAGTAGAAAGGGATGGGCAACTTGGGAACTGGCTACCGAAAATGGGGGGGGAGAGGCTACAAAGGCAAGAAGTTACTCACTTACAAACTTTCCAGAGGGAGCCTAGATCCACAGGGTACATGGGAAGGTAAAATCTCCACTGAGTGGCTTCCAATCTGTCTGGATGGGGCTGATGAAAGGAGATGGGAATAAGACTCTTGTGGTACAATAGTGAATAATTGTTATCAGTATTGACTGTGAGGGTTGGAAATGTAAAGACTCTTGTGGTACAATAGTGAATAATTGTTATCAGTACTGACTGTGAGGGTTGGAAATGTAAAGGTAGACATTTTGTAGCAAAAGAAGGGGAGTGATTGACTTTGCAGTCCAGGAGCAGAGGTCCCTGGGACCATCAAGAAAGAAGAGCGGAGTGTGGGACCCTACCCAGAGAAACAATGATGCCAGAGATGGAGGCAGAGATGATGACATGGAGAGATGGAGTGGCTGGGAACTCTAGACCCAGAGAGGGAGAGAGGCTGTGTGCTGACAACTCGGGGGCAGGCTTGTAGGGTATTCCCTGTGTTTGGTTGATGATGCATGGAGAGAATTATAACCATGGCAATGAAATGATATACGATAGGATGAATGTAAAACTAATGTTCTCCCTTGTAAACTATCACATAATTCACAATAAAACATTTTTTAAAAAAAATCAATATAAGTATCATCTATATATGAGCATAGACATTGGTTTATATAGTTGTTGTTTTGAGAAGAAATTAGATTAGACATAAAACATGGCAATACAATTACTGGAAAATATTGAGTATACATTAAATGTTATATTTTGTTACATGTTATGAATGTAAATGTACAGCTATATAATCAACTATAAAAACAAACAAGCAAACAATGACAATTTTCAGTTTTATGTCATCTAATCAAGTCTTTTCCTAATTCCTCCTTTGCCTACTCTTGGATGTAAAAGTGGTTTGTTTCCATTGAATGCACCGTGTTCGCTCTACTCTGCTAGACACTTTACTATGAAGCTTCACCAGCAACTTCTTCATCTGGTTATCATTAAATTGTTAGACACAGTAGATTCTCAGAAGTTTTCTAAGATACATAGAACTTAAATTTAACTTCTGTTTTTTTCTTATATCATGGTGTATATATTTCTGTAAACTTAATACTACATTGTTGTTGTTGTCAGGTGCCATCGAGTCGGAACCGACTCATAGCGACTCCATGCACAGCAGAATGAAACAATGTTCGATCCTGGGCCAACCTCACCACCGCTGCCACCCCCGAGTCCATCAATGATGCCACCTGGCTGATCCATCTCGTTGGAGGTCTCCCTCTTTTTCTCTGACCCTCCACCCTACCCAGCATGACATCCTTCTCAAACGATTGTTTCCTCCGGACTACATGTCCAAAGTAGGAGAGACGAAGCTTAGCCATCCTGGCCTCCAAGGAGCACTCTGGCTGCACTTCTTCCAAAACAGATCTATTGGTTCTTTTGGCAGTCCATGGCACCCTCAGTATTCTCCTCCAACACCACAACTCAAAGGCATCAATTCTTCTACGATCCTCTTTATTCACTGTCCAGCTTTCGCATCCATATGAGGCTATTGAAAACACAATGGCCTGGGTCAGGCGCACCCTAGTCCTCAAGCTGACATCTCTGCTCTTCAATACTTTAAAAAGTTCCTGTGCAGCAGATTTGCCCAGTGCAATACGTCGTCTGATCTCTTGACTGCTACTTCCGCGAGTGTTGATAGTTGATCCAAGAAGAATGAAGTCCTTGACAACTTCAATCCTTTCTCCATTGATAAGAATGTTGTTTATTGGTCCAGTGGTGAGGATTTTTGTTTTCTTGACATTGAGATGCAATCCATATCGAAGGCTGTGCTCTTTAATCTTCATAAGTAAATATTTCAAGTCCTCTTCACTTTCAGCGATCAAGGTTGTATCATCTGCATATCGCAGGTTGTTAATGAGTCTACAGGGTTTCCGAGGGTGTAAATCTTTACGGGAGTAGAAAGCCGCATCTTTCTCCCGCGGAGCGGCTGGTAGTTTCGAACCGCTGACCTTAAGGTTCGCAGCCCGATTCGTAACCACTACGCTACCAGAGCTCCTTAATACTACATTAGTACATGTAATAGTTTTCTGACTCTTGAGTATGCTATGTGAGATTTTGAACTGGAAATTATGTCACTTATAGGTAAATTCCCAGTATTTAACCTAGTGTCTAGTGCTTATATATGTTAAATATTTGTCAAATGTATGCACAATTCTAAAATGAACAAATTTGTATATGTTCTTATCTAATTTTTGCCCACCTTATTGCATATTGTAGGGAGTTAAATTAAAGTAAAAACAAGTCAATGTTTAATGAGAAATGTTGAAGAAATTCAATCTAGAAATTGATGAGCTGTGCTAAGCTCAAAGGATTGTCAGTAAATGTGAATTAACTGATAATCTTTCACGTTACCAAATAAATAAAATCTCTAACAAGGTTTCTAAACATAAAATGTACATAGCAGTCCAGGGCTTATCTCACAAGGGCACATCAGGAATTACTAAGAAAAAATAGGATGTAGCAGAAGTGCTTTGTTAAGTATGGAAATCTCTGGGTCCCACCTCAGGCAAAACTTCTGTTACCAAGGGAGATACTCTTCTAGTCCATTGACGCACTGTGAGGAAGGTGAGGGAAACGGCTGTGCAAGATATAGGTCCTGGGGCCAACGCTCCTCAGAGAGTGGTGGCTATAGAGATGGTGGAAGAAGAGTAGCAACCACAAGGCTAGTGATTCAAACCCACCAGCCACGCCTCAGAAACTCTATACAGGGTCACTGTGAGTCGGAACCAACTTGACAGCACACAACAATAAATTATAACCTTGGAGTTCTGGTGTGGTGCTGTAGGATAAGCACTGGACTGCTTACCATTAGATAGGCAGTGCAAACCCACCTTTGACTCTTTGGAAACTCATTCAGGGTTGCTACTCCATGGTACTTGACAAAAGCAACCGTAACCTTGGATGATCTGGTGTGGCATTATATGATAAGCACTGTATTGCTAATCATAATATCAGTAGTTCAAACTCACCTTGGTAAACCTGTACAGGGTTTCTATGGCCACTAGGGGAGGAGACTGAGGCTGAGGTAGTGAGAGGTGGGCAGGACTGAAAGAGATTAAAGATCATTGGAAAGCAAGTGTGGTTGAGAAAGCAAGGAAGATGGAAAGGACTGCTGCTGGTGGGATAGCTGGGAAACCCTGGTGACATAGTGAATGTGTGAAACAGGTTGTGTGAGAACTGAGCATGATTTTTGGAAAATGGACAGTGACTAATGAAAGACCAGCAGTGGAAGAGTCAAAGATTTTATGCAGTCCCTTGGAGAGGCTGCATGGATCAGGTGCCACAGCAAACCTGCTCAGTGACTGTACTGAGTGCATTCTATTCTGTATATAATAAGGTATTCTCACAAAGCCTAAATTTCACAAGGTCCAATGTCACTGAATGTATCATGACCATTATGTGAAACATGCCTGTACTGAGTTTCTATTATGTGTCAGTACTGTGTGTAGCACCAGTACTGCAAAGCCATTTGAACTGTAAGGTCGGCAGTTCAAGCTCACACTAACTGCTCCTCAGAAACCCTATACAGGGTCGTTGTGGGTCAGGATCAACTCGATGGTGCTTAAACAACAACTGTGTTAATATAAAAACATAAAAATTAAAAGGCAAAGATCCTGGTCATCCAGAGAAGAAAGACAAATTTTATATTTCAACCAATACTGTAGTTAATGGATGAATACATCTTTTTTAAAAAGCAATTAAAAAACAAAAGCAAAACCCAGGTACTAATGTGAGTCATTTGTCTACTTTGTTGTTGTTTATAAGTGCCGTTGAGTCAATTCCAACTCACAGTTACACTGTGTAGGGTTCCAAAGAGTGGCTGGTAATTTGAACTGCCAACCTTGTAGTTAGCAGTCCAGTGCTTATCTTACAGTACCACACCAGGATAACACATCTAAGTACATGGAAAGGTCAAAGAATGGTTTGCCAAGTAGAGAAAAAAGAATGTGTTTAAAAACATAGCTCCAAAACACTGTCATTGAGGCATTTCTGACACACAGTGATCACATAGGACATAGCAGAACTGCTGCTTTGGGTTCAATACTGTAAAGCTTGACAGAAGCAAATAACCTCTTCTTTCTTATTCTGGGTTTGAACTGATTATCTTCTGGTTATTAGTCCAGAGCATAACCTACTGCAACACAAGGGCTCCTTAAAAATATGATTGTTGTTGTTGTTAGGTGCCCTTGAGTCAGTTCCAACTCTTATTGACCCTACACACAGCAAAAAGAAACACTGCTCCACCCTGCACCAGCCTATCAATCTTTGTTATGATGGAGTGCATTGCTGCTGCCACTGTGCCAATCCATCTCATTGGGGGTCGTCTCTTTTTCACTGACCCTCCGCATGATATCCTTCTCCATAATTTTCATCTATTCCTCCCTGCAAAATTATAAAAAGACACTAAATGGTTTTTGAGAGGAAAGGAAGATAAACATCTAATGGAGATCCTTTTGGCTGTAATATGAAGTACATTTTGGAGACAAATGAAGACTCTCAGTAGGCAAGGGAAATGTTTGAAGATGAGAAATCACAGTTTAAACAGCCAACAGTGGAAATTAGATACCAGAATGAGTTTAAGATAGGTAAAAAACAAAAACAAAACAAAGCAAAAACAAAAACAAAATAAAAAAACAAATGAGTCACTAAAGAAGTATATTCAGAATGTTGCTTGGAAGTGAGGATGGTGAGTCCTGTCTCACATACTTCAGATATATTATTATCAGAAGGGATCAGTCCCTGAAAAACATCATGCTTGGTAAAGTAGAGGGCTAGTGAAAAAGAGGAAGACCTTGAACAATACGGATTGGCATAGTGGCTGCACCAGTGGACTTAAACATAGAAACAACTGTGAAGATGCCACAAAACCAGGCAACATGTTGTTCTGTTCCACATAGAGTAGCTATAAATCAGATCCAACTTGATCTCACCTAAAATCAACAGCAAAAACTAAAAAGGGTTTTGTTACAGATTAGATTTGAGTGAAAAATTGAGTGAGAAATCAATTAAGACTCAGTTTTCTGGTTATATTGTTGTTGTTATGTACAATGGAGTCAGATCCGACTCATAGTGACCCTGTACAGGGTTTCCAAGGCTGTAAATCTTTACAGGAGCAGAAAACCTCATCTTTCTCCCACAGAACAGCTGATAGTTTCTAACTGCTGACCTTGAGGTTCACAGCCCGATTGGTAACCACTATGCTACCAGAGCTCCCTTTCAACTATATTGAATAGGAAACACTGAAACTGTAGGAGGTTTTGTGATAAAGATGCTGTTATACTCAAACAATGAGTTTGGGAACCTGAAGAGTAAATGCAAGTAGAAATATCATTGTGGTACTTACTAAATTTACAAATAGTAATTGAAATCACGGTTTAAGAAAGTTGGCAGTGAAAAAACTGAAAACAAGTGCTTTTTAGTTTAAGAGTCTGTCTTAATAACTATTTAGCCAAGATTCTCATTGAGAGAAAAAAAGTATTCATGGTAGAGTAGTAAATATTGATATTCAACATAAACATATTTAAATAAAATTATTTCCATAATTTCAGAAGCTGGTTTTAAAATTAGCAGATATTTAACAAAGTGAATACGTGACTATTTCTTCCTCATTCACATATGGACATTTCAGGTTTATGTATTGCTATTTAAAATAATAGGATCGGTGGTAGCAGAGTAGTGAAGCACTCAATAGTTAATCAAAACAATTGTTGTTGCTGTTATGTGCCGTGGAATAGATTCCTACTGACAGAGACCCTGTACAGGGTTTTCGAAGCTGTAAATCTTTACGGGATCAGAAAGCTTCATCTTTCTCCCACAGAACAGCTGGTAGTTTCAAACTAGAATCAGAAATAAACTGTGATACTCTGCTACCATAAGATTTACAGCCTTAGAAACCCTATGGAGCAGTTCTGCTCTGTCCCCTAAGATTACTGTGAGTCAGATTTCAAGAATAGACTCCATGGCAATGGGTTTGGTTTAGTTACAAGAATAGGTCCCTAGGTGACTGAATGAACTTTGGTAATCCAGCAGCTAAGCACTTGGCTGATCACTGAAAGATTGTTGGTTTGAACCACTAGCTGTTCTATGGGAGAAAGATGTGACAGTCTGCATCCATGAAGATTACAGCCTGGAAACCCTTTGTCTAATCTATAGGGTTTGAAAAATGAATATATATTTCTCCAATATATCAGCATAAATTAATACTTTAAGTAAAATATGCATTCTGAATCAATAAACTCTAAGCAATATTTATAATCATGTGGCTTTTCTCCATTTTAATAATTAGTATTGAAATTCAAATATACAAATTTAAGTAGAAAATCATGCATATTGTATGTTTTATATTTGTGGTAACTTTCTTCAAACATTCTAACTCTCCCTGAATTACTTGAATTATAAGATATCATAAATATTTTCAGGCTCAACTTAGATTTTAGAGTCACAGTGGCCTCAGGCTTATATTAATAATGAATTGGTAACAAAGTTGCATAATGAATGAGGTATTCCATTACCAACATAAAATTTTACTTATTTGGAGGAAAAAGTGAATGAAATGTTTGTAATTTTTGACTGTCATCAAGTCAATTCTGAGTCACAGAAACCTTGTACAGGATTTCTGAGCCGATAATCTGCATAAAAGCAAAAAAAAAAAAAAAGCCTTTTATATACATCAAAACATTAAAATTCACATAGTTAAGGGGGAAAAGTGCATTTTCACACTGCTTTAAACATTAAAATTGAAGGGCATAATCACAAAATGTCTACAACAAAAAGCACTCCTTTGGTATTTGGAAACTAGATATGACCTGCGAGTTTTAAGTCTAAATTTGAAGTAAAGTACATGTTCATTGACTCAACAGGTATTCTGATACTTCTTTCTTATCAGAATAAGACATGATCTTCTAGTTTCATCTTTAAAAACTTGTAAAAACTCAGACATATAAGAAAAATATTTTTTTTCTGCTTTAATATGTGAAATCTTATTGTTAGTTTTGCCCCCACTCTTCTGTCTGTTTGCCATACTGTGGTGGCTTTTGTGTTGCTATGATGCTGGAAGCTATGCCATCAGAATTTTAAACACCAGCAAAGCTTCCAGACTAAGACAGACGAGAAGAAGGATATACCCACTACTTCTGAATGTTTAGCCACAGAGAACCATATGAATAGCAGTGAGACATTGTCAGATATAGCACCCAAATATGAAAACAGTATGAATAGCAGCAGACCATTGTCAGATATACTGTGGGAAGATGAGCTCCTCCTGTTTTAAAGGCACTTAAAAAACGCCTGGGGAAGAACTTCCTCAGCAAAGCAGAGTTGATCAGAAAGATCTGATTGGAGCAAAGTTTTCAGGACAAATCATTGGCTGATGTTATAAAACTCAAAATGAAAAGAAACAGCTGCAAAATCCATTAACAATCAGAACCTGGGATGCACAAAGTGTGAATCAAGGAAAATTGGTAGTCATCAAAAATGAAATGAAATGCAAAAAGATCTATATCTGGGCATTAGTGAGCTGAAATAGACTCATACTGGCCATTTTGACTCATACTGGCCATTTTGAATCTGACAAATATATGGTTTATTATTCTGGGAATGTCAAATTTAAGAGGAATATGTTCACATTGATCATCAAAAAGAACATTTCAATATGTATTGAAGTACAGTGCTGTCTTATAGGACAATATGCATGTTCCTACAAGGAAGACCAGGTAATATCACTGTTGTTCAAATTTATGTACCAACCACTAAATCCAGTGATGATGAAACATAAAATTCTAACAACTTCTACAGTCTGAAATTCAAAAAGCATTGATGATTCAATAGTGAATAATTATTATCATGACTAATTGTGACTGCTACAACTGTAAAGGTAGAAGTCTTGTAATAA
>NW_006408720.1:5501391-5508034 GCF_000296735.1 Chrysochloris asiatica | reverse complement strand
ATCATTACTGGTGATGATAATGCAAATGTTGGAAACAAAGAGGAATGATCCACATTTTGGGAAATATGGATTTTGTGACAGAAATAATGCTGAAGAACCCATGATAGAATTTTGTAAGATCAATGACAATTCTTTGCAAATATATTTTTCACCAAAGTATCAAAAGATTAATTGGAGATTGGTATTATGAGAGTGCTTCAAAACGTTCATGAAACATGGAATCAAAAGATAACAGAATTTTCCCATGGTATTTTTTGAAAGCCGTCTTATTCAAAACATAGTGTGCAGAGTACCCATTTTTGCAGTCTTATGGATCACCTATGTAATCAATGCAGGAAAACAAACAAAAATTATTAAGTATAAAAACTTACAATCTCTTAAATAACTTTGGATAGTGTGGTAACAACTGTTTGTTTCCACCAAGTATCTATTTTCCTTTTTCTCCTTTGTAACAAAATCCTGAGCAGTATGCTTCCCTTTTAATTAAAAAAACAAACAAGAAAACAAAACCCCATTGTCATAGAATCAATACCAGCTCTTAAGTGATCCCACAGATTAGGGCAGACTGTCCTACAGGACAGTCTATAACTCTTACAGAAGCACACTATCACACAGAGCAGTTGACAGGGTCTAACTGCTGATTTTTGGAATAGCCACGTAACGCTTTAACCACTGTGCCACTAGATTTACTCTCTGTTATAATATATGGTATAAATAGAGATGTGGCACTTGAAGGACCACTTATAAGAGCAGAAGTATGTCACCTCTGTCTTTCATTTACTTTTTCCTGTTACTGACCTGGAATATAGATGTGATGACCAAAGTGCAAACAACCCTAATAAAACCTAAGATGATGTGGGGGATTGTTGTGCAGTGAATTACTTAATGTTTCTTCTAGCTATAGCCTTTGTAAACTTCCACCAAACAATATGTGCCCTGCAGGATCTGGGTAAGAGAAGGTGGGAGAAGATACTGATAGTATGGAAGGATTCAGCTGTTGGTGTTAGAAGATGTTAGTTGTAATTGTAAAATGTTAATTGCAGTTGTAAAACCTTGAAACTCTAGCATGGGTATAAAATGATCCATTTCAGAAACCGGAGAGGGGATCTTACCACCATTAAAGAAGAAAAACCAGGAATAGAGTTTATCTTTTGGACCCTGAAATCCTTGTGCATTGAACTTCTTTGACCTAGGTACAGAAAACTGTGATACCAGACAGGTGGTATAAGAAGAACATCTGCAGAACTAAGACCAGATCATAAGTCAGAGTGGTTGGCTTTCCAGCCCATGGAATAAATGACACTGACTGACTTTGGGCAGGAAGTTTGCTTGAGAGTGGGGTGTCTCCAGGCACTTAATGGAAGGTAGGTTTGCTGATTGACAAAGTTAAACTGAGAGCTGTTGGGCTGAGGTTTATAGCAGAGTGGAGGGCTGTTGAGCACTGATCAATAGCCCCAAAGGAGCTTTGTTGCCCGGACAGTGCTGATGAGAGGCTGTCCTGACTGGAAGAACTGTGACCTAAACATTTCTGCCCCTTAATTCCAACCTATTAATTTTCCTTATAAACCCCATAATGGTGAGTATGGTATCTGAATCAGTGTTCTCCTCAAAAGGAACTATCATGGTGGGTAAATGTGCTGGACTGCAAGGTTGGCCAGTGGCTCAAGCTCACCAACCGCACCTCAGAAACCCTATACAGGGTCACTGTGAGTTGGAACTGACTCCATGACACTTAACAATAACAGTTGAACCCCAGTGAGGAGTAAAGAGAGTTGTGGAAGGTGCCACATTATATTTGCAGGGATGAATTTCATGCTCTGGAAGTCTCAGACAAGAGATAGGAGTTTGAGTTCTAGATGCTTCATGGAACTTTCATGCCAGCTGTAGACAGATACTTTATGTAAGAATACACCACTATGTGAATCTAGAAAAACTGGAAGTTTTGCAAAATAAAATGGAACTCACAAAGATTGATATCCTATGCACTAGTATGCTGAAGCTATTGGACATCTTGAATTGGACAATCATATGAATTACTATGCTGGGAATAACAAATTAAAGAGGAATGTCATAGGATTATTATCAAAACAACATGCAAATATATAGCTTGAAGTACAATGTTTTCTGTAGTAGGATAATACCTATGCCTCTATTTAAAAAAAAAAAATACAGTTAATGTAACTGTGTTGTAGTGAAATATTTAATGTATCTTATAGTCATTTTGCTGTTTTTAAGTGTCATTGAGTCTGTTCTGACTCATAGACAACCTGTATAGGGTTTCTGAAGAGTAGCTGGCTTCAGGTTAGAAGTCTAGGGTTCAGTCCATAGTGCCACAGCATTCTTTGTAAATCCCTACCGAACGGCTTTTCTTGTTAGGCTGGGTAAGAAGGTAAGAGAAGATGCTGATGGATTATATGATTCACTTGTGAGTGATAGTTAACGAGAATGTGATTGTCAACACTTGGAAATCTAATGAGGGGATTAGTTAATGGTTTCATTCTGTTGAGTATAAAATGAGCCATTTCAGAAGCAAAAGAAGATGGTGGTGGGATCTCACGACCACCCAGAGGAATGAGCCAGGAGTTCAGTGATTCCTTTGGACCCTGAGATCTCTGTGCTTTGATTCTTCTGCATCTAGGGACAGAAATCTGTGACACTTGAGGAGTGGCAGATGAGAAGCAGCAACAATACAAAGAACCAGAACATGAGACAGAGCTGTGAGTTTCTTAGTCCATTGAACAATTAAAGCTAAGTGACTTTAGGCAGGAAACTTGCTTGTAGATTAGGGTGTCTCCAAGTACTTAACTGCAGGAGTTAGGTTTGCAGACCCACATAGCTAGAGTCAAATGCCTTCAGGCTGCAGCTTATTGTGGAGTAGTGATTCCTGTGGGCATTTTTTAGTAGCTGATGGAACTGTGCCCTCAGCATTTTTCTTATCCTGTATTGTAACCTGTTAACTTCCCTAATAAACCCCATAACTGTGACTATGGTGTCTGAGTTCTGAATGGCCATTGCAATGGATCATCAAACCCAACTGAGAAGTACAGAGGACTGTAGGAGGAATGGATGATGCCCTATTTTTGCAATAGTTATAATTCAAAATTACATCACAAACAGCAAAGCCAAGGATGAAGTAATTGATGAATTCTACCAGCAACTTTAGTTTGAAATTGGTCAAACATGCAATCTGCACATGGATTCCAATTTAGAGCGACCCTGTGCACGACAGAAAGTAACACTGCTGGGTCCTGAGACATCCTCAATATCTTTATGTTTAAGATCATTATTGGAGCAATTGTGTCACTTCATGTACTTGGAGCCTTTCTCTTTTTTAGTGCTCATTTACTTTACCAAGCATGTGTCGCTCCCCCCTTTCCCCCACCACTGGACCCTCCTGACAACATGTCAACATATCCAAATTATATAAGATCAAGTCTTGCTGTGTCGGTTTGAACTGAAAGGTTGGTGGTTCAATATCACCAGTCTTTCCTTGGAAAAGACACAGGGTCACTATAAGTTGAAACCGACTCCATAACACTTAACAACAACAACAACCTCACTTTTTTTTTTTTCATAATTGAAAATTTTATTTTATTTGCAGAGTGTTGACATTGTTTCTATTGAGTAGATGTGTCTTGGATAATCCATTCAAAGATGATCACTTAGTCCAACTTGATGAAACCCATATGCTTCACGTACTGACGGAAGCACTGGTGCTACATGTTGAAGCCATATTTCCAGATGAGACCTTGCCGGTTTGAGCACATGCTGCAAGAGTGGGAACCCTGGATGAATTTTTGTTGTTGGTGGTGACCCATCTTGCTTTGAGGAACGCACCAAGGCAAAAGGCCAACCTCACTTTTAAAGAGTATTCTGGCTGTAATTCTTTCAAGAAAGACTTATTTGGTCTTCTGGCAGTCCACGTTACTTTGAATATTCTTCACCAAGAAATAATTCAAATACATTAATTCTTTTGTGGCACATTTTATTCGTTGCAGTGTCCACACATATTTGAAGCAATTGAAAATACTGTAGCTTGGGTCAGAAGCACCTTAGCCCTCAAAGTGCCATCTTTGCTCTTTAACACTTTTAGGTGATCTTTTGAAGTATGTTTGTCCACTTGATTACTACTCCAATAAGTGTGGATTGTGGATCCAAGTAAAATGAAATCCTTGACAACATCAATCTTTTATTCACTTTTAATGTTGTTTATTGCTCCAGTTGTATGGGTTTTTATTTTCTTTATATTGAGTTGGAATCATCAATGAAATCTATACACTTTGATGTTCATCAGCAAGTGTGTCAAATCCACTTTGTTTTCAGCAAGAAAGGTTGTGCCATCTGCGTATTGCAGGTTGTTAATGAGCCTTCTTCCCATCTTGATGCTGCATTCTTCTTCATATAGTCCAGCTTTTTGAATTATTTGCTCAGCACGCAGATTGAATAAATATGATGAGCGTTTACAACCCTGCCACATATCTTTCCTGATTTTAAACCACGAAATATCCCTTTGTTCTGTTAAAACGACTGCTGCTTTTTCTAGGTATAAGTTCAGCATGAACACAATTAAGTGTTCTGTAATTTCTTTTCCCCTAAATTTTATTCATAGTATGTTATGATCCACACAATAAAATACATACAAATACACATTTTTCTGATATACCCTTTTTTAGTCAGGATCCATCTGACCTAAAAAATGGTATCCCTCATTCTATGTTCTCTTCTGAATCCATCTTGTATTTCTCACAACTCCTTGTTGGTATATTGCTGCAACCCTGTTTTAATTATCTTCAGCAAAATTGTACTTGTGTGTGATGTTAATGATGTTTTTCAACAATACCTATATTCTGATGGGTCACTTCTCTTTGTAATTGGAACAAATAAGGATCTCTTCCAGTTGGTTGGCCAGGTGTCTCTAGTCTTCATTTCTTCACATAATGAGTAACTTCATTCAATAGTCAGTTTGTTGACAAATTTCACTTGGTAATCCATCAATTTCTGGAGCCTTGCTTTCCTGCTAGTGCCTTCAGTGAGCTTGCACATGTTTCTGTAATTCCATTGGTCTTTGATCATATGCTTCTTCCTGATATGGCTGAACATCAACCTTTTTTTTTTTTTTTTTCCTTTTTGGTACAATGACTCTGTGTATACCTTCCAGCTTCTTTTGACGATTTTTGTGTCATTAGCTATATTGTCCCTCAATACTGCAAGGGGATACTTGACTTTTTTTTTTCAGTTCTTTCAGCTTGAGAAATTCTGAGTATGTTCTTCCTGTTTAGTTTTCTAACTCCAGGATCTTTGCACATTTCATTGTAATACTTTTATTTGTCTTCTCAACAAAGTATTTTTTTTAAGTATAAGTATATCCAATGCATAATTTGGGATATACTTATAGTAATAAGATTAAATTAACAAATACCTTAAATTCAAAATCAAATGTCGATTTTTCATTTCATCTGACAATCAGACTTGTAAAACTGTTGAAAATCATACTAATAAAAATTAAATCAGGCTTTTCTGATTTGATGGCAACTTCTTGTTGTGATAAATGCAACTTGCAAAACAGAATCCAGGTGGATAGAAGTGAGGTCCAATAAAAAAAAACAAAACAAACATGCTTTGTTTCTCAAACCTGGTCATCTGCACCTTGTGCTGACTGTATATCAGACCATGCTTATGTCTTAAACACAGATACAACCCAAACATCATTTTAGCCAGAGTCCAGAGTTCCACCCAAAATATTAAAGCCAAAAATTCTAATTTGAATTTTTTCCCCAGAGACTTAGTTAAAAACAGAGTAAAGCAAACATATCCAGACAAAGAAATATGGATGAGTATATAATAATTGATTCAAATTAGTCTTATGTTATTTGCACTGAGATCCATGAAAGATAAAAACATTAAATCAAGAGAAAAGATAACATAATTCCTAAACTGCCAATGAATAGAGAAAATTGTATTTTAAATGACCATTATACATGGCTAAATTTTGTTTCAGCTTCTCTTCTTAGGTCTAAATCACCCTTGCTAATTACTATTTGTAACATAACAGCAAACTCCTGTTGTTTTGGATATAGATGAAGGAGCCTACGCTCCTTTAAATGCAAATAAAGAGAAGAAGAGAACAAGGAGAAGAAAGAAGAGAGAGGGTGAAAAACAAGCATTAAGAACCTAGATTAATTGAACTCTTACTATGTGTTGGACACAGTGTTAACAGCTTTAAGAACTTTATCATATTCTCAAACTATGAAAAAATAAGAATTAATTTTAGTCTTATTCTCATGTTATAGGTAAGGGGGCTGGGAAACACAGAGTACCCATCACTACTAGTGGCTGAGGAGTAATTGGAATTCAAATGAGGTTCTCCAGTTCCAAGTCATCATGTCATGAGTTATAATTCACCTCAGAATCTAAACACAAAGAAACGTTACTATGCCCTCCTCTATTTATACATCTATGCTATTTTAATCTTTTGCAATAAAAATACAATCATGTGTTGACTGGATAAATACATACTAAATCCTATCAAATACATAAGCATCCTGGTATGGTGCTGCAGGATAATGTGCTGGACCGCAAGGTCAGTTTGAGCTGAAAGGTCAGTAGTTCAAACCCACCAGCTACTCTTCACACACCCTACACA
>NW_006408720.1:5487027-5494285 GCF_000296735.1 Chrysochloris asiatica | reverse complement strand
ATTGATGGTCTGTCCACAATCTGCCTCTGGTCTTGTTTTATATGATGATATGGAGCTTTTCCATCTTCTGTTTCTGCAGATGTAGTCACTTTGATTTCTATGTATTTCATCTGGTGAGGTCCATGTATATTATATAGTTGTCTCTTATGCTGTTTAAAGAAGGTGTTTGAAATGAACAAATCATTGGTTTTGCAGAATTCTATCATGTGTTCTGAAGCTCATTTCTATCTCCAAATCCATATTTTCCAACTACTGATCCTTTCTGTTTGCTCCCAACCTTTACATTCCAGTCACCAGTAATGATCAATACATCTTGACTGCATGTTTGATCAATTTGAGATTGAAGAAGTTGGTAGAATTCTTCTAATTCATCCTCACTGGCTTTAGTGATTGGTGCGTAAATTTGAATAATAGTGGTATTAACTGGGCTTCCCTGTAGGCACATGAATATTATCCTGTCACAGACAGCATTGTACCTCATGACTGATCTAGATATGTTATTTTGATGATGACTGCAACACCATTCCTCTTCAATTTGTCATTCCTGGCATAGTAAACCATGTGGTTTTCAGATTCAAAGTGACCAATACCAGTCCATTTCAGATCACTAATGTCTAAGATATTGATGTTTATGCCTTCCATTTCATTTTTGACAACTTCCAATTTTCCAAGATTCATACTTTGTCCATTCCATGTTCCTATTTTCAATACATGTTTACAGCTGTTTCTCTTCATTTTAGATTGTGCCCCTTAAGCATATGAAGTCCCACAGGCTTTTCTCCCATGGGCTTTACTCCATTTGCATCATCACAGTCAACTCTACTTTGAGGAGGCAGCTCTTCCCAAGTTGCATTTTGAGTGCCTTCCAACCTGAGGGGCTCATTTTCTGGCACTATATCTGACAGTGCTTCTCTGTTATTCATAAGGTTTTCAGTGACTAAATATTCATAAGAAGTTTGTCACTCTTTCTTCCTAGTCTGTCTTTGTCTGGAAGCTCATCTGAAACCTGTCCACCATAGGTGACCCTACTGGTATTTAAAATACTGGTGGCATAGCTTTCAGAATCACAGCAACTCACAAGTGCAATAGGATGAATGTAAAGCTGACGTTCTCTCCTATAAACTATCACTCAATTCACAATAAAAACTTTTTAAGAAATGTGTGTCTGAGCCAAGCCACGGTATGTTCAATGGCCTCATATGTATTTGAAAATTGGACAATGAATAAGGAAGATGCTTGAAGACCCATTTTAGGTATGATGTTGGAGAATAATATTAAAAGCACAATGGATTTGTAGAAGAACAAACGAATCTCTGTTGGAAGAAGCCAGGGTACTTAGACTTTTTCTATCATATTTCACACATGTGGTCCAGGCGGTCTAGTCCCTAGAGATTGACATCATGTTTATAAAGTGGAGGGTTAGTAAAAATGAGGAAGACCCCTAATGCGATGGATTGTCACAGTGACAGCAGCAATGGGCTCAAGCCTAGCAACAATTGTCAGGATAGCACAGGACCAGGCAGTGTTTCCCTCTTTTGCGCATAGTGACACTATGAGTTGGAACTGACTCAATGGCATCTAACAACAACAACAACATATCCATCTATTAGGAGACTCCCTAGCTGCCATTCAACAATAACCCAGATCAACTTCATTCAGATTGGTGGTCCTCTTTTGGCATCTTTGCCTCATCAGTGTTTCATATTACATTGTTGGACTGAGAAATGAATTCAACTGTAGTTACATAAATCTGCTCCTTCCCAGGATGTGCTCCATAGGTAACAGACATGAGGCTTCCTAAACAATATGCATTTAGATTTTCTAGTGACCATGTTCTAGCAATGGATTTATTCTTGGACAACATGGAAGCCACTTGTCTAAAAATAAATTCAAAGGCTGGAGAGATCAACAAGGCATTCAACAATATGACTGTTGTGTGCCATTGAGTTACTTCCCACATAGAGTGCCCTGCAAAGAGTTTCTAAGAGCAGTTGATGGGTTTTGAACTGCCGTCCTTGTGGTTACTAGTAGAGTGCTGATCCTACAGTGCCACACCAAACAATATATTTAAAAATTCTGAAATGTACCTATTCATGAAGCCTACTAAATTCAGGAAATTTCCAGTAGTTTTCCTTTTTCTAAGGTTTTTTAATTGTATTTAATTTCTAGAAAAATAATCCCAACAAAATTATGTCAATAAATAACCTCACCAAAATACATTTTTTGAAAATTATTTTCAAAGTAAAAATTAGCATACATACTTGTTAATAAACCCTTAAGTACAAATGAGTATCACTTGCAAATGAATCTACATTTTATCCCTGATTTTCTCACCTTCTTTAGAGCAAACACTGAACCATTACATATGTAAATTTTAGAAATTATTTATAAATTATATATATGAGCCCTGTGGGTGCTGTGTTATAAGCATTGGACTGTTAACTACAGGGTCTGAAGTTCAAACCCACCAGCTGCTCTGTGGGAGAAAGATGAGGCTGTCAGAATCAACTCAATGGCAGTGGCTTTAGATAACTAGGAACATTCCATATTGTAATATGTTGTTGTTAAGTGCCACTGAGTCGGTTCTGACCCATAACGACCCTGTATAGTGCTTCCAAGGAGCGGCTGGTAAGTTTGAACCACCAGCATTGCAGTTCAAACTGACCTCGCAGTCCAGCGTTTATCCCACAGCACCAGGACTCCTTAATAATATGAGTATGCAAATATTACATTTTTTGTCAGTACATATGAATCTCCTTCTTTGATCTTAATTACAGGCTAGGATTGTATGATACACACATGCATATATACACACATCATGTATCCTATAAATTGTATTTCTAATTGTTTTTTTACTTTAAAAATATTGTGAAGGTGAACAATTTTATACACAAATAACTAAATTCGCATATAAGGATAATTCCTAGATGGAGATTTTCTGTGGTTAGAAGAGTATCAGCCTTTAAATTTTAATAGACAATCTCTCTAAGTTTGGGCACAAATGTCTTCTCCCACAAATACACTGCCAGATAATCTGATGAGCAAATCAGTACAGATGGCTTAAATAATTTCAAATGATCTACAGGCTTTTCCTAGTCATTAGAGTGGATATGCTATTGTTTTAATAATTATCCTCTACTCTACAGCCAATATTCATTAAGCTTACCATACTTCACAGAATCTACAGTGTATACAAATTTAAAGAAGCAGTATATATTTATGTACTCACATTGATGTCTTCCAAATCTAAATTATTTAGAATAATATTGTTCCTTTTCCAGATGATGGGGGGTCGCAAGTCTCCCTGAATGGCACAGCTCAGAACAGCACTTTGTCCCACAGTTGCTGCAGTAATGCTTAATTTCTGATCTTCAGGAAGATTCAATTGGATTACATCTGTAAAGATAGTGTCAGTAACAGTGGTGAGCATGTAACTTTTTAAAGGTTGATAAGTAGAAAGTTTCTGAATGCTAGTAATTAAGGCTTTTAATTTGAATCAAAGGGGTAAAATCCTATGATGAAATGAAGAAAGTAAAAATTGTTTTCAATAAAAGGTCAAAATGACATTTCTATTTCTTTGATTGACAGGCATCCTCATGAAGCAAAGAACTATTAAACATGAAATGAGTCTCAGAAGTTGAGTTATAATAAGCCCGGCAGATTGTACCCCAAAAAAGAGATAAATTATTTAACTGCCAAACTGACATGTACTGTGTCATCGACATTGAAATAAAAATGATGTTGTTTATTCACTGATAGATTTATACTGTAGGTGAGGTGAGATCATTTCTGGCTGTCTTCAGAGAACGCCAGCTTAGCTGAGTGGGTAAAATGCATCATTATGCTGGGAAACATAAATCGACTCTAAAGGAATAAGATTTATTTGGAAAGTTGAAGGAGAAAAGACTGAAGTTCACTGACCAAACAGCAATTAAGGGAAATTCTGTCAGGTGACTTTATAAGGCAGTGTTGGTACAGTATAATCACTTTCAGAATCTTAAAATTTTAAGTTAACTATTGTATTTTTAATCAACCAATGAAGACATTGATCCTAATAATTATGCTGAGCTATGAATATACTATCTGAAATCTGGATCTGGCTATCTCTTTCTTTCAATTAACAACTGTGTCAGTTTCAATTACTAGGAGAGATGCCTTGGAGAATAGCTGCCAAGGCTGCACACATGTTTTTTGATTGCAGCTGATATTCACAGACACTCTCACCTTTCCACATCAAGATTGAGCCTTTTGTTTTGACTTTGCTCTGTCTTAGCCAAGTTAAAAGTATCACAGATGACTATTGCAATTTAAATTTTGATATGAAAAAAATAGAATTATGATCCTTTGTTCCTCTCTTGTGGTTAATGATATTTTACCTGGAGGCTAGGGGAAGAGAGTAATATACTAAGGGAGTAATATGTGATCAGACACCATCATTGCATTCTCTTCACAAACATTCTTCCTTTCTTTTCACCATCCTACCTTTTTTTACTAATCCTATCTTCTTCTTGGAGAGGAAAGCAAATGCTAATCGAATGATATTTTCTAGAAGAGAGCTATACAATCAACAGCTGTCATAGGGGGAACTTTAGTTTTGGTACCATCAAAATTTTGCATTGGCAAAAATGGCACACATTTTTGTATCATTAGGGCCAGGATCAAATACACTACCCTCCCCCATATAAACAGCTATTAAATGTAAATGTTATATAATATCTGTTGTTATAGCACATTGGCAGCCACACCAATATACCAATATATGATGAATATAAACAGAATTAGACTTACCATTTTGTATCTTGTTATACAAAATTTAGTTTCTAAATATAAAAGTCATATAGTTACCAAATTCATCATTGTTTTTTTTTTGTTTGTTTTCAAAGGAAGGAAAAATACACTTTTGACAATGAGCGACCTCTATAGAGAAATGTTCAGCCCAAGTTTATTCTTTGATATTAATTGCTAATCAAAATGGGTAAAAAAAAAAACAACCACCACCAAAGAAACCTTTTTATGTATAGTTTAGTGCTCTGTTGTTATGTGCCATCCTGTGAGTTTTAACTCATAGTGACCCAATATAAGATTTCCAAGGCTGTTTAAAAGTCTTTGCAGGAGCGAAAAACCTCATCTTTCTCCAACAGACAACTTGTGGATTGTACTGCTGACCTTGTGGTTTGGCAATCCAGTGTATTGTTTTACAGCATCTCCAGCACTCCTAAAGTTCTGTTAATTATATTTATTAACATTGTTGTTGTTGATAAGTGCCATTAAGAATCTGTTCTGACTTCATAGCGAACCTCAATAAGGTTTTCAAGGATTTTTATAAATCTTTGCATGAGTTTCTACTACAAACCAGCTGGTGAGTTTGAACCGCTGACCTTCTTGTTGGCTGTCCAGTACTTGTACTACAGAGTCATCATGCTCCAATATGTATTAATATTCATATTATTCCTGAGCTAGCAAGAACACAGGGAATAATTCAGTTTGCTTTTGAAAACATCCATTCATTTGTATTTTGTTGTTTTTAAGTGACCTTGAGTCAGTGCTGACTTATATCGACCCTGCATAGAGTTTCAGAGGAGCAGCTGGTATGTTTGAATCATCGATCTTATGGTTCAAATTGACCTTGTAGTGTTAAATATGTATATAATGGTGACACTATAGGATAATTACTGAACTGCTAACTACAATATGCTGTAGGATAATCACTGAACTGCTAACTACAGACTTTGTAGTCCAGTGCATATACTATATGTGTATATATTATATGTTGAGTCCTGCATACCAGGACTCCACACACAATATAAAGTTGCATATATGAACTAAGGAGTCCTGGTGTGGCACTGTGGGTTAATGCAACAGACTGCAAAGCGGTTTGAACAGCAAGGTTAGTGGTTCAAGCTCACCAGCTGCTCCTCGGAAACCCTATACAGGGTCACTATGGGTCGGAACCAACTAAATAGCACTTAATAACAATAACAATATGAATTAAGCATATATTCATATATGCTAAGTTAAGTCCTATAGAGTCCTGGTGTGGTGCTGTGGACTAATACACTGGACTGCGAAGTCGGTTTGATTCACAAGGTTGGCGGTTCAAGTTCACCAGCCGCTCCTTGGAAACCCTATACATGGTTGCTATGGGTTGGAATTGACTCAATGGCACTTAATGAAAAAAACACCAACAACATATGAACTAAGTAAATTCATTGGTCATTTCTCAAAATCAAGGGATTGTATCTTTAAATAAATTTAATATCATGATTTCTTTTAGCTTTTACAAAACTGTTTGGCACACCTTTACTAGGCTTCCCGAAAGTTACTATCAAGCAAAGACTTAATTTGACAAAATCACAAGTGCTAAGTGCTTTCTTCTTAAATTCTATGAAGAACAATATAACATATATAAAGTAACTTATGAAAATATATTAAATTTGTATTAATTTCCATAATCAAATGGCAATTATGTCTATAAATAAGTTAAATAAACTAAAAGAATATCCATGAATCTATCAGTAAGTCTTTTCTATAACTAATTTTTGTGAGTTATTAGTAGAGGTTGTTTGTGTCTAAACATCTGTATACTTGAGTGCTCAAAGTTGGTCCTTTAGAAATAAGAGTTTCAAAGAAAAAATAATATTGTCAATTCTAATTTATATTTGCTTGGTTATGTATTAATACTGGCATATTTTATTTCACCACATATTATCTTAAAACATCTTACAATCATTACACACAGAAATACTTTGCAGCAAATGCATCAATAATTTTTAGTACCATCTTTCATTTATTCCTAAGGATAATATTTGGAAAATCTTCTTTATGTAAAATTTTTGTTGTTGTTGTGTGCCATGGAGTCGGTTCCGACTCATAGCAACCTTGTACAGGGTTCTGAGGCTGTAAATCTTTACGGGAGCAGAAAGACTCATCTTTCTCCTGCGGAACAGCTGGTAGTTTCGAACTGCTGACCCTGAAGTTAGCAGCCTGATTTGTAACCACTATGCTACCAGAGCTTAGTCATCTGATGCTATGTCAAAATCATATAAACTGGATAGAACTGATGGTACTTAGTGTTCTAAAACACTTCAGAACTCCTTTAACCTACAAATGTTGTCTGTCACTGGAGCAACACAAGTACTCGAAGTCAAAAGTTTGAGCTCCAACTATGGCATTTCCTTTGATCTCATGCTACAAAGACTAAAATGTTACTGCTGGTGGTGGCTGTGTGCCGTGGAGTCAGTTCTGACTCATAGTGACC
>NW_006408720.1:5482591-5486927 GCF_000296735.1 Chrysochloris asiatica | reverse complement strand
GATACTTAACAACAACAACATCAAATATATACTGAAGATTTAGAAAATAATTTGCAAAGTTTCTGATTCCCATTGATGGAAAAAGCATTTATAATATGATTTCAATTTTACATAATTTAATGGTAATTAATCTTACGTCTGTGAAAATTAATAATGTATACTGTATAAAGATTGATTAATGTCTGAAACTTTAAAAATTCTTCCTTGTCAGCAAAGTGAGAATATAGCTTACAATTATAAAATCATGTTGCTTTTTCAACATATCAGAATTCTACATCTAAGAAAAACATTATCAATATAGATCATTGGTAGTGGTTATGTGCCGTGGAGTTGTTTCTGACTCATAGTGGTCCTGTACAGGGTTTCCAAGGCTGTAAATCTTTATGGGAGCAGAAAGCCTCATCTTTCTCCCACAGAACAGCTGGTAGTTTCTAACTGCTGACAGTGAGGTTCGCAGCCCAATTCGTAACCACTACTCTACCAGAGCTCCTAATATAGATAATTAGAAACATATTTAACTAAATTCCCAAACTTAGGTAGTATTTTTAGTGGTATACAGAACTCATTTTAGCTAGTTTTAAGTAGGATCAAGTTTCATGAAGAACTTTAGGAAGATCATAGACTATCTGGGAGAGAGAATGTCTGCTTTGGGATAGGAGATGCCAACAAAGAAGCTCAAGCTGCATATTGGGACTGTCTGATGAATACCATGTGGCGATATTCTAGAAAAGTCACTGTGAGTCAGAACCAACTCAACAGCAGTTAAAAATAACAACAAGGAAGAATCTACTAATTCTTTACACTGTCATCCACTGCCATAGCACGGGTCAGAAGGAAACCCAAAAAACAAATCCAGTGCCATCATGTCTATTCTGACCTTATACAGTGTTTCTGGGATTCCTGGTGTGATGCTCCAGGATAATGCACTGGACTGTAAGACTAGTTTAAATTGCAAGGTTAGTTGTTCAAACCCACCAGCTGCTCCTTGGAAATCCTATACAAGGTTGCTATGGTACAGAACCAACTCAATGGTACTTAATAATAATAACAACATTGTTTCTGTGACTGTAAATTTTTATAGGAGCAGATGACCTAATCTTTTTCCCATGGAGTGACTGGTAAATTTAAATTACTGATCTTAGGGTTACCTGCATAAATCTTTATCCATGGTGCCACCAGAGCCAAGAGCAAAAGAAACCTGTAAAAGTCTGCCTTCTTATGTTCTTACTTTGTTCATCAAATGTCTTTGTTAGTGTTAGTTCACATTTCTGCATTACAACTGCAAGGAAAGCTAAAGTAAGCAAGCTTTATGTTTTTTACTTCAGGGAAGCAATAGTCATAGGCCAGGAATTGTCAACATATTGAAAGAGTATTCAAAACCTTGCGGGCAGTCAAAAACACATGTCCACTTAAAAAAAAAATGATAATCTATACCTATATTGTTTATTTATGATAAAAATCCTATTGACAGACGTGTAAGCAGAGCCAAATATAATCTTCTTCTAATTATGGCAGTTATATAGTTAAACTTTAAAAATACATTTTGATAACTTCATATTTTATATATAATAATTAAAATAAAACACCAAAAGTATATTGCAAAATTTAATAAATATACCTTTTTTTCAGAGCTCATTGGATATTCAGTTTTAATTTTGAAAGGTTGGTTGTTATATGTACACTATAGATTATGAATGTTTGTTCAATTTAATGAAATATGTTTCAATATTAAAGTGAAACTTTCTAAATACGATAAATCTTTTAAAAATTCATATAAAACTTATCTGTCCTTCTACTTCTAGCCAAAATAACTTGATTTATATTGATTTACTTACCCAGTACTTATTAATCATATATAATACTAGAGACATAACTTATTCAGAAATCATTTTTCTAGAAATTTCAAATCCCTTCAAACTAAGAAAATAAAAAGAATTTATGAGATCTATATACAAGAATGTACCCACTTTGACAAATTATTCACAGAATATCACTCATAAGGTATTCACTCTTATTCTTGAAACAATTCAATAAGTTTATTTGGAGATTTCAAGCCATGGTATATTAGAATAAGTGGACATTTTGTAAATAATGAGCACATAATTACTCTGTACTGTGAGCACTGGATGGACTGTGAACCTCAAATTCAGGGACTCCAGACCACCAGCTGCACTGGGTGAGATAGATGAGGCTTTCTGCTCCTGCAAAGATTTACATGCTGGGAACCCTACACAGCATTGCTATGAGTTGGAACTGACTTCTCAGCACTTATCAACAACAAACAAAATTAAAAATAATACTTAACAGACTGATATTAAGGATGAAAATAGAAAAAGCAAAGGGTAGACACAACATTTCATAAAGCAAATTCAGAATGATTTTACTAACAGTATGTCTCTCAAAGAAATCCAAATGTCCCAAGAGTACATATGCTATGGCACAGTATTCTTGATAGTTAAACATTATTTGACATATAATATATAAAGAAAGTGTCTAGATGTGAGCATATTTACAAAAAACTTGCATCAAAATTTAAAATATGGGTTAAATAAAGTTTCTACCTTGATACTTTATATTATACAAGAAGATTAATATGATAAAACAAACGAGTATTTTCTTGGGTTTGTGATGTGGGGTTCTTTATGAAGCAGGGATAAGCAGGGTCTTCATATGATAACTAATGGACTGTGAGTGACAAGGTCATCGGCTGGTGCACACCAGTAAGAAAAAGATGAAGTTGTCAGTTCCTGCAAAAATTTAAAGCTTTGGAAACTCTATACAGGGTAGGTATGAGTCAGAACTAACTCTTGACAGCACTTAACATCAACAAAAACAACAGCAATGAAGAAGCACAAAGTAAGTGGAAGGACAATGGCTTTCTTGAGAAATAGTAATAAAAATAATCATTTAGAACTAGATGGGCAGCACCTAATAGTATGTAAGTAGGGCATAAAATTTCCATATCACTGAAACAAAAGTATAATTGCATCTCCTCATATCCACATATATCCAGTAGCCAGAGGGTTTTTTACTGCTTTTCATCTTCTACAATGATGCTCATTTGGCACTCAAGAAAGATGGGTTTTTTTTTGTTTTATCCTGTTTTTAGTTCACCTTTGGAACTTTACCCAGTTGAATTGGGTTTAGATACTGAATTGCTAGGAATGAATCTGAATGGAGAAACTTGTTGCCTCATCCTAGAAAACTTAACCATTTGATGAATATTTTGTTGTTGATATTTCTAATACATTATGAACTACGTAAAGCAGAATATGCTTTACCCTCTTCTAACACTCCATGAGCTATAGGCTGGTACTCAACCATAAACACGATTGCTTACAGACAAACTATTGGTAATTAAGACAGTCACAGCCATTGAGCACACACATACATGGTTTCCAGAGATTATTAACTAATACTAGTTTTGCTATGTTTCTTCCCTGTTATACCTATCTACATTCTCTAAAAGTACAAAATATCATAAATATGTTTATCTCTGCTTTATTGAATATGCAAAGACTTACTACTTTATTGACTATACAAAGACAGTCATTCCAACAGATCAAGGGGATACTGAATGGTTTGAAATCAGGAAAGGTATAAGCCAGGGTTGTATTCTTCAAGCAATCTGTATTCTGAGCAGATAATCTGAGAAATTGCATTATATGAAGAAGAATATGGCATCAAGGTTGGAGGAAGACTCATTAACAACAAGCAATATGTAGATGATACACCCATTTTTGCTAAAAGCCAAGAAGACTTAAAATATTTACTGAGGATCAAAGATCAGCATAGATTGCACCACAAGATAATTAAAACAAAAATTCTTACCACTAGACTAATAAATAACATCAGAATAAATGGAGAAAAGATTGAATTATCAAAAACGTCATTTTGCATGGATCCCTATACAGGGTCACTATGAGTCAGAATCGACTCATGGACACTTAACAACAACAACTATCAACATTTATGGAAACAGCAGTCAAGAAATCAAATGCTGTAGTGCATTACACAAATCTGCTACACAAGACCTCTTTAAAGTGTTCAAGATCAAAGATGTCAGTTTGAGGACAAAAGTATGCAAGGGACATAGCACAGAAGACTAGACTGGAGAGTGAAGCTGATATGAAGTGAGGGGAGATGCACAAGAACACCAATACTTGCAAATAGTACCCACTTGACCAGGCTTCGATGGATGCATGATAAGAACTCGACTAGAGGAAGAAAGAAGAGGAAAAAAGTGTAATCTGCTACAATTTGATGAATTTGACCTATGATGTACTAGCTCAGAAGAGGGAACAAATCTTTACAGTGAGGAGCATTCCCACCCTCT
>NW_006408720.1:5473963-5479791 GCF_000296735.1 Chrysochloris asiatica | reverse complement strand
TTTAGCTTTTTTTTTGGATTACTTTAGGAAACGAAAAGACTTGCAAAGAAGTTTCTCCCTATGAAACTGCACTTTCTCATTTTTTACAACTTGACATAAAGCTATGTTGTAGGTTTGCTTCAGATTTGCCATTTCAAGGAATGGCAAATCTGAAGCCAATGACACAAGTGTAGGTAGCTGTTGCTGTTTGTCATCTATTGAATTTGGACTCATAGTGACCCAATGAGACAGAGTCTAACTGTCCCCTAGGTTTGTCTAGGCTATCATCTGTATGAGGCATGGGGGATAGTTCACCAGGTTTTTGCTACCACTGAGCTACTAGGCGTGTTCCAACCTCTGAACTTGGGTTACTAGTGAAGTGCTTAACCAATGCTCCACCATGATTACTTAAGTTAAAACATTCAATTAGGTGACAGTATTATCCACAAGAACTTAGGTAAATATATTATATGATAGTGCTGAAAGGAAAACAACCTATTGTGAATATTTGTAAAATATTAGCTAAAGCAGATGATAATTTTTATAACTCTGATGGAAAAATTCCTTTCAAATCACATAAAGAGCAGGGGTTGTTATAATCAAGATTCTGCTCTTCTAAACAGCTACATCTTTTTAAAATATTAAATTAATATTTCATTCAACTCATTAAAATACTAGTCTCATAATCTTCTTACTCTGGTCATGTTTATAAATTGTATTTCAAAAATCTAAATTCCAGGGCATAAAATACCCTTATTTCCAACAATTATTTGGATAACTTGCTAAAAGCTCTCTTAAATACAATGAAACACAGGAAATTTTAACAGTAATATTTCCAAGTTTTTTTTCCACTTAGCTACTGCAATAAAAGAAGTTGCTAATTAACATCTGGTGATAATAAATACTTCAGCTAGAAATCAGGAAGAGAGACATTCAATAATCCCAGGTGAAATAAATTAATTATTCCTATAATGAGAGAACCGCAGTTACTCAATGACAAACTCCTTAACTTACTGGGATATTCTGATGATACCCTTCAGAACAAAGCATGATTCAAAATAAATGTTAATGCTTACCTAATTTAGATATGTCGGATATATGCAAATATAGCATTATAAAAATATCTAGGAACTTTAAGATTAACTGATTATCTGTAAAATGCTATGTGGGCATATTATATTTTAAGGAATCCTGGTAGCATAATGGATAATGAATGAGGCTGCTAACCACAAAGTCAGCAATTCAAATCTACCAGTCCCTCCTTGGGAAAAAATATGTTATTTTCTTTTCCTGGAAAGAGTTACAGCCTCAGAAACAATATACAGGGTCACAATGAGTCGGAACTGACTCAGTGCCACACAATAACTACTATTACTGTTACATTTTTATTATGAAAATGAAATGAAATAAATTAAACGAGGGATTTTGTCGTTGCATTTTTCTGGGACCAACAGACTAGATAATTCTGAACAGACCTTCTATTACAGAAGCAAAGCAACAATAACAACACACAAAGGATCTTGGGCTAAGTAGAGAAGCACACTCTTAAAAGCATTAAAGAGTATTGATGTGGCACTGGACTGTAAGATTGGTTTGAACTACAAGGTTGGCGGTTCAATCCTACCAGAGGTTCCTAGGAAGCTGTATGTAGGGTCGCTATAAATTGAAACTGACTCGACAGCACTTAACAACAGCCAAAGCATTGAAAAGATAATCATTTCTCAATCTGTCTTCTGAAAAGAACTGTAGCTCAGAAAGACAGAGAGAGAACATGGCAACTGCAGTTACAGTTTCCTTCAAAAGTTTGTCCTATAGAGATGATTGATATACTCAAATACCTTTATGTGGCTTCTTGATCTGTGAGGTGTACAGGAGAAATGCAATAACTAACCACTCTCTGTGCTAAGACTGAGGTGTCACGCTCTAGGAATAACTGGAAAAACTTCAACACTACTTTGTCTAAATGTCTCATAAAATATAAATCCTCCTTTTCTGGAAGAAATGGAATCACTCTAGTCATCTAATTGTTATATGCAATCAAGGTGATATGACACAGAAAGAGAAAGTACAACATAAAGTGAATGGCCAGAAACAAAATGTAACCGTAATATGAGGGGGCTACAAAAATTTCATGGAAAAATATTTTACTTCAATTTTTCCATGAACTTTTTGAACTCTCCTTGTATATCCATAGGGCTTATAAAATTTACTGTGTAAAATATGTTGTAAAATATATTTTTAAAACTAAAACCCCTAGGTATAAGTTTTGATCAAAAAAAAAAAAAACTATATGAAAATTCACATTATAAGCTTATGAAAGAATCAAGGAAATTATGTAACTAGAAAATGTAATACTTGAAATGAAGAAATAAACTGATGCATTTAATAGCAAATTGCTCACTAAAGAATAGAGTTGTTGTTGTTATGTGCCGTGGAGTCAGTTCTGACTCATAGCGACCCTTGTACAGGGTTTCCGAGGCTGTACATCTTTACGGGAGCAGAAAGCCTCATCGTTCTCCCACGGAACAGCTGGTAGGATAGAACTGCTGACCTTGCGGTTCGCAATCCGATTGGTAACCACTACTCTACCAGAGCTCCTTAAAGAATAGAGTAGTAAACTGGAAAAGTGATTAAAAGAATCATCACAACATAGAAAAGCAGGAGGACATACAACTGAAAACACAGAGCAGATTAACCTAAATTTATGTGCTTTCATAACAACAACTACAGAAGGAAAATAGAAAATAAGACAGAGACAATATTTGCAAAAATAACTGAGAACGTTCCAATATTCAAAGGCATCAATTGATAGGATGAAAGAGTCCATCGAATTCCAAGCAAAGGCAGTGAAAAAATTAAAATAATCTATATAAACATATGATAAGAATATGGTGGCTCCGTAGGATAAGAATTGGACTGCTAACCACAAAGTCAGTGGTTCCAGCCCACCAGCCACTCTGCAGGAGAAAGGTACAACTTTTCTCTCAAGCAAAGACTTGTTGTTGTTGTTGTTATGTGCCGTGGAGTCGGTTCCGACTCATAGCGACCCTGTACAGGGTTTCCAAGGCTGTAAATCTTAACGGGAGCAGAAAGCCTCATCTTTCTCCCGCGGAGCAAGCTGGTAGTTTCGAACTGCTGACCTTGAGGTTCGCAGCCCGATTTGTAACCACTACGCTACCAGAACTCCTTTAAAACCCAATAAAGGCTGTCATGGGTCAGAATCAACTAGATGGCACCTCCAACAGACATATAAACAACCACCACCAACAACAACAGATATATAACAGTTAAAAAAAAAAAAAAAGACAAAGTGGCAATCTTAAAATTACACAAGTAAAAAAAATACAGATTGTCTTTACAATAAGGAGGGTTAGAGAGATAACTCATTTTCATCAAGAAATATAAAAAATAAGATGACAATGAAAGAATGCTAAAGTGACAAAATAAATCAAATTTATAACTATATATGTTTAACGTTTAAACATTATAATAAAATAAATATATTTTTAAATACACTAAGGAATTTCACCTTCAGTAAACTTGTTTAAAAAATCTCAAGGGTATATTTGAGATGGAAGTAAAATGATCCTAGACAGAAGCTCAAATATGCAAGAAGGAAAAGAAAGAAATGTGTTTAAGCAAGTGTGCTAACGTCGATGTTTCACGAAGTTGGTTTGAACCATGAGGTCGATGCTTAGAGCTCAAAAGCCCTTACTCAGAAACCCAATGCAGGGTCCGTATGGGTTGGAACCGACTCTACAGCACTTAACAACATATACACACACACATATATGTATGTATACACACATATGCAAACATTTATTTATTTATATGAGTGTATGGATGTGTATGTGCACATATACATATATGTTCAGTTCCAAATCATATCAATCCTGTATAGGGTTTCTGAGGAACTGCTGGTGAGTATGAACTGCCAACCATGTGATTTGAACTGACCTTGCAGTTGAGTTCTTATCCTAGAGTGCAACACCAGGACCCTAATATATGTGTGTATATGTTGTTATTGCTATTATGTGCCATTGAGTCGATTCTGACCCATAGCAACCCTGTATAGGGTTTCCAAAGAGCAGCTGATGAGCTTGAACCACTGACCTTGCAGTTCAAATGGCTTTGCAGTCTGACACATTAGCCCACAGGACCACACTAGAACCCCATATGTGTATATGTGGGTCTCATAGCAACCATTAACAACAAGAACATGTGTGTGTTAATATACACACACACACACACACATATATTTGTAGTTGTTGTTAGGTGCCATCCAGTTTCTTCTGACTCACAGCTATCCAGTTGCTACTGACTCACTGCAACCCCATGCACAACAGAACAGAACAAAACAACATATATATATATATGTATATATATATATATATATATATCACAGTTTTCCTTCATATTTATGGTCACTGTATCCTAGGATTCACCTAACCTCAAATCAAAAATATTCTTAAATAAAATAAAACCAATTAAGGGTTAAAAGTCATCCAGCATTCTTTCTAAGGTGCATAAAGTGGTATTTAAATAGTATTTACATTGTATTAATAATCCAGAAGGTATAATCTAGAGATGTGATCTAGAAGCAATTTGTTGGTGTTAAAGTGCTAAATGCATTCCTACTCAACCAATGCACATTCTCTCCCATATACTTTTAATCATCTCTAGAGCTAATCTAAAGATGATTAAAAGTACATGGGAGATGATGTATATAGGTTATATAAAACTTGAACATCTGAGGGTTTGGGTATCTGCAGGGTTCCTGGAACGAAAACCTTGCAGACAACAAAGGACTAATTGACAATACAAATATGTTTTTTAAGTATGAGCATGATCAATTGTAAATGAAATTCAAAGTAGTAAACTGGAGAAATAATTAAATAGACTTATGAAGGGGAAATTTTAACATGAACAGATTATTATGAATCCTCATTTTTCAGTCAGATTAAATAATTAGTTAATCAATACCCATTTCCTGTATGCTAACAATGTGTTCAGTGCTGTGTTAAAAAGCTATTAGATATAGGGAAGAATATTAACCTCTGTTCATACCTTTAACTTATCTCTAGGGAACCCCAGGTTGTCAATTTTGGAGTCAATCAAATGACACGTTATCTGTTCTGCCTTTGATAAATTGAATTTTTTTCACTATTTTTTATTTTACAGTCAGTCAGACAGAGCTAAATGAATGAACTATTCCCTCCCTGCAATATAACAATTTTTTAGTATTTTCAGACTGATGAAAAATTTTAGTATTCTTTACCTAATTAAGGCAACTCCACAAAAAAGAGATTGATATTTGTCTCATAACACAATGCAAATACTGATTAAACTGAAAATAGAATCCAGAGTATTTACCTCCAGATGAAGTTTATACAACTAAAATCTCTCTAGTACATTTATGCTGCAGCTAATAAATGTTAAAGATAGGGAACTGAATATTGGCTGTTCATTCTGGCAGCTCTTCAGAGTGTCCAAAGATGGCTTCAACTGTGCAAATCACAAAACAAATTTAACAATTCAACCAGAATTAATTAGGCTATTGAGGATTGGTGGTGCTAATCAAAATCACAGGATACCTTTGTTTATATTGGAATGCCAATTTATTCATTCACAATGGGAAAGCATCAGCTTTAGTAACTAGTGTCAGCTGTGAGCCTGGGAATTTCCTTTCTAATACACAGGTCAAAAGCTTCACAAGAATGATGAACAGAAAATTACAAAAAAAAAAAAAAAAAGGTTTATGGAATTTTTTCAGAAACTTTGAGATCTCCTTTTATATATCTTTATTTGTATGTGTATATAAAATATTGTAAGCTTAACAACTGCCAGAA
>NW_006408720.1:5451034-5473863 GCF_000296735.1 Chrysochloris asiatica | reverse complement strand
TATGTTTGAAAATAGAGCATTAGCTCAAGGGCACAAGAGAGTATCTTGGAACCTTCTCCTCAAGTAGAGTCCCTGTTTGGTGCAAACACTTGGTTGCTAACTGAAAGTTTAGAGGTTGGAGATCAACCAAATGAGCCTCAGAAGAAAAGCCTAGTGAAGGATGTCTGAAAAAATCTGCCGTTGAAAATCCTGTGGAGCACAGTTCTGCTCTGACACATAAGAGGTTGCTATGAGTTGAAATAAGTTGGACAGAGTTGTTTGTTGTTGTTTTCACATCAGTAAATATTTCCATTAACTGATGTGTGGTGGCATAATGGTTAACGAAAAGATCAGCAGTACTTATCCATGAGCAATTCAAACCACCAGTGGCTCAAATGCACTAATGTCTTCACAGAAGAAAAGACCTGAAGATCTGCTCCTATAAAGATTTCAGCCAAGGGAGAATCATGTGGGATAAGGTATAGGGTGTAAGGACAATATGAGTTGGAATCCACTCTGTGATGACATAGAGCAGTGGTAACAAATGTTTCCATAATACTGGATACAGTAAATTGCACCCATAGACCAAATTTGGCCTAAAACCTACTTTTATAAATGAACTTCTACTCCAATACAATTTTACTTACTCATGAATGTACTATTTATGTATCACCTCAGACCACTTTCATGCCAAATAATCAGAGTAAAGTAGCTGCTTCAGACATGGTATGAGAAACCTAAAATATTTATTCTCTGGTCCTTCAGACAAAGTTTCATTGTTGTTGTTGTTAAGTGTTATCAAGTCGGTTCCGACTCATAACAACCCTGTATAGAATCACTGAGAAGCAGCTAGTGAGTTTGAACCTCAGACTTTGCTATTCAAACCAACTTTGCCATCAGTCCAGTGCTTTTCCTACAGTGTCACACCTCTAGGAAACTGGCCCTTCACAGAAAGTTGCCTAGTCTTTTGACATATTACTTTGCTGGTGTTTGCATTGATTGAACATGTTCAAGCTATTTCAATATCATCTGGAGGATTCTGCTCATAATCTAGGTTCAGAACAATAGACACAACATGATTAACGGAGAATACATTACAATTATTTTCATTAATACACAAATGGATTAACGGAGAATACATTACAATTATTTTCATTAATACACAAGTGTACAACTTCTGTTGTACTCATTTTTTAACCTTCCTTAGAGAAGGAAGTTCTGTAATGAACAGTATGTTTTTGCTATGTACCATCAAGTCAGTTTCAATTTATAACTACCATGTACAGTGTTTCTATAGGGATGGTTGGTTTGAACTGCCGATTGGTTACCAATCTGGTGCTTATCCTACAGTACTACACCAGGCCCCATGAACAGTATGTTGCTGTTGTTGTTAAGTGTTGAGGAATTGTGACTCAATCCAACCCTGTATAGGGTTTCCAAGGAGCGGTTGGTGAGTTTGAGCCACCAACCTTACAGTTCAAACAGACTTTGTGGTCCAGTGTTTATCCTACAATGCCACACCAGGGTTTATATGATAGCTAGGGAAGTTTCTCGAGTCCTAGCGTGGTGCTGCTGTAGGATAAACCCTAGACTGCTAACCACAAGGTCAGTGGTTCAAACCCACCAGCTTCTCCTAGAAAACCTTATATAGGGTCACTATGAGTCAGAATGAACTCAAGGGCACTTGACAACAATAACAACAAGGGCAATTTCTATACTCATGCAAAAAGACAACATGAGTCTTAGTGTCTGGAAATAACATCTTATAAGCCTATCTTCTCCAACTTATTCACACAGAACAATTATCGTTCCTTCCCTTTCCTTGACATCCCATGAAAATACTAATTCACACTAACATTTCTCAGCCAAAAGGAAAGCAATCTGAATTTCTCATCTAAGTCACTCACAGCACTAATTTGTTAACATGCTTGAATCTCTAAGAAAGTATTTACATTTTAATAGGGAGCATTTTAATTCAAAATTGTCTTTAACCACCAAAATGAATAGTAGTGATGTTTTTGAGAAGGAAAACCTTTTTAGTAACACTTATGAATTCTATGCTACCACTTTTTTTCTGTCTAAGAAATGAAAGGAACCTGAATATGAAATCAGATTTCCTTTCCTGAAAGTTTACTTAACACTTTGAGTCATTTCTCTTATTCATGCTGAAGACTGTAGTAGTTGTTATGTCCTGAGGAGTCCCTTCCAACGCATAGCTACCCTGTTTAGGGTTTCTAAGAAATGGCTGGTGGATTTGAAACACTGACCAGTTGTTTAAGTTAATTTGTGCATAAGTTAGAGTGAGCTTAAAAAGGTTATAATGAAATGGGTAGAGATCTGGAGTTTGAAAACCAAAAGGGACAAACAGCCTCAGTATTTCTCAAGCTAGAGGAACTGAAGGGAAAAGTCAAGCCTCAACTTGCAACAACAAATGATTCTATAGGCAAAATACTGAATGATGAAGAAAGAATCTAAAGAAAATAGAAGGCATACAAAGAATCACTGTATCAAAAAGAAACAATTGATGTTCAATAATTTCAAGAAGTAGCATATGATCAAGAGCCAATGACACTAAAGGAAGAAGTCCAAGGTGCATTAAAGGCATTGGCAAAGAACAAGACTCCGGAGAATTGATGAAATGCAAACTGATATCTTTCAACAAACTGATGCAGCACTGGAGGCACTCAATCATCTATGCCAAGAAATTTGGAGGATAGCTGTCTAGTCAACTGACTGGAAGAGATCTGTATTTGTCCCCATTCCACAGATAAGTGATCCAAAGGAATGCAAAAATCATCAGACAATGTTATTAATATGGCATGCAAGTAAAATTTTGCTTAAGATAATTCAAAAACAGCTGCAACTGTTCAGACAAGGTTTGGAAAGAGGTATATCATTACTGACATCAGATGGATCTTGGCTAAAAGCAGAGAATGCCAGAAAGATGTTTACCTGTGCTTTATTGGCTATGCAACGGCTTTTGATTTTGTGGACCATGACAAGCTATGGACAAAATTGTGTAGAATGAGTGTTCTGGAACACTTAATTGTGCTCTTGAGGAAACTATGCATAGACCAAGAAGCAGTTTTTCTTGAGAAACTGGTTTGTATGCAGAAAAACATGGCATCACAATTGATGGAAGACTCATTAACAACCTGAGATATTTAGATGACACCATCTTGCTTGTGAAACTGAAGGGAACTTAAAATACTTACTGATGAAGATCCAAGACCACAGACTTTGATATTGGTTGCATATCAATGTAAAGAAGACAAAAATCCTCACCACTGGACTAATGAATGAGATGGGTTAGGAATAAAACTTGATATAGTTTCAGGGTTGGGTTTATATTAATTAATTAATTTTTTTTTTTTGAAATGTACTTGATTTCTTCCTCATTTAGAAGTTCTGTAACTGTATTGTACCCTCTTTTTACTTTGTAAATTTTTATTGCTGTTGCAAACTGGTATCTCTTGTTTCCTATTTCCAGTTTTGTAAATTTTTTTTTTATTTTTGGTACTCTTCTATCTTGGTGAAGTTCTGGGTGACACTGTTATATAGCAGTCTCAGGGTGTTGACAACTATTGTTAGGTTTCTGCCCAAAGAATTCCCTTTAGTGAAGTTGATCTGGTTTTTACAAATTCTTTTAATTTCTGTTTATCTGAAAATGTTTAAATTCACTGCCATATTTGATGGGCAATTTTGCTGGGTCCATGATTCTTGGTTGGCAATTTCATTTATTCAGTATTATGTATGTCATCCCATTGCCTACATGATTCTGCTGAACAATCAGAGGTTAGTCTTATTCGTTCTCATTTGTAGACAACTTTGTATTTCTCTTAAGTTGCTTTTAGGATTCTTTCCTTGTCTTTGTTTTTCAAAAGTTTAATTATAATATGTCTTGGTGATTTTCTTTTGGGATCTATCCTTTTTGGAGTTTGTTCAAACTTTTGAATACATATCTTCTTGTCTTTCACATTACAGACATCCCCGCCACCCCCCTCCCCCCACCCCCCAATTTTCTCTGTGCGTATGCCTTTTCTTTTCTTTTTCTTTCTTTCTTTTTTTTTTTTTTTTTGTCTCTTTCTGTTCTGGAATTCCAACCACATATGTTATTCCCCTTGATGGTGTCCAACATAAATCTTAGACTTCCATTGGATTTTTTTGTTCTTTTTTCTAATTCTTCATCTAACAGATGAATATTGAGAGATTTGCCTTCAAGCTCACTAATTCAGCCTTTCATTGATTCAATTCTATTTCTGTGCCCTTTCAATGTGTTATCTATTTTTAAATTTTTAACCTTCTGGTTTTCAATGCTACTTGAAATATGTATCTTTCAATAGAGCTGATCTTTTAACAGCTTAGAGAGTTTTTTCTTTGCTTTTAAGGATCATCATGATTGTTCAAAAAACATATTAAAATTGCAGGCAATAGCATTCAATGATCTTCTACCATCATGTTGAATACTACACATATGTAAACTTAGACCTCTTTGCTTTATGCTGCTAAAATCACAAATGGTAATATTTCTCTGTTTTGAAGCTATGATGAACTTCCTGGAAATATTTACAAAAGAAAATTAGACAGAAAGATAATACTACAACACTCAAGAGGAAAATAATAAAGGAGATAATGCTGCTGTGTACAAATTGAAGCATACATTGTTATACAGTAAATATTTTAGATAGAAAACTCAGTACAGTACATATAGAAGCCAGTAATGTAAGTAAGTATTATGACTGTCAATGCATATGTATGACAGGTTATATATGTAATATACCATTATATGTCTGGCAGCATAATTGCTCCTGTACAAGAGATCTGATGTACGTGCTTTGCATGCAGGAAGCAATTGCATTACTTATATCCCAATAAGGCTTCCTGAACTCTATTTTAACCTTATGGAACCAAAGACCAAAGTGTGGTCAGACTTTTCCCAAAGGAACATGATTACATATGTGGCACATGCCTATATATGGTTAGAAAAAAACCTGGTGGTACAATGGTTAAGCCCTCAACTGTTAATCAAAATGTCTGTGGTTTGAACCCATCAGCCTCTACATGATAGACGGATACAGCATTTGGCTTCAGTAAAATTTAGAACCTTAAACACCATATGGATCACTTCTACTCTCTTTTATAAGTTCACTAGAAGTCAGAAACTACTCTAGGGCAATGGGCTTGGTTTGGGTTTTATATATAGTTAAAATTATGTGGGAGTGGAGTTCCTTATTATTACTCTATAAAAACTTGATAAAACAAGGTAGATTTTATTTCATTTCTAAATGTGGACTATGAAAATGTTACACTGTATTGTGTAAATATATATTAACTAGGACTTGATTCATTTTTAAGCTAGTAATGAAAATAAATACAAAGAAAAAATAAAATAAAATGTTTCTTTCCAGAAAACCATACTGCATAATGAAAAATGAATTCAAAACTTGTAAATACTCATGTTGCCATGTTTCTAAGTAAATTCACCCAAACCAATATTTATGATGTCATTTATTCTAATAAAATCATGTGTGGTATGAAAATCATTAAATATTGTTGTGATGGCATTATGGGTCAATACACCAGACTGAAAAGCCATTTGAACTGCAAGGTTGGAGGTTCAAGCTCACCAGCTGCTCCTTGGAAACCCTATACAGGATCGCTATGGGTTGCAACCGACTTGACAGCATTTAACAACAACCTCCTTGAATTGACCAAAGCCTTCTTAATTCCCATCATTTGCATGGAGGGACCATGCAAATAGGGTTTACAGCACTCTAATGCTGGGATTGGTTAGTTTTGTCATTTGCTAGGTTTAAAAGGAACCATATTAATAGTGGAGTCCTGGTGTGGCGCTGTGGGTTAAAGCGCCAGACTACAAAGTCATTTGAACTGCAAGGTCGGTGATTCAAGCTTACCAGCTGCTCTTTGGAATCCCTATACAGGGTCACTACGGGTTGGAATTGATTCGATGGCACTCAACAACAAAAACAACATATTAATAGCAGGAACAGATGATCCCAGGACCATCAAGGAAGAAGAGCATGAATGGAGAGTGAGATCCCTACATAGAAAAGGATAAACAGCAGAAGCGATGACAGAGCGAGACAAAGCCGCTTCAAGATTCTAGGCCCATGGACTAAATAAAACTGAGTACCAATGGGCCAGAGGGTGGCTTGAAGTATGTGCCCTTTAGACATTTACAGAAAGGTTAAAGTAATTTTGTTAACTTGCCTAAGCAGGGCAGAGGCCAAAGGGCAACATGGTTAAGATGTCAAAGAGAAGAGTGAAACTTGCCTGCAGTACAAGCAGAGAAAAGACGTATCTGATTGGAAAACTGCTGCATTCTGAATGTTTCTGATCCTGAACTGTGCCATGTTTATTTCCCAAATAAACCCACAATCATGAGTAGTGTTATGAATGCTGAGTGGTCTGCACAATGGGTGATTGAGTCCAGATGTGAAACAGAAAGTGCTATGGAAGGGATATTTGGCCTCAGAATAGGATAAAGAAGATTGCAGGGAGGATGTCTGATTTCCAAGTCATGGGAATCAACCTTAGGTTGATTGTAAGTTTGATTCTTCATATTGCTTGTAAAGTCAGAGGAAGTACGACATGGCTTCTAAACAAGTTTTGCAACTGATAATATATATATTTCATATGATGTTAAAAATTCTTATTTACTAGGAGAGAAAAAGAACTTCTAGATTTCAATAACATGGCCTATAAATAGTAAACAAAATATATAAGTATGTGAAATATTATCCAATATGATCAAATTTGTATAAAATAATCATAGTGAGAAAATCACATTGGGTAAGTATAAACTTTCTGCTGGCATAATTCTTAATTTATTTTCTGATTCTTACAGGAGGTATGTTATAGATATTAGTTTCATCTACCTGTGAAGGGGATTGATTATAATGAATACATACCTTGCCAAGATTATGTCATATGCAATGCATGATAAATAGTCCATAAAATAATTATTTTAGTTATTATTCACTCTATTAATTTGTATAAGGTAACATATTAATAATCAGAACATAGGATATATGAAATATGAATCCAATAAAATTAGAAGTTGTTAAAAATGAAATGGAACACATAAAGATCAGTATCCTAGGGATTGGTGAGCTGAAATAGACTGGTATTGACTATTTTGAATCTGGCAATAATATGGTTTACTATGCTGAAAATGACAAATTGAAGCGGAATGGCATCACGTTCATCATCAAAAATGTTTTTTTTCAAAAGCTATCTTGTAGAATAATGCTATATATGATAGGAACATACCAATGTGCCTATACTAAAGATCAGTTAATAACATTATTATACAAATTTATGCACCACCCACTATAGCTAGTGACTATGAAACTGAAAAATTCTATCAACTTCTTCAGTCTGAAACTGATCAAACATGCAATCAAGTAGTATTGATAATTATTGGTGATTAGAATGCAAAGGTTGGCAACAAAGAAGAAGTATCAGTAGATAGAAAACATAACTTAAAGACAAGCAATGCCAAAGATCTCCAGGTAGAATTTTGCAAGAACTATGGCTTATTAATTGCATATAACTTTTTTAAACAACACAAAAGATGACTATACACATGGACCTCATCAAAAGAAATACATAGAAATCAAATTAACTACATCTGTGGGAAGAAATCATATAAAACTCCATATCATCAACCAAAAGAAAGCCAGAGGGAGACTGTGGAATAGACCTTCAATTTCTCATATGCAAATTCAGGCAGAAACTGTAGAAAAATTAAAACAACTCCATGCCAGCCAAAATTTGATCTTGGATATTGTTGTTGTTGTTGTTAGGTGCCATCCAGTCGGTACCTACACATAGTGACTCTATACACTGCCCATTTCTGTGCCAACCTCACAATCATTGCTACATTTGAGCTCAAAGCTGCTGCTACCATACCAATCAAACTCGTTGGGGGGTCTTCCTCTTCTTCACTAATCCTCATTTTACTAAACATGATTTCCTTCTACAGGGATTGGTCCCTCTAAACGATACTGTCTGGAGTCTCAGAGTATGGAGTATGAATTGGCAAAAAGAAAATTTCAAAGGACAGCTCAAGAAAACAATGTCAAAAGACCCCCAGTGAGATGGATTGGCAAAGTGGCAGCATCAATGGGCTGAAGCATAACAACAATTGTGAGGTTGGCTCAGGATAGGGCAGGGTTTCATTTTATTGTGCATAGGGTCGCTAAGAGTTGGTACTGACTCCATGGCACCTAACAACAACAATAACAAATTCAGGTGGGATACATTCGAGGTCATAATTTGGCTCTCATGGACTTATTTTCATTTTCTTCAACTTCAGCCTGAATTTGCATACCAGCAATTGATTGTCTCTTCCACAGTCTGCCCCTGGCCTTGTGTTTGTTGATGATATGGAGCTTTTCTATAGTCTCCTTCCACACATGTAGTCAATTTGATTTCTTCTATGTATTCATCTGGTGAGGTCCATGTGTATCATCTTTAATGTTGTTTAAAAAAGGCACTTGCAATGAACAAGTAATTCATTGGTATAACTTGTAACATTCTATCATGTGATCTCCAGCATTGTTTCTATCACCAAGGTCATATTTTCTAACTATTGATCCTCTCTCTTTGTTTCTAAGTTTTACTTTTACATTCCATTCATCAGTAATTACCAATACATTTTGATAACATGTGGGCTAAGGTGCCCCTGACTGAAGCCTTGGTATTTTCAATAGCTTCACGTGCAGGTGAAAGTTGGCCACTGTATAATGAAGACTGCAAAAAAATTGATGCATTTATGTTCTAGCGTTGGAAAAGAATATTGAAAATACCATGGACTAATAAAAGAACAAACAAATCTTTATTGAAAAAAGTATAGCCATAGTGCTCCTTAGAATAAGCCAGAATGGCTGACTTAATCTCTCATATTTCAGATATATTATCCCAGAAGGAGCAGTTCCTGGAGAAGGACATCATACTACATAAAGTGGAGGGTCAGCAGAAAAGAGGAAGAGCTCCAGTCAGATGGATGGGCACAGCGGTAGCAGCAATGTGCTCAAGCTTAACAACAATTGTGAGAATGGTACAGAACCTGACAGTGTTTAGTTTGGTTATGCATAAGGCCTTATGAGTTGGAACCAACTTGATAGCATCTAATAACATCAACATTAATATTACTATTCATTTGCTTAAAACTAACTTGCAATTACTCATAACTGTATTTGAATAAAATATATGTTTATATGTGTGTGTGTTTAAATATATGCACATTGTTTGTCTTTGAGTGGATTCTGACATGGACATTGACATAATGGGACATTGAGTGGATTCTGAGTGGACATTGACATAATGGGACATAGTAAAACTACCTGAAAGAGTTTCTAAGGCGGCATTCTTTATGGGAGGGAGTGGTGGTGGTGCTGTAGGATAAGCACTGGCTTATTAATTTCAGGTCAGCAGTTCAAACCCACCAGCCAGCCAGCTTCCAGGGAGAAAAATGAGGTTTTCTGCTTCTGAAAAACTTTTACATCCTCTGACACCGTATAAGGGGTTGACATGTGTCAGATATGACTCAGTGGCAGTGGGAATCTTTACGAAACAGATCGTCAAAGTCTTTTATCCTATGTAGTTATTGGTAGGTTCCAATGTTTAACTACTTTACCAAAATAGTAGAAACTTGAGTAAAAATACGTAACAAGAGTAAAAATATATAACACCTGCATAGCAAATGCTTTCCTTGAGATCATGTAGTTTCCAAGGTCACTGTAAGAATCTCTAAGAATATCAATAACCATGTATACTTTCTTCACCTTTTGTTTCACACCTAAACTAACTTAAATATTCATTAAGCAATCTATATATATTGTTTTAATTAAATAGCAATATTTTTCTTCCTCAATGGATCTACATTAAAAAATTTTGATATTCCAGTATAAAATAAGATTTGATAAATTATGCCAAAAAAAATTATAAGTTAAAAAAAACAAACAAAAACAGACCTCAATTTGGCCAGCTTATTTATGAGTTGGGCTGCTAACCTCAAGCTCCACAGTTCAAAACTACCAGCCATTCTGCAGGAGAAAGATATGGCTTTCTGCTCTCATAAACATTTATAGCCTTGGAAACCCTATACAATACAGTTATGAGTCAGAACCAACTCCATGGCAGACCACCACCATCACCACCATGCATGCCTGATGGATTACAGGCATGACATTATAGGATAAGCGGTGCTCTGCTAACCAGAAGGTCAGCAGTTCAAACCCACCAGTGGCTACGACCCAGAAAACTCTATACTGGGTCTCTATGAGTCAGACGATGTATTGCATTGGGCAAATCTGCTGCACTGGAACTTTTTAAAGCACTGAAGAGCAGAGATGTCAGCTTGAGGACTAAGGTGCGGCTGACCCAAGCCATGGTATTTTCAATAACCTCATATGGATGCGAAAGCTGGACAGTGAATAAGGAAGATCGTAGAAGAATTGATGCCTTTGAGTTGTGGTGTTGGAGGAGAATACTGAAAGTGCCGTGGACTGCCAAAAGAACCAATAGATCTGTTTTGGAAGAAGTACAACCAGAGTGCTCCTTGGAGGTCAAGACGGCTAAGCTTCATCTCTCCTATTTTGGACACATTGTCCAGAGAGAACAGTCACTGGAGAAGGATGTCATGCTGGATAAGGTGGAGGGTTAGAGAAAAAGAGGAAAACCCCTAACGAGATGGATCAGCCAGGTGGCATCATTGATGGCATCAAGTGTGGCGGCGGTAGTGAGGTTGGCCCAGGATTGGACATTGTTTCGTTCTACTGTGCATGGGTTCGCTATGAGTCAGTTCCAACTCGATGGCACCTGACAACAACAACAACATGAGTCAGAACCTACTTCACAATAACATGCATGCCTGACCTCCAAATTTGGTCATAGGATGGCAATATTTTTTTTCTGAAACTACATAATAGTTGAGGAAGATTTAGTCATTTGCATACACTGTTTAGTTTAAAAAAACAAATCAAACACAAATCCAGGCAAATCTGACTAATCTCAACCATAGATGACAGAGTAGATCTGCTTGAAGAGAGTTTCTGGGGCTGAAAATCATTACAAAAACAAACTGTTTCTACCTCATCTTTCTCTCATGTATAGGCTGATGGTTTTAGCCTGACATTTAAACCACTGTGCCGCAAGGGCACCTTAGTTTACATATATAAGCAAGGAAATACAGAAGAAAGGAAGGAATAAAGGAAGGTAAGTAGAAAGGAAGGAAGGGAGAAAGGAAGGTGAGGAGGAGAAAGGGAGAGGGGAAAGAATGAAAGAGGGAATGAAAGAAGGAAAGAAAGGAGAGGACTTAAGCAAAATAAGGGGAAAAAGACAAAAATATTGCATCTAAGGGAAAAGATATATAATCTAAAATTGAAATCAATAGTCAGTACTTCATTATATATTGCTTTCATTTTTTAAAATAAAATCAATAAAACATATAACAAATATTTATTGCCTATTTGGTTCATGCTCACCAGTCATTCCAGGAAACCTTATATAGGGTTGCTAGAAGTCAGAAATAACTCAACAGCACTTTACAACAATTGTGTATCCTAAAGAGCCTTGGTGGTGTAGTGAATTTTGTGTTGACCTGCTAACCTTAAGATCAGCAATTTGAATCCACCAGCTGTTCCATGGGAGAAAGAAGAGGCTTTCTGATCTTGTAAAGATTTACTGTCTCAGAAATCCTACAGAGAGTCACTGAGTTGGAATCAACTTGATGGCAATGGGTTTGGGGTTGGGTATTGTGTATCCTACATTCTTTAGCACAAATCATGCTATTGGGGAGTTGGAACAACACAGTTCCAAGAATTTTAAGACTGAACTCTGGTTCATGTTGTTACCATGTAAGTACTGAAAAAATATTGTGCACCTTCAGTGTGTTAGTGTTACAGTTTTCCAATATTAAAAGGTTGCATTCAAATGGCAAAACTGCCAATAAGCAAAACTAATTTCTAAGAACAGACAGATTAGTACAAATGCTTTGAAAGGCTGTATGAGTACAAAATAGATTCTGTCTTCTACTAGAATATCTCAGTAACTGAATTCACACAATCTATGTCCACAGAACTTAGCAACAATGAATGCTGATATAAATAATTTAATTTACTTAAAATTGAAGAGGTATAAAATAGATGATTCTCAGAAAGCTCTGTTCCCATTTTTCAGATTATTCAGGTTGAGAAAAATGCACAATAATTTGAGCCAATCTGCACTTTCTAAGGCCCACACTATACATAAACAAATCAATGAAAATATCAAAAGAAGATGTTATAATTAAATGAGTTAAGTTGGATTTCAGGGAGAGTTCTATCATTATATGTGATCTACAGAAAGAACGGTATGCATTTATCAAAGCTGCAGATATTTTCAAAACAAACTTCAAACCCAGAAGAAGATAGCAGAAAGTATCAGAGTGATGAAAAGTGAGAAATGGAAAAACAGCAATGTAGGGTGAGATTTAATTTAGATAAATGTGAGGTAATACACAGAAGGCATGCCACAGGAAAACAAATTGAAGAATATTGGTTAGAGACCATCACATTGAGATTGACCATGAATATTATGGGAGAGAAGTTGGCTACATGAAAAGAAGAAAAAAGTGAATAAAATGTGATATATGATGGGTAATGTTACTTATTTAATCCTTAAACCTGGAGTTCATGTATATTGAGCAGTGCTGTTGTTGTTGTTTTATGTAGTTGCATTGGTTCCAACTCACAAAGACCCCGTGAGTTCTAAGGACCAACTGGTGGGTTTGTACTGCTGACCTTGTGGTTTGAGTCCTGTGCTGATCTACAGCACCACAAGGGGAGTCCTCAATAATAAAAATGATGAACAATAATTTAGCAAATGAAAATAATAATGAAGTCTTTGAACAGCAAAACTAATTACAAAAATGTATTAAACACTGAGTTGTTGTTATTGATGCTAAGTGCCATTGAGCCAATTCCAATTCACAGTGACTCTGTATAGGGTTTCAGAGGAGTGGCTGGACGGTTTGAACTGCTGACCTTTGAGTTAGCTATTCAATGCTTATTCTACAGTAGCACCCCAGGGCTCCTGATCACTGAGTGGTGCTAAATATTACCTTGTTTTTTTTATCTTAACATTTAACAGTCTAGTAAATCATTTAGTCAACAATGTTATTATACCTATTTTGTTAAGGGAAAATTACATAAAAAAGGAGTTTAAGTAATTGATCAAAGTTACACAATAAGTTGTGGAGAAGATTATATTAAACTTTAAAAATTTCAGTTTAAAATGCAAATAAGGTGAATCAAATGAAAATATGCAAAAACTTCACAGATTAATATAGGGAGATAAGGTTTAACCAAAATAACTTTTATAATTAAATAAACATTAGCATGCATTAAAAATTTACTATGTATTAGGTTATGTTTTCCATGCCTTATTACTTTAAGTTATTTAATTATCAAGAATCACATGACTGTGAATCATTATCTAAATTTTAAAGTTATTGGTATCAGAGCAAAGCACAATTATGAACAATGATTAAAGTTGGCCAATGTATAAAGAAGACCATAGAAGAATTAATGCATTTGATATGGTGTTAGAGAATTATATTAAGGTACCATGGACTACCAAAAGAACAAACATTTCCATGTCAGAAGAAGTACACCCAGAATGTTCCTTAAAAGCCAGGATGGTGAGACTTAATCTTTTATACTTCAAACATACCATCCAAAGGGACCAGTCCTGGGAAAAGGACATCATTCTACATCAACTGGAAGGTCAGTGAAACAGGAGAATACCCCCAATGAGATGGATTGGCACAGCGAGAGCAGCAATGGGCTCCCGTTTAGTAATGAATGTGAGGTTGTCACAGGACCAGTGTTTAGTTCTGTTGAGCACCGGGTCACTATAAGTGTGTATTGACTCAATGAAACCTAGAAACAACAACAGTTTTTCAAGTAATATTTAATATCATACAGTTTCATTTCTAGAAAAATATGTTGTTGTTGTATACTGCCATCGAGTTGGTTCCGACCCATAGTGACCCTGTATAGGGTTTCCGAGGAGCAGCTGGTGAGCTTGAACTACCTTCCTTGCAGTTCAAATGGCTTTGAAGTCTGGCACATTAACCCACAGAGCCACACCAGGACTCCTAGACAAATATGGTCCAGGATTTATTTTATCCATTTTGTGCTTACAAAAATCCTTCCTAACCATTGATTAAAATATGTGTATTACCTTATAATAATCAATTTTCTGGCTTTTATATTTTTTGAAATATTTCATATTGAATTTCTCCTAAGGTCTGAAACTTGAATATAAGAATTTTATTTTTCTAATAGTTCATCACCATGTATTTTATATTATTTTGGATTAGGTAGCAATAATAGAGTAGTATTTGTTGTTAAGTGCCTTTGAGTCAGTTCCAAGTCATAGGGACTCTGTATACGGTTTCCAAGGAGCTACTGGTGAATTTGAGCCTACAACCATACAGTTCAAATTGACTTTCCAGTTCAATGCATTATCCCACAGAGCCACACCTAGACACACACTATTTTGTTCTTTCCAAGGCACTAGGAAAGTTGTATACAGATGGTGGCTTGAAAAAGCCACCAAATAACTAGGGTATATCTTCTTCACCCTCTCTGTCCTTCCACATTCAAGGTTACCTCTTTTCAAAGATTACTGTTGCGTAAGTCTCAACATGTTAGAACACAGGAAAGTAAAAGAGAGAAGTGAACCTTTTTGGAAATTCCATACCAAGGTTAAACTTATCATTCCAGTAACAATTAATTATATTTAGATTTATATTTGAATTAATTAGTCAATTAACTAAACTTATTCTTATAATGCTTGTTTCAATCATCTCTTGCCACATAACAAAATGCCTTATAATTTAATGGTCTAAAGAGAAAAACAATCTATTCACTCATAATTTTTTTAGGTCAATATTGTAGCTCTGACTCAACTAAGCAATTATTCTTCTCTCTGTCATCCACATTGTTTCATTCAGTTGGTGGATTTCCTAGGCTTGAAAATGCAAGATGTTTCACTTATATGCCTATGGAGATTTGTGTGACATCGCTGAATTCATTCACATGAGCATTCTCTCTTACTCTTAGTCCTCTACTTTGAGCTTCCTCATATACAAAGATCTCAGAATATTTGTATTTCTTAAATGTTGGTGAGCTTCCAAGAAGGAGAATTCCAAGAGTGGTATACCAAAAGTTGAAACTACACAAAGGCCTAGCTGCAAATTTTACACATCAGTGACAGTTACAGGACCAGCTATTATTTGAGGGGAAAATAAATAAATCTCACCTACTGAAGGGAAGATTGGCATAGAAATCATGGCAATTTTTATTTTACCACATTGTTTGAAAACATGTTAGGGTCTCTCATTCATAACATAACATACTCTTATATAGTTACAAATATACAGAATTTTTCTTGTTACAATAAACCTATTTTATGAATAAGCTGACACAAAAAAAACTTACTTATTTGAATTATTGTGTTAATACATGTTTCTTTAATTGTTTTGTTTTCTAATTATTTACTGCTAGAATCAAGAATAGCACTGTTGTGCATTCACCTTGAAACAAACAGCATTCTCAATTTTAATACTTTTTAATTGTTAACTTTACGTTTTCTAATTATGCAATTACATCATTTGCAAATAATAATTGACTTTCTCTAAACTTGTTTCTTCCTGATTTTATTAGCCTTATTATGGTTAGTTCATTTCAAAATAAATAACTTGGAGTCATGAATTACTTCATTTCATGCAGCACTGGGTTTCATTAGGAAGTATTTATACCACCACATACTGCTATATTTACACAATGCATGTTGTTGTTAAGTGCCATCAAGTCGATTCTGACCCATAGCAACCCTGTAGAGGGTTTTTAAGGAGCAGCTGGTGAGCTTGAACCACCGAACTTGCAGTGGCAACAACCTTATGTGGCACTGCAGGATAATGCTGCATCCTGCTGCACCACACAAGATCGTCGGTACTGCAAATTCTGGTGTGGCACTGCAGAATAATGCTCTGGACCACAAGGTAGTTTGAAAGACAAGGTTAGCAGTTCAAACCCACCAGCTACTCTTCAGAAACACTATGTATACTACTCATTTAAATATTTTATATGGAAATAAGCAAAAATTATTTTGAAGTTTTAAAAAAAAGTAATAATGTTTATTTGAGAAAATTCTCTTAACTTTCCTGGACTGTAAGAACCAACTTCACATTTGCCATTTATAATAAATTCTATAGTGAACAAATTCTTTGTTTTTCTTCACAAAAAGATGACTTTTGGTAAAATACATAGAAAATGTCTTTGTTTTCTAATGTTGAACATTTCAGGATTGTAAGCAATAGCAGCATGTGGTCATTGAGCACTTAAAATGGATTTAGTACAAATTATAATATATTGTGAGTATTAAATTCACACTTAATTTTATGTTGTTGTTGTTAAATGCCTTCAAGTAGGTTCTGACTCATAGCTAAGTTGTATAGAATTTCTGAGGCTGAAAATCTTTGTGGTCACCACACGTCTATCAATTTGTCATACTGCAGTGTATTGCTTGTTGCTGTCATTCTAGAAGCTATACCACAAGTATTTTTAATTACCAGCAGGGTACACCCATGGTGGACAGGTTTCAGCTGAGGTTCCAGACTAAAAACAGACTAGGAAGAAGGAGAGACAGGCTAATTCTGAATATTTAGTCACTGAGAACCTTATGAATAGCAGTAAAGTACTGTCAGATAGCACCAAAACATCGTATATTGAAACACGATGAAGAGTACTAGAACACTGTGAAATACAATGCCAGATGATGAGCCTGTAAGGTTGGAAGGCCTTCAAAACACAACTGAGGAAGAGCTGTCTGCTCAAAGTACAGTTGACTGTGATGAAGCCAACAGAATAAAGCCTTAAGGAATTGCATTTGCTGATGGGGCACAACTCAAAGTGAAGGAAAACAAATGTAAACATCCATTAACAATTAGAACACTAAATGTATGACATATGAACCTAAGAAAATTGTAAATTGTTTAAAAAGGAAACAGAATACATAAATATCAATATCCTGGACCATTATTAGCTGAAATGGACTGATATTGGTCATTTTGAATCTGACAGTCTTATGGTTTACTATGCCAGGAATAACAAATTGAAGAGAAATAGTGTTGCATTAAACATAAAAAAGAGCATTTCAAGATCTGTCTTGAAGTACAACGCAGTCTATGACAGGATAATATCCATACGCCTATAGAGAAGAACAGTTAATACATTATATTTACACACCAACCCTTTTTAAACAACATAAAAGATGACTAAACATATGGAATATACCAAATGGAATAGATAGAAATCAAACTGACTACATCTGGTGGAAAATATCCAAATCAACAGCCAAAACATGGCCAAGGGCAGACTGTGGAATAGAAAATCATTTACAAGTTAAGGCTGAAACTGAAGAAAATTAAAACAAGTCCATGAATGTCAAAGTATGATCTTGACAATATACCACATGAATCTAAAGCTCATCTGAAGATCACAATTGATGCATAGACACTAAAGGCTGAAGACAAGAGGAGTTGTGGATGACATCATGAACATCATACAGAAAGAAAGCAAAAGGTCATTGAGAAGAAAAGAAAGAAGGAAAAAACCTAAAGGAATGTCAGAAATAGACTCTAAAACTTGCTCCCCAGCATAGAGATGCTAAAGCAAATAGAAAAAATGAGTAGCTAAAAGAGCTGAATAGAAAATGTCACAGGTCAACTCTAGAAGACAAAATCAAATAGTGAAATTTTAGACATCAAAAAGGAAAGAAGATGCTCAGCATTTCTCAAGCTGAGGTAACTGAAGAAAGAATTCAAACCTCAATTTACAATATTGAAGGATTTTATGGGGAAATTTTTGAATGGTACACAAAGCATACAAAAAGATGGAAGGAATACGCAGAGTCACTGTACCAAAAAGTAATGGTTAATATTCAACCATTTCAAGAGGTAGCATATATGATCAGGAGCCAGTGATACTGAAGCTAGAAGTCCAAGTGCATTGAAAGCACTGGCAAAGGACAAGCCTCTGGGAATTGAAGGCATACAAATAGAAATATTTTAACAAACTGATGCAGATGAGGCACTCATTCATCTATATCAAAAAATTTGAAAGACAGTTACATGGTCAACTGATTGGAAGAGCTCCATATCTATGCCCATTCCAAAGAGAGATGACCCAACAGAATTTGGAAATCATTGTACAATATCATTAATATCACATGCAAGTAAAATATTGCTAAAGGTAATTTAAAAATGGTTGCAACACTACAATGACAGAGAACTTCCAGAGTTTTCAAGCTGGATTCAGACGAGGACATGGAATGAGGGATATCATTGCTGACGTCAGATGATTCTTGGCTGAAAGCAGAGAATACCAGAAAGATGTTTACTGTGCTTTACTGATTATGCAAGGGCTACGGATTATGTGGTTCATGACAAAGTATGGACAAAGTTGCAGAGAATTAGTATTCCAGAAAATTAATTGTGCTGATGAGAAACTTGTACATAATCCAAGAGGCAGTCATTCAAGCAGAAGAAGGGAACACTGTTGTTGTGAAGTGCCGTTGAGTCGATTCTGACCCATAGTGACCCTGTATAGGATTTCCTAGGAGCAGCTGGTGAGCTTGAACCTCCAACCTTGCAGTTCAAACAGCTTTGCAGTCTGGAGCATTAACCCACAGCGCCATACCATGCCACACCCAAATGGTTTAAAATTAGGAAATGTGTACACCAGGGTTGTATTCTTGCACCATGCTTATTCAATTTGCATGCTGAGCACATAATCTGAGAAACTGAATCCTATGAAGAAGAATGTAGCATTAGGATTGAGATGACTCACTAACAACCTGCTTTATGCAGATGATACCACCTTGCTTGTTGAAATGAAGAGGACTTTAGATACTTTGTGAAGAAGATTTAAAGATCTTTGTCTTTGGTATAGGCTGTATCTCAATACAAAGGTCAGAATCTACTCGACAGCAGTGGTTTGGACCTTTGCTTAGAGAAAATTTGGAAGAAACTAGAATTAAAAAAAAGTGAACCCAAATAAGAGACGGTAAAATCTGATGAAACAATTGTACATTTCAAACAGTAATTAATTAAAAAAAAAAAAAAAAACTGCCTCAGAAATGGAAAGTGAACAATAAAATTAATTTCAACTACTGTTCCTGGCCTTTACTAGCTGAGTAAGCTTTGCTTATCACTTAACATCTGAAAAACTGTTGTGTTTAATTTAAAAATTAGTGAATCATAATTTCTCTGATAATTATCATCTATAAAATGCTAAAATTAAATACATAAAAATACAAAATATAAAAGTTTGAGTATAAATTATAATTTCCTATATATGGATTCTATGAATATATTCACTAATAATCAGATAATATTCAACATGAATGAGGGCACCTAACAACAGCAATTAGTGCTAATAACATGGTATTATAAAGTATCTTTAAGTCAAAAAACTAGACCAAAGCAGATTGTGTTTATTCCTCAGCCATCTTTTTAGTTAAAAAAACAGACCAAGGAAGATTATTTATTCATTTCTGAGGCCCAAAATCTCATGTTTTCTAGGAAGAAAGTATTGTCTTTCTAAAATAGGAACCCATGATGCTGTGACTTGTTTGTTGTTAGGTGCCATGGGGTTGGCTCTTAATCATAGCGACCCTATGCTCAACAGATTGAAATGCTGCTTAGGCCTGTGCCATCCTCCCAATTGTTAGGCTTGAGCCCATTACTGCTGTCACTGTGCCAATCCATCTCCTAGGGGGCCTTCTTTTTTTCACTGACCCTCCACTTTATCTAGCATAATGTCATTCTTCAGGGATTGGTCCCTCCTGATAATATGTCCAAAGCATGAAAGATGAAGTCTTGTTATCTGGCTTCTAAGGAACATTCTAGCTGTACTTCCTCCTACTCGGATTTGTTCTTATGGCAGTTCAGAGTATTTTCATTATTCTTCTTGAACACTATAACTCAAATGCATCAATTCTTCTATTGTTTTCCTTTGCACTGTCTAACCTTCATATGTATATAAGGTTACAGAAAATACCATGGTTTGGGTCAGGTACATCTTAGTCTACAAACAGATATCTTTGCTCTTGAACACTTTAAAGAGTTCTTCTGTAACAGATTTGCCTAATGCAATATGCCGCTTAATGTCTTGACAGCTGCTGCTTGTAGATCCAAGGAAAATTAAGTCTTTGTCAACTTCAATCTTTTCTCCGTTTATCATGTTATTTATTAATCTAGTTGTGACTATTTTTGTTTTCTTTACATTAGGTGCAATCCATACTGAAGGCTGTATGATCTTCATCAGTATTTTCTTCAAGCCTTCTTTACTTTCAGTGAGCAAAGTTGTACCATCTGTATATGGCAAACTATTCATGAGTTTTCTTCCAACGCTGATGCCATGTTCTTCATATAATCCAGTTTCTTGGTATATATCTCAGCACAGTTGTTGAATAAGTATGGTGAAATTATACAGCTCTGAAACATACCTTTCTTGATTTTAGACCATTCAGAATTCCCTTCCTCTCTTCAAACTACTGCCACTTGGTCTATGTACTTGTTCCTCTTGAGCACAATCAAATGTTCTAGAATACTAATTCTTCACAATGGTATCCACAGCTTGTCATGATCCACACAGTTGGAAGACATTGCCTAGTCAATAAATCTGGTATTCTCTGCTTTTAGCCAAGACACATCTGATGTCAACAATGATATCCCCATCACCTCCAATCTGAGTAACCATTTCTTTTCAGTCATAACGTTTATTACTTACTTAAAAAAAAAACTACGAACACACATTAGTGACATACACTCAAGATTATAAAAATAATGTAACATTGACCAATTATTTTCATGTTTCAATAAACACTCACTTAAAAATGTTGAGATATTTTTTGCATTATCTAGCATAGTCTCCTGAAAGCTTTGTCAAAGTATTATAAGTTATTGTTTCTTTAAGATTTAGAGTCTAATTTTGGTGCCTGAGTTGGGGGTACAAAGGAAGATTCAGAAAGAAACAGGAATACTGCTTTTAAAATATCAGACGTCACCAACATTCAGAATGTCTAGCATAATCATGATATTTAAATTTCTGTGATCTTATTCACTGTCAACGTTCTTGAATTTTTTTAAATTTTATTTTCCCTAATGTCTAATAGTAGAATCATTATATTTACATCGTTTTATATAATTTTATATGAACACTGGCAACAAAGCTCTGTTTTCATGGAGCTATGTGATCATTAGTAATCCAAATAATTCTAGAGTGAGTGGTGTTTACTATGTGTTAGTTATTATTTTAATGTTTATAAAAATCAATTAACTAAACCATGAAAGTAAACTTGAATGTGTCCATTCTTATGCTTAGTTTCTGATGAAGAAACTATGTCATGGAGAGATTGGATACTCTGCCTGTGGTCTCACATATCCAGTATATGTTGGGGTATAATTCAAACCTAGTAGTCCAACTCATGAGTTAATGTTCATAACTGCTACACTATCATTCCTGTAGTCCTATAAGTGATAATAATGATAAAAAGAGGGGGCTTAAAAATAAGTATTCATATGCCAAGTATCTTGTTTGTTTTTTGTGGTGCTTGGTTGGGGATAAAGATAAAAATGTCTTATTTTCACCTGAAATAAAACAATAGAATAAAATATTGAGAATTAGGAATGAAGACCTAAAAACCATACTGAAATTCTACGGAAAGTACAAATGTAAGGAGGTGATTCTTTGGAGAAGTCAAGATTTTCAGTATTTCTCTCCTTGCTGGTGCTAACATCTTTAGTTCTCTGACTACAACTACCAGACCTGATATTTCTTGACACTGGTCTGTACCATTAAGTGGATTCTGACTCATAATGACCCTTTGGGATATAGTAGAACTACCTCATAGATTTTTGTAGTCTAGTCTCTTCATCGGAAGAAGCTCTGGTAGCGTAGTGGTTACGAATCGGGCTGCAAACCTTCAGGTCAGCAGTTCAAAACTACCAACTGTTCCACAGGAGAAAGATGAGGCTTTCTGCTTCCGTAAAGATTTACACCCTGGGAAACCCTGCACAGGGTTGCTATGAGTCAGAACCGACTCCACAGCACATAACAACAACAACAACAACAATCTTCATAGGAGCAGATTGTTAAATCTTTTCTTCTACTATGTGGCTTCTGAAAACTTAACTACTGCATAATCAAGGCTCCAGAGATATAAGTATAGAATTCTAGAGCAAGTCAGGGGGAAATGATACAGTAGGATGTTGTTCCGTAGGCTCAAAATTATACAATTAGTCATGTAGGCTGTCATTATAAAATAGTGGGGAGAGAAAATTTTCTTGGTCTCCTCAGCTTTGATGCTAGTGAGGCATGCACAGCATTTAGCTTACAGCTCACCTAACTGATTAGGGGAAGACCAGGAAAAGATATGCTCCTATTGTGTTATTCTGCCATGATGCCAGGTAGACAGCTAGAATGAAGGAGTTTACATGAGGCAGCTTCCAGAAGCTAGTGGGGACAGTAAGCCATGTAAATGTCCCATTATATCTGTCACTCACAATCCAGTGGTGTGTGCATGGGAAAGTTGCCATCTTTATCCAAACATGGTTTGAGCTCAGGGACTGCAGCTTCTTATTATATATAATAAAAGTCATTTTCTTATTCTAACATATGGTAGCGTAGTGGTTACGAATCGGGCTGCGAACCTTAAGGTCAGCGGTTCGAAACTACCAGTCACTCCGCGGGAGAAAGATGAGGCTTTCT
>NW_006408720.1:5448636-5450934 GCF_000296735.1 Chrysochloris asiatica | reverse complement strand
GGAAACCCTGTACAGGGTCGCTATGGGTCGGACCCGACTCGATGGCACTTAACAACAACAACAACAACATATGTTCAGGGTCTGGTCAGAAGGATCTTATGTTTATAGAACAATTCATATTAGGAAGTAATTTTTTTTTTTTTTTTTTCTTTCTAGTGACCTCTTGGCTATCTAGAAATTGAGAACAACTTAAAAGTAGATTACAGATTTGCCATGCTGCAACTTTGATTTGGTTCCATAAAGCAGAGTCTGACCGTGAGTATTGTATATCTCCTTCTCTATATATATGCTAACATGTACCTTAATATACCTGAATTTTTATAATTCATAAACATGTTACTAAATACAAAATCATCAAGATTTAGTTAAATCTTATAGTTCTACTTAAAACACGTTACGCATACACATTCTATTAATGATGTACGTTAAGCCTTTCATTTGCTTTTCCAAATTTTAATTTGTAGATTCCTCAGAAATAATGCAAGAGTCTAAACTAAATACCCTTATGGTAGCTGATTCTGATTATCTGAATTGGGCTTGCATTCATTTCACTTGTCTTCTTAGAATGTAATTTAAAAGCAATCACCTTTTAAACCCACACAAAACATTTTTTAGTCTACAACCTATATTTCAAACTTAATAAGTATTACACCATATGCATAATTTGATGCTTCTTGATTCATCAAAGCATTAATAAAGGACAAAGTATTTATGTTCTTTGATGGAACATTATTTGTTATCTAAGATTTCAATTTCTTTTCTTATGGGTGACAACTCATACTTGTACTCATCACTTGAATGATTATTTTGCATGTTTTTAAATGTTGTCTTAAAGTTAAGCTCACTTAGGAAGAAACATTGACTCTATATTAAAACATCTTCCTGAAGAAATATTCAGAGGTAAAACTAAAACTATTGATATTTTCCCTAATAGAAATACAAAGCTATATTACTACTTGGTTATAAAAACTATGATTTAAAAAGCAATAAGTTATAGTGTTATCACATGTATAAAATCAGTTCAGTTTAAAGATTCAGTACGATGTGGTCTTTAGAATAATATCATTATCCGCTATTTTAGGATAACCATTCTTACAAATTGATACGTTCTAAGAAAATTATCCATAGTATATTTTCTATTGAAATACGTTCACTTTACTCCCACAAGTACTTGTGGTTAGAGAACTACTAATTTCACTTAAATAATTACTAAGTAATTCTGATTTATTATGTTTGAAATCCCTGTATATGGGCTAGCATAAACCAATTGTTGTTTGTTGTCATGTGCCATGGAGTCAGTTCTGACTCATAGCGACCGTTGTACAGGGTTTCCGAGGCTGTAAATCTTTACGGGAGCAGAAAGCCTCATCTTTCTCTCGAGGAACAGCTGGTAGTTTCGAACTGCTGACCGTGAGACTAGCAGCCTGATTTGTGACCACTATGCTGCCTTGTCAACCTTCTTTATAGGATTACTAAGAAATGCAAAATTAAGAGGCATATAAAAACTCCTTTTAAATATTTATAAGCTATTAGATGTAATGATAACTATAATGATGATAACACTGCAATTTTGGATTATATATTTATGGGGAAATCTAGCATGAATCATTGACTTTCTGTCAATGAATTTATAAGTTCTGCTTGGAATCACACAATAGTTGACGGGAAAATAAAGATCGTTACTTTAGCGACGCATGTTGAGACTTAGCTGCCCTACATCGATATAAATATTAAGTAAACAAAGTAGTTTCCTAAATTGAAAATCTATTACATAGCTCATGGTAAGTATAAGAAAACCACAAAACACAACTTTGGATGATTTAGATAGGAAAGAAAGTACAAATGTCATTTTTATCGATAGAAAATGTGATCACTGTGTATGTAACTCATTATTTAATAAGTTATTTAGCTTTATAGACAGAATAATTTCATCTTATAATTTCAAAAATTTGAGGAAAACAAGTTAACTTCTCAAAAGTTACTGACTTATCTGATGTTGTAGAGTTAATTATTGCTAGGAAGAAGTCTGGAAAATAAATACCCAATTAGCAGTCTGGTACTTCCACCATTCAGTTAACTCTGACTTTAAGCAAGAGAGAAAAAATATCAGAGGATAAGAACATTCATCCGTTTTGAGGTGTCTCTTCTGCTTTCATTCATCAATGAGTGTATGTTGGTGCTGTTGTCAGGTGCCATCGAGTCCGAACCGACTCATAGCGACCCCATGCACAGCAGAACGAAACAATGTCCGATCCTGGGCCAACCTCACTACCGCTGCCACACTTGAGTCCATCAATG
>NW_006408720.1:5445244-5445797 GCF_000296735.1 Chrysochloris asiatica | reverse complement strand
GAGAAAAAGAGGAAGACCTCCAACGAGATGGATCAGCCAGGTGGCATCATTGATGGTGTCAAGTGTGGCAGCGGTAGTGAGGTTGGCCCAGGATCAGACACTGTTTCGTTCTGTTGTGCATGGGGTCGCTATGAGTCGGTTCCAACTCTATGGCACCTGACAACAACAACAACAACAAACAAAAATTGTTATCCCTGTTTTTCTTGAAAGGAATCCTGATGGCGTTGTGGATAAAGATTTTGGATGCTAACCAAAATGGCAATGGTTTGAATCCAGCAGTGTCTCCATGGGAGAAAGATGGAACACTCAACTTCAGCAAACATTTAGTCTCAGAAAGCCTATTGAGAAGTTCTCGGTACTATAGGGTCCTATGAATTGAAATCTATTCAGTGGTAATTGTTATGTTTGGGATTATATATGGAGAAAGATGGTAGACTAACTTTTGGTGGTTTAAACCCACCTAGTTGTTGCCTTGAAAAAATGCCAAGCAATCTGCTTGTATAAAGAGTACATCTGATTATACACTAGTTCTACTCAGTAACATATGAGGTCA
>NW_006408720.1:5437209-5445144 GCF_000296735.1 Chrysochloris asiatica | reverse complement strand
ATCCTGGCCTCCAAGGAGCACTCTGGCTGCACTTCTTCCAAAACAGATCTATTGGTTTTTTTGGCTGTCCATGGCGCTTTCAGTATTCTCCTCCAACACTGAATGAGTGTATATATTATTTAAAATAATAATAGTATTGATTTAAAACATCTATACGTATTTGTGCTATTTTGACAGGATTTTTAAAGCTGTAAAAAGAAAATGTACAGTTACTGGATTTTAGAATAGCTTTATTATCACTGCCTAAAAGAGAAATCAAGGAGCTCTGGTAGCATAGTTGTTACGAATCGGGCTGCTAATCTCACGGTCAGCAGTACGAAACTACCAGCTGTTCCGCAGGAGAAAGATGAGGCTTTCTGCTCCCCTAAAGATTTACATCCTCGGAAACCCTTGTACAGGGTCGCTATGAGTTGAAACCGACTCCACGGCACATAACAACAACAACAAAAGAGAAATCAGAATAAACAACCTTATTAAAATTAATAAGCTAATATCATTATAAGGTAGAATTCCCACTGGATAGCTTCTCTCTTTTCCAGATGGTGCTGTTGAAAAGGGTGGGGGTAGTGATAGGATTTTATAACTCAATTGTGAGTAAGGATTAATTGTGATGATCACAACTGTAATCTTAGATGTGTAACTAAAAAGGGAGAATAGTTAAACTTTCATTTTATGAGCAGAAGATCCCAGGACCATCAAGAAGGAAGAAAATGAGTGGAGCTTGAGATTCCAACCTAGAAAAGCAGCAACAGCAGAGATGGTGGCCCAGGAAGTGGCATGGAGAGACAGAGCAGTTGTGGTCTGTAGGCCCATGGACTGAGAAAGACTGTGTGCTTGTTTGGCAGGAGGCTGGCTGAGAGGATGGACACTTTGTACATTTAAATTAATAGATAATTATTTTTGTTTTCTAAGTGTACATCAGATATTTTTGTTTTCTTCATTTATGTTCTATAAGATGTAAATAGGGAGGAAGTAGGATAGCTGCTGTAATCGAGATAAAAACAAAGTGAACAAATTGTTGAAGGTAAAGCTGATGACCTTGTCTATAAACCTTCACCAGATTCACAATAAAAGGTTTTTGCACATTTCATTGCAATACTTGACTTTATTTTCTCAAGCTAATCTTTGAAGTTCTCTATTCAGCTGTTTTACTTCCTCATTTCTTCCATTTGCTTTAGCATCTTTATACAGCAAAGCAAGTTTCAGAGTCTCTTCTATCCTAATTTTTGTCTTTCTTTCTTTCTTGTCTTTTTAATGACATTTTGCTTTCATCCTGTGTAATGTTCTTGATATCATCCCACAGCTTTTCTGGTCTTCAGTCATTAGTGTCTTATGTCATAAAATATGTTCTTGAGATGGTCTCTAAATTCAGGTGTAATACATTCAGGGTTATATATTGGCTCTTTTGCAAGGTTAGCAGTTCAAACTCACCAGTCACTTCTCAGAAGCCCTGTATAGGATTGCAGTGAGTCAGAACCAATTTGATGGCACTTAACAACAATGACATTTATCTCTATGCATTCTATTTCATTTTTACAACTTTTAATTTTCCTAGATTCACACGTTGTACATTTCATGATTTAATTATTGATAGATGTTTGTAGCTGTCACTCCCCATTTTGAGTTGTTCCCCATTAACAAATGAAGGTCACAGAAACTTTACTCCACTTGCTTAATCAAGGTCTATTATACTTTGAGGAGGCAGCTATTCCCCAGTCATATTTTAAGTGTCTTTTAAACTGAGGTGCTCATCATCAAGCACTATATTTGATAGTATTCTGTTGTTATTCATGTTTACATTTTCTAGCAATATATCTTATAACGTTCTGCTGCTATTCATAAAGTTTTAATTCAGTAGCTAAACATTTAGAAACAGTCCACATCTCCTTCCTCCTAGTCTGTCTTATTCTGGAAGATCTGCTGATATCTGTCCAATATGGACAGGTTTTTATTTGTTTGTTTGTTTGTTTTCAAATACTAACATTTCTAGTACTTAAAATACCAATGGCATAGCATATCATAGCAATCTGCAAGCCATCACAGTATGAGACCTATTTTGAGTTTTCTATTAAATTACTTAATTCTTTCTAAGGTAGTCCTTATTTTACTGTTTAATAGAATAGGCATTGTTTATGTAAACTTCTCATTATTTTTGGTGAGATAGATTTATATCATATTATTATTTTTCTCCTATTTATAGGATTTTTTTTTGTTTTAGGTAATATTTATGAAAGTGCATGCAATTTACCTTCTTGACATTTAATTCCAGATCTCCCTGCTTACATATCCATTTATACTTCAGTGAAAACCCATTTGCTCATCAAAATTTTGTTGCCAATCTTTTTATTTAACCTATTATATATATATATATATTTTGTTTTTTTAATATTTGAAACAGTATCATTATTTTTAATTTTCTTTCTCAGTTTACAAGTAAGGCTAAATATATTTTCCTGTTTATCATTTAAAATTGTGCTTTATAGAATTGCCTCCTTTATCAAAGTATTGTTTGGTAAAGCTGTTTCAGGAGTTTCTCATACAAATGCACAACACTGAAGGCACGTAGAATCTAAAGAGCATAGCATGGTTTGAAGTTACCTCATGACGCATTCTCTCTAAGAAAGAATATAAATCAAAACCTTAAATTCGTATTCATTTTACTCAGAGCCAGGCTTCACAAAAGAATATCCTGTTCTAAATCCTGATTTTTTTTTATGTTAAAAGTGAATATCATGTTACTTTAGTCTATATCCATTTTCGTCTTATTGTTTATATGCAAAACATTTCTTAAACAACATACACAATACAGACTATTATAATAAAAAAGGAAATTACAAAAAATTGGATTCAGATCCCCCAATCCTTTAACAAATCTTCTAATCCATCTAACCCACTAGCTTGTCTCATAATGAATGTTCACTCTGTAAACAGGATTTGCTCTATTGTCAACTGAATTCTTGCTCCCATTTCCTAGTCAGCCACTGTTATCTGCTTAGTTTTATGAATATTCCATTGTAACCTTTGCATGGTAACTAGAAACATAGGGGGAGGGACAGTTCTAATTTAAAATGCTTGCTTCAGATACAAGTCCTAGTTTGTGCACAGGGAAGAATAAAGTTCATGTTTTGCTGTGTTGATTATAAAGGAAACAGATTTAGCTTGACTTTAACAAAAAACAAAACAAAACCTTTTTTTTAAGTAAAGATTATTAGTTTTTCTCAGTATAGATTACATAAAAACAAAAACACATGCCTTACAATTGAATTCTGACTCATACTGATCCTTTAATACAAAATAGAGTTGCCCTCTAGGGTCGACAAGTCTGCAAATCTTTACAGACACAGACTTCTACATACTTCTCTTGTAAAACAGTGGTTGTTGTTGTTGTTATTATGTGCCGTGCAGTTGGTTCCGACTCACAGTGACCCTGTACAGGGTTTCTGAGGCTGTTAATATTTATGGGAGCAGAAAGTCTCACCTTTCTCCTGAGGAACAGCTGGTAGTTTCAAACTGCTGACCCTGAGGTTCGCAGCCCGATTCATAACCACTACGCAACCAGAGTAGGCTCAAAATAGCAATTGACCTTTCTGATCTCAACCAGCACTCAATCATTATGCCACCAGGGCTCCTCAGATTAAGTATGTTGCTAGGTTGTTGATGTTGTTGTTAGAAGCTGTCCAGTCAATTCCCACTCATAGTGATCCTATGCACAACAAAACAAAACACTTACTGGACCTGTATCATCCTCACAATTGTTACGCTTGCCCTCTATTTTAGTTTTCTAATTGCCCTCTATTTTACCACGCATGATGATGAAAGTGACTGGTCCCTTCTGAAAATATTTCCAAAGTAAGTGAAGTGAAGACTTCCTGTGGTGGTTTCTAAGGAGCAGTCTAGGTTCACTTGTTCCAGCCTAGATTTGCTAACATCAAAATTCAAATTAATTAATCCTTCTCTGACCTTCCTTATTCATGGTCTAGTTTTAACTAGAGATTGAAAATACTATGGGTTGGGTCAGGGGCATCTCAGTCCTCAGAGTGCAGTCTCTGGTCTTTAACACTTTAAGGAGATCTTTTGGAGCTGATTTGCCCAAGAGAGTGTGTCTATTGATTTCTTGATCACCTCTTTCCTGAGTATTGATTGTCAACCCAACTAATAAGAAACCCTGAATAACTTCAAATGTTTCTTCATTTATGATGCTGTTGCTTATGAAATTTTAATGTGAATCTTAACATAACTTTTGTTGTTCAAATTTGAAGTCAGCTTAATAAAGGATAAAATTTGAATATTCACTAATCAACTCAAAGGCACTTACCACAACACCAACAATGAGAGTGTTTCTGGTAGGATAAGCACTGAACTGGGAACTGCAAGGTTGGCAGTTCAAACCCACCTGCTATTCCTTGGATACTCTAAACAGGTCACTATGAGTCAGAGCCAACTAAACAGCACTTAACAAGAACATTGCCTGAACAACTAATTTTTAATTACTTAAAATAATTAAAGTATTGTATTAGCACTGGACTGCAAACCACAATGTCAGTAGTTCAGACCTTACAATGGCTCCTCAGAAAACTTAAACAGCATTGCTGTGAGTTGGAATTGACTTGATGCCTTTGTACAACAGCAATACCATATTATGAATATAGACAAAACTTGCTACAGTGAGAAACACTTTGGTTGTTTTTAAAGAAGAGGGTGATTAGTGAAAAGGGGAAAGAAAATGTACTAAAAACCCTAGCAATTTTCAAACATATAATATACATTTTTTTCTTAACCAAAGTTCAGAATGGGTAATGATATTAGGTGCTTTTCACTGTTGTTCACTCAACCATAGTGACCCTGTGTGACATAGTAGAACTGCCACTAGAGGTTTTGTTTCATATTTTGTTTTGTTTTTTGCTATAATCTTTGTGGCAAGAGTTTGCTACGACTTTTTCCACTGGCTACAGGGTGATTTCCAACCACCAAATTTTGGGTTAGCAGAGGAGCACTTAAAACTTTGAAGCTTATGAAAATTATAGTTTCATATACAAAGTGAAATATGACATTATTTTATTTATTATAAGAAATAATGTCATATAATTCAGAAATCAAAATAGTCTAGTATAATGCACAGTGTTGATATAAGTTGATGATTCTTTTATTAATAAAATACACTCTTCATTTGATTTTCTAAATGTTATATCTCTTTGCCAAATATTTTTCGGTCTTCCTTTTAAGCAGTATGCTACTCAAGCACTCACCACTCAAAATACTCATGTGTGCTCTTTTCTCTCTTCACTAACTCCTGCTCCATGTTAAAATACTGCCTGTAAGTTTATAGTTTCCAATTTACACAACCAATGCCAATATCTCTTCTGCTGTTGTTAAGTCAGTTCCAACGTATAACGACCTTGTTTCCAAGGAGCAGATAGTGGGTTTGAACTGGTGACCTTGTGGTTCACAGTCCAGTGCTGATACTGATATTCAAGTGTGTTTTTGGCATCTCCACTTGAATGTCTATAGGATTAAAATGTAATAAATACCAAACCTGTTTTCCCTTTCATTTTCCATTCATCTAAGTAGTAATTCCATTTCATCCATGTCTTCAGATCAAAGTCTCCAGAGTCATCCTTGCTTTTACATTCTTACCTATTCAACCTCAAGTAAAATAAATGTTCTAACTTTGAAATATATACATAATTTGCCTCAGTAGTTGTTGTCTGGTGCCCTTGAGTCAGCACTGACTCCTATTGACCCTACCTACAACAGAACAAAACTATGCCCAGTCCTGTGCCATATTTACAATTGTCTCTAGCCTGGATTACTTTCCAAACCATTATTTTGGTTTTATCACTTCCACCCCTAAGCCACTACTATTCCACAGAACAGTTAGAGAAATCCCATAAAATAAATAATTGGCTTTTATTGTTTTCAGAATAAAGTCCAAAATCCCTCAATGGCTCTATATAATTTGACCCATCTCTCTGACTTGATCGCCTATTACTAGTCTCCACTCCTACACTGGTCTCCAGGTAGTTTTCAAAATACAGGTAAAGCTATCCCTGCCTGAGGTCTTTTTCACTTGTTGTGCGCTTTATGTGATAATGCTGTCCCTGTTGGCCATTCCTGAGGTATAGCCATGATTTCTTCTTTCATCGCATTTAGGTTTTACTGGTTAGTTCATGCTTTTTTCCCCCCTTTTCCTCCATTAAATAGAACTTCCCCCAACTATGCTATATGAAATGGCATTCCTACATCACTCTCTAATCCTTTAATTTTCTTCATATACTTTCCACATGATTTTTTTTTTTTAAGATTCCTCTCTTTCTGTCTCTGGGGTTCGGGTGTGGTACTGTAGGCTAAGCACTACACTGTTAAACACAAGGTCAGCAGTTCAAACCTACCATCCCTTCCTCAGAAACCCTATATGGGGTCGCCATGAGTTAGAACCAACTCGAGGGCACCTCACACACACACACACACACACACACACACACACACAAGCCTTCTCTCTCTCATACTACCTCTCTTCATTTGAGCACAATGGAAATTCTATGATATGTTTTTTATTAGTGCTTTTATCCTCAGCGCCTACACCTAGACTGATAAGTTAGTGTTGTACAGTATTTGTTAACACGATGCATGAACAAGATAATTGAAGTCTAGATAAAAGACTGTTGTTGTTAGTTACTACCATCCATGGTTATCTTATAACAGGGATAAATCTTGCAAGTTTCTGTGCCATCTTCACCATCCTTGGTATGTTTGATTACATTGTTGTGGCTATCACAGGAGAAATGGTCAGATAAAAACAACTGCACAGTGGGTTCAATGTCTTGTTTGGTGCTTCCAAGCCAGATCCAACTTACAGAAGTCTTACGTACAACAAAATGAAAGCAGCCTGTTCCTGTACCATCAGCATAATTGTTGCTATGCCTGAGCCCACTGTAGCAGCCATTATGTTATTCAACTCCTTAAAAGTCTTCCTTATTTTTGGTGACCCTCTACTTTCCAAGCATGAAGTCTTTCTTCTCTCCTGATAACATGCCCAAAGTATGTGAAACGAATTCTTGCAATTTTGTCTTCTAAGGAGGATTCTGGCTGTATTTCTTCCAAGACTTATTTGTTGGTTCTTCGGGCAGTCTATGGTATATTTGATATCCTTTGCCAACACTATAATTCAAATGCATTAATTCTTTGATATGCATTGCTCAGCTTTTACATGCTTGCATGTAAAAGGACTGCAAATCCCATGGCTTTGGTCGGATATACCTTAGTACTCAAAATAACTTTAAAAGTCATTTGACATTTTTATAATTAAAACAGTGAAAAACTCTATATTTAAATAGCTGCAAAAATTGTGATTCCAATGGTCGCGCTGATGGAGGGAGCGGCAGCTGAACGATGTGCAAGAACTGTACTGACCTGGTGGAGGTGTTAAATGAAACCCAGACCACGGAGCGGCAGGGTGAGAGGTGTCTGGAGACCAGTTTGACGGGGGGACACTGCCTAGCGGGAAGAGACTGCAGCGGCCAGCCAGGCTGTCCTACTTACCCCGGACACGAGGGCGCCTTCTGGGCCTAGCCATTGGATCTTGGCTTTGAGGCAGGCTCGACCAACTTAGAGACCCACAAACACAGACCAAGCTTCTCATTACAACCTTGTCGCCCCTGCTGCACTTCAGCCTCTTGACTGACACGACATCCGAGGACGGAAATCCCACCTTTGAGCCGGACTTAAGGGCCATAGCGCAAGGAGATTCGTGTTTAACAGCGACCACACAACCGCCACTCCTCTGTCTGTCATGCTGTGGTGGTTTGAATTGCTGTGATTCTGAGGGCTATGCCACCGGTATTTTAAATAACCAGCAGGGTCACCCATGGTGGAGAGGTTTCAGATGAGCTTCCAAACAAACACAGACTAGGAAGAAAGAGTGACAAACTACTTCCG
>NW_006408720.1:5408393-5432248 GCF_000296735.1 Chrysochloris asiatica | reverse complement strand
GTATGGTGAAAGAACACAGCCTTGTCGCACACCTTCCCAATTTTACTTTACAACCCTGCAAATCTTAAAGTTCTTAAATAAGGCTCATAGAGCGTTACTTTAAACAGTTTGCTATACTTATAGCTATAAAGGCATATCTAGCTTTCCATTTTAATTGGGTATTTTAACTAACTTGCAAATCACAGATTTAGCTACTATAATGCAGTCTGTGTATTACATAATTTTGAACGAATAATTTATGTATTCTGTCATTCTTGATCTGTGCAAAATTCATTCTAAAATGTAGATAACACCTAGTGTGGTGCTGTAGGTTAATGAGCTGGACTGCAAAGTCAGTTTGAACTGCATGGTTGGTGGTTCAAGCTCTCCAGCCACTCCTTAGAAACCCTATACAGGGTTGTAATGAGTTGGAATCAATTCAACAGCACTTAACAACAAAAACATGGAATGAAGTAAACAAAAATTAAAAATTTGAGTGCTTATTACTTGATATTTGAAATTATTACATCTCATGCTTATAAAAATCAACTAACATACTTTTATAATTATTGCTATGTCTTATTTCTAAATGATGATGTCAATTTAAAAATACTGACTGCTACTTAAAAATATTTTTCTTTAAATTGGGTGGATGTCACTTTTCTATAATGTAGTAACTGAAAAGAGAAATTGGAATTATTTTCACCATATTCCGTATGTATTATAATTTTTTTTTCATTGTAGAGATGTCTTTATACACTGTGATACTCTTTAAAGTATTTATTCAGATTCATGTCTCTTATTGATCCATGTAGCATCTTGGGACAATCTGCAGGACAATTACCATTTTTATCATTTTCATTAATTTTTTTTTAATCTAAAAATTAATATATCTCGTATCTCCCATCTCAAATTATGGTAAATTATGGTTATGGTTAGGGTTAGGGTTAGCCATATGTATCTACAAATAAAACCATTTTAAAGCATTAACACCATAGTAATTATACTTTACCAAGTAAAAATTTGAAATCTGAATCATGACATGCTTAGCTTGTTTCCACTAAGTCAGTGTCAGTGGAGGTTTGAATGTTGTTATGATAATGAATAGACTTCATGGAAGTTTCCAAACTAAGAACATGGAAGCCATCCTTGGTGAGTTACTCCCCAAAACTGGCCAATGAAGACTCTATGGATATCAATGGCTAGATTTGAAGCCCAACCTGAAGATGGCTCAGCCCCTTGCCTTATACATGGGTCTCAATTACTAATAATAACAATCCTGGTGTTTAATTAATATGTACTTATTTAATTAATTTTTTTTTAGCATTTTAAAGAAAATAATTATTAATTCAAAGTTCTTAGAACTTTCTTTGAAAACCAGTGGAAGTTTATTGGTCAGTATTAGAATATATTACCTAAATGATTCATGTAAAAATTATCATCAGTAGAACAAAACCCTGACAATTCAAATTATTAAAAACTGTGCTGCTCAGGTGGAGGTAGGAAAAGGACAGCCTAGACATATAAGTTTGATTTTCCTCTACTACAAGGCTGGCGGTTCAAGCTCACAAGCTGCTCCTTGGAAATCCTATTCAGGGTCACTAAGGGTAGGCACTGACTCAATTGCACTTCACAACAAACAACCACCTATAGCAACAAAAAGTTTAAAGCTGTCAAAAACTTCATTTTGCTTGGATTCATAGAAACAGCAGTCAAGAAATCAAACAACATATTGTATAGGTGAATCTGCAACACAATACCTTTTTAAAGTGTTCAACAGCAAAGATACTAGTTTAAGTAATATGGTTCACTTGACCCAAGGCATAGTATTTTCAATAGCCTCTTATGTTTGCGAAAGATGGGCAATGAATAAGGAAGACTCTGGTTGCGTTGTGGTTACTAATCGGGCTGCGAACCGCAAGGTCAGCAGTTCGAAACTACCAGCTGTTCCATGGGAGAAAGATGAGGCTTTCTGCTCCCGTAAAGAATTACAGCCTCGGAAACCCTATACAGGGTCGTTATGGGTCGGAACCGACTCAACGGCACTTAACAACAACAACAACATAGAAGAATTGATGTCTATGAGTTATTGTATTTCAGAAGAATATTAAAAATACAATGCTCTTCTAAGAACTATCTACCTACCTAACTATCTATCTATCTATCTATCTATCTATCTATCTATCTATCTGGGATAATATTGACAATAAGAACTCAAAAGATGAGATAGGAAGCTTGGGGGGAAATGGGTTTATGTTAATGAGAGAAGAATGGACAACTGAAAGAATGTAATCAATGTCACTAAATTATAAATGTAAAAACTGTTGAATTGGTGTATGTTTTGCTGTGTACATTCTCAACAACAAAATTAATAAACTTAAAGAAAAAAAAAAAAAAAGTACAATGGACTGTCAAAAAAACAAACAAACAAATTGGTATTGGAAGAAGGACAGCCAGAATGCTCCTTAGGAACCAGGATGGTGAATTTTTTCTCTCATTCTTCAGACATGCTATCAAGAAGAACTAGTTTGTTGTTAAGAGCCATTGAGTTGGTACTGACTTATAGCGACCCTATATGCACAACAGAATGAAACACTGCCTGGTCCTGGGCCATCCTCACAATTATTGCTATGCTTGACTCCATTGCTGCTGCTACTGTAATAAGCCATCTCATTGGGGATCTTCCTCTTTTTCTCTGACCCTCCACCTTATCAAACATGATATTCTTCTCCAGTAACTGGTACCTCCTGACAATATGTCCAAAGCATGAGAGATGAAGTTTGGCCATCTTGGCCTCCCAGGAGTACTTTAGCAGCACTTCTTCCAACACAGACCTGTTTGTTCTTTTGAAAGCCCGTGGTACTTTCAGTAGTCTCCTCCAACACCATAACTCAAAAGCATCAATTTTTCTACTATCTTCCTTATTCACTGTCCAACTTTTGCATGCATATGAGGTTATTAAAAATATCATGGCTTGGGTCAGGTGCACCTTAGTCTTCAAACTGGTATCTTTGCTTTTCAACATTTAAAAGTCTTGTGCAGCATATTTGCCTAATGCAATATGTTGTCTGATCTCTTGACTGCTGCTTCCGTGAGTGTTGATAGTTGATCCAAGAAGAATGAAGTCCTTGACAACTTTAATATTTTCTCCATTAATAAAAATGTTTTTGATTGGTCCAGTGGTAAGGATTTTTGTTTTCTTTATATTGAGGTGCAATCCATACTGAAGACTGTGGTCTTTGATCTTCATCAGTAAGTATTTTAAGTCCTCTTTACTTTCAGCAAGCAAGGTTGTTTCATCTGCATATTGCAGGTTGTTAATAAGTCTTCCTCCAATCCTGATGCCACATTTTTCTTCATATAATCCAGCTTCTTGGATTATTTGTTCAGCATACAGGTTGAATAACTATGACTGATAATTACATGGTTGGCAGTTCACACCCACCAGCCCCTCTGGGAAACCCTATATAAGATTGCTATGAGTTGAAACTAACTTGATAGCATACAAACAGCAAATACCTAAGACAGAAAAAAAATATATATATTGCCATGGAAAAATAAAATGACAGGGAGAAATTATCATTCTATGTGGTCCTTAGAGGATAAGCATTGGATTGCTAATCACAGGTTGATAGTGTGAGCCTACCAGTTGCTTCATGACAAAAAGATGAGACTTTCTGTTCCTGTAAAATTTAAACGGTTAGAAAAATCCCATATAGAAATCTATGAGTCATAATCAACTCAATGCCAGTGAGCCATGCTGATGGGATATAAAAAGTAATAAAATAGTCCCTAAACTCAATAGAAATTAAGAACAATCTTCCCAGCTATTTACTTTTCATGCAAAGTTTCCAGGGATCAAATTTTGAAAAATACGACTTTATATCTAGGACATAAAAAATATTTCTAACAAACATAAATTGAAAAAATATTATCATCTTTTTGAAAATGCAACTACTAAACTTAATAGAAATTTTTCATGCTTGTACTTTACTCAAGATTAGCATCACAAAAATAGCAAGTGCATTTTAAAATGGTTTCACAAAGAGACAGTATAAAACAACATAACCAGGTATCATATTAGTGATGAATCCAGAGCCAAAATAATCAAATATGTGAAGAAAGACTAAATATGCCTGAAGAATTAGATTATAATTAGAAAGTTATAAATATAAATCCAAAAACATGTAAAAAGACTTTAAAATGTCTGTTGCTTTCATTCCTTCTGGAATCACATGTCTAGTTTCTGCTTCCTTGCCTTTAGGATTATGTGGGTATCTGGGATTTGTTCCCAGAAATGTTAATATTACTTTGTTTTCATCCTTTCAATGATGTGAAAACACAGCTGGGGAATTAAATGCAAATGCAAACATTTTCCTTAGCAAAATTCTTTTTATTCTTGTAAAAACCTCTTGCATTTATTTGTCTTAATGATGAATACTATTCAACATTTGTCATTAAGTTTTAATTAATTCACAACATCTACTTGATTCTGAATGAATAGTTAGGTCATTTAATTATTTTCAGAATGTTGCTTTTCAGGCTCCTTTTGCCTATAAAATTACTAAATTTCAAATACTGTCCTTCCACCTCCACAAATGAAATCTCATTTGATGTTCAACTCACATATATTTTATATCTCTTTTTAGTGGTTTTTCCCTACCAGTGTTTCCGGTATCTTTAAATATTCTGATGTATGTAAATTGCAATGATGTATTTCCTTATAATGGCATTGCTGATCTATCTATATGCAGAACTAGTGCCAGTGGCACTTCACTAGCTACTTCCTCATCTATATGATTTCCATTTTAATTATTCTCACATCCTTTATTCACTTAAATATATTGAATTATATTCTTAGTCAAACTCCATTTTAAATAGCACATCTCTTAAGGCATGATTGATTGACTTTCAAACTAAAGTCATGGAGGCATGTTGATTCTTTTGGGCCACTAGAATGCCACTGAGACTTCTTGACCCTGAATAGCTATTGTGAAAACATGCCATTATTTCAAGTATTCAGTAAGAACAGTGTGTGACTATTTCTAAATGTCACCCTTACATTTATCTGTAACAAGCTACACTGCTTTCTAGAGAGCAGAAATATACAAGTCCAAGTCATCTAAGAGGCCAGCCTGAAAGTATATTCTAAAATAAGCATGCATCCATAATTTTGCCCAGTAACATGATATTTGTATTGATATAAAGGGATGTATGTAAATATAGATATATAGCAATTTTAGCTAAAGGTCATATTTATAATTGTAAGCCAGCAACTTCATGCCCTGTTCTCATTTTTGACATCCAATTCCTAAATTGCCTGTTCCTATCAACCCAGTACTCTGTGCAGACAAGCATGTTCCTTGATATGAAGAAACTTCTGTTCCTGTAGGAACTTTGGGCAATTGTCTTCATAAGTCTAGGTCAGAGTAAATCATCAAAGTGCAACAATTACACCAGTATACAGTACCAAACATGTCTATCTTCATTGGGTTCTGGGCAATTGAGCATTAGTCATCCTACCTAGATTATGGCTACCAGCTGCAAGTTTGGGAATCCACACATACCTCCCTGTACTTCAGACAAGCTGGCCCCTTCTTTGTCTCTCTCCTAGACCCCTGTGGGGTAGGTCAAGTGCCCATAGTCTCAGGAATCCAAATAATTCCCTCAACTTCAGACTAGTCAGTCCTTCTTCTCACACTCAATTCATTTCTTCATTGCTGAATTCTTCCCCATTTCTACTTATCAAGTGAACATACCAAACTGTCTGCTTGCTTGTCTCTTGAACTTTAAACCCTAGAATGGGGTTCTCTCTGATGAGTATGGATTTTTCTGCCTCTATTCATCCAACAGAAAACTGCTCATTCAAAATTCAAAATGTCAGTCATTTTTCTTACTGTAGGTTTTTATTTTAAACATAAACCTTCTGTTCTCTCGGCAGTTATGGGAGGGGCTCAGGTTTCCAACTTAGTTCCTATACATTCTATTTTAGGCTCCTAGCTGGAACTAAACCTATTCCTGCAGGCAATTTTGAATTTCCTCTTTAGCATACTCAATCAAGTATAGCTGAAGGTGGGCTTACAAGTTATCTACAACCATGACACCCAAGGATTATTTCTATTACAAATATGCATAGAGTCTTGGCCCTCTCTGGATGGCATGGTGGATCAAGTACATCCTATCCCCCATTAGTCATCTTGTCTAACCAAACAGGCTTTGACACCCCCCCGCCCCAGGTGATTTCATTAACAGGTTTTTTCCTCCTCATTTGAAGTATAATATCTTATATTCCTTTCAGCCATTACAGTGAACAAGCAATAGCTGAATTTATCTAAGCATCAAAAGTTTTACTCCCTTGCCCTGTCATTCTTTCTGTTACAGAGTCCCTTGCTTTCATGAGTCTGAAGCCATTGTAATGAACTTTACTTCTCATTCTAACTGAAAAAAAAAAAAAAAAAAAAGGCACCAAACTATCTTTCACCTCAGCACTCTCTACTTCCCATCTAGGTTCAATAATTCATTCCAAAATCCACACAGATCTCAAGAAACATACTCATAATTCTGCAGTTTTTAAAGGAAGTGAACAGGTTACAATTCAAGGTCAGAAATGTTCAGGTAGACAGCCTTCTCCTTAGCTGTGCCCATACACAGGCCTCTAACTGCCTGGCCAATATTAAAAAGCTCTTTTAGGGCTGCTGATAAGGCCCACAGGATACCCGACTTCACCATAAGCCTCAACTTGAAGGCATGTAGCTCTAGCTTCCTCACTTAGGCGCCTGGAGGTACCCCAATTTGCAAGCAAGCCTCCTGCCCAAAGTCATTCAGTTTTACTTGATCTGTGGGCTGGGAAATCCAAGCTGTGTCTCATGCTCAGATTCTTGCTTCTGCTGCTACTGCTACTCTGCCAGTCCTTTGATGCCATAGCTTACTGTTCTTGGTTTAGAAAGTTCAGTATGCAGGTATCTCAGGATCCAAAAGGAGCTCTGGTAGTGTAGTGGTTACGAATCGGGCTGCTAACCTCAAGGTCAGCAGTTCAAAACTACTAGCGGTTCCGTGGGTGAAAGATGAGACTTCGTGTTTCTGTAAAGAGTTACAGCCTTGGAAACGCTGTACAGGGTTGCTATGAGTTAGAACCGACTCCATGGCACATAACCACCACCACCACCAGGATCCACTCAGCCTCCTTCTTCTTGATAGCAGTCAGATCCACCCTCCTGCTTCTGAGATGGCCCATTTTGTACCCATGCTAGAGTTTCAAGGGAGTCCTGATGTGGTACTGTAGGATAAGCACTGGACTGCTAAACGAAAGATAAGCAGTTCAAACACACCAGTCACTCTTCAGAAACCTTACACAGTGTCTCTATGATTTTCCTTTGTTCTATAATCATATTTCTATATCCAGTTTAGAAATTTACATTTAGAAATAAAACCTGGGAAGTAGGGAAAAATAATAATGACTGTACATTCAATTCTGGGAGATAGAGTGGCCTTAAATATGCTAGATTAACACCTGGATAACTGAGAATTTGCTTTGGGGAGGCATACATGAATGTATACATGATTAACCTGAAAGGTGAAATTAACTGCCACCCAATGCCCACTAGGAGTCCTGGTGAGGTGCTGTGGGTTCATGTGCTAGACTACAAAGCTGTTTGAACTGCAAGGTCAGTGGTTCAAGCTCACCAGCTGCTCCTTGGAAACCCTATACAGGGTCACTATGGGTTAGAATCAACTGGACGGCATTTAGCAACAACAACAATGATTCCCACTATACAAAACCAATAGCTAGAAAGACTTCTGAATTTTAAAAAGCAAACTGAAGGAAAAAAAATGACAAAATAAATCAATAATAGTCTTGAAAACACAGATCTTTTGGTTCTTTTGGCAGTGCATGGCACTTTCAATATTCTCCTCCAACACCATAACTCAAAATCATCAATTCTTTTATGGTCTTCCTTATTCACTGTGCAGCTTTCACATGCATACGAAGTTATTGAAAATATTATGGCTTGGGCCAGGTGCACCTTAGTCCTCAAGATGACATCTTTGCTCTTCAACACTTTAAAAAGATCTTGTGCAGCAGATTTGCCTAACGCAATGCATCATTTGATTTCTTGACTGCTGCTTCTATGAGTGTTGATAGTTGATTCAAGAAGAATGAAGTCCTTGACAACTTAAATCTTTTCTCCATTGATAAAAATGCTGTTTATTGGTCCAGGGCTGAGGATTTTTGTTTTCTTTACATTGAGATGTAATCTATACAGAAGGCTGTGGTCTTTGATCTTCACCAGTAAGAATTTTAATTATTCTTCACTTTCAGCAAGAAGGCAGCATCATCTGCATGTTGGAGGTTGTTAATGAGTCTTCCTCCAATCCTGATGCCACGTTTTTCTTCACAGAACCCAACTTCTCAGATTATTTGCTCAGCATACAGGTTGAATAAGTATGGTGGAAGAATACAATCCTGTTACACATCTTTCTTAATTTAAAACCATTCAGTGTTCCCATGTTCTCTTCAAGCAACTGCCTCTTGGTCCATGTACAGATTCCTCAAGAGCACAATTAAGTGTTCCAGAATACTCATAATTCACAATGCTATCCATAGCTTGTCATGATACACACAATTGAAAGCCTTTGCGTAGTCATATATCACATGTAAACATCTTTTTTATATTCTCTACTTTCAACCAAGATCCATCGGACATCAGCAGTGCTATCCCTCATTCCACATCCTCTTCTGAATCAGGCTTGAACTTCTGGAAGTTCTCTGTCAATGTATGCTTGCAGCCGTTCCTGTATTACCTTTAGTAAAACTTTACTCTCATGGGATATAAAAGTTTTGTCCGATGATTTCCGCATTCCATTGGGTCACCTGTCTTTGGAATAGGCACAAATAGGGATCTCTTCGAATCAGCTGGCCAGATAGTTGTCTTCCAAAATTATTGGCAGAGATAAGTGAGTGCCTCCAATGTCACCTCACTTTGTTGAAAGATTTCAATTTGTATTCCATCAATTCCTGGTGCCTTGTTCTTTGTCAATTCCTTCAATGCACCTTGGACCTCTTCCTTCAGTATCACTGGCTCTTGATCATATGCTACCTCTTGAAGTGGTTAAACATCAATCATTTCCTTTTGGTACAGTGACTTTGTGTATGCCCTCCATCTTCTTTTGATGCTTTCTGCATCATTCAATAATTATTTTAGAGAATCCTTCAATAATGAAATTTGAGGCTTGAATTTTTTTTCTTCAGTTCCTGTAGGACTTCGATGTTTATGCATTCCATTTCATTGTTGACAATTTCCAGTTTTCCTAGATTTATACTTCATGCATTCCATGTTCTGATTATTAATGGATGTTTACAGTTGTTTCTCTCCATTTTGAGTTGTGCCTTATCAGCAAATGATGGTCCTTAGGGCTTTATTCCCAAGGGCTTTACTCCATTCACATCATCAAGGTCACCACTACTTTGAGGAGGCAGTTCTTCCTCAGTCGCATTTTGAGTGCCTTCCAACCTGAGGGGCTCATTTTCCTGCACTATATCTGACAGTGTTGCTCTGCTCTTCATAAGGTTTTCAGTGACTAAATATTCAGAAGTAGTTTGTCACTCTTTCTTCTTAGTCTGTCTTCGTCTGGAAGTTCATCTGAAACCTGTCCACCATGGGTGATCCTCCTAGTATTTAAAATACCCATGGCATAGCTTCCAGAATCATAGCAACTCACAAGCCACCATAGTATGACAAACTGATGATGAGTGGTGATTTAAATTAATAGATATTATTTTTAGAAGTCTTCTGTAATGTTTTGTAATTAAATATGGTGTTACCTTCAGTTAATATGTCACTGCTTCATAACTATTTTATCCAGATACTCATTTATCATCCTGAAAATAGGCTCAGCATTCCCAAGAACCAGTCACAAAAGCATGATAAGCCATCAATCACTTTTTGAAAACAACACCAGACAAGGCACATGTTAGGCAGAACCTGCTCTGCATTGCAGTTCTCAATTCATATGTTCTACTCAGGCTTTCCTATTGTCTTAATCTAAATGAGACTGAACCTGCTGCCTCTCTCCAAGTCAGAATATCCTGACAGGTAGTCTAGTAAGAATACAAAATGTCATTTTAAAATTTAATTTTAAGAAAATTTTAGTGCCTAGGATAGCCCAACCCCCATGATTTTTCTAACCCCCTAATAATTCGCATAAAATAAACCTTTTACTGTCCTCTAGCCATGAGTTTTCTATAAAGGAAAGTTTGACAGTGTGTGTGGCCAAGAGACATAGGCAGTCGAGAATATTTTATGATGCTGAGCATGTCAAATTTTAAGCTTCATAGGTTTTTAAACACATACTTCTGAATAACTCTGCCCTCACACCTGATCTTTCTAGCCCAGCAGTCTTCAAAAAGATGGCAATTACCACTTCATCATGTTCAGTGATATATGATTTCTGTCTCCTTTTTATCCTTTTCAGTGATTTAGAGATTTCATAGAAGGACAAAAATAGGTATTTTAAGCAAAGACAATTCTGAATTCTGAAATTCTATTGAGAAATACTGAAAAAACAAACAAAAAACCTGATTTCCTCAGATTTGAAATGAATGCAAACACAATCTTACACTTTAGTTTACAACCAACAATCTATATCCATAGGCATTTATGATGAAGGTGGGCTACAGCAGCTGGTCAATTATTAAAATTGAACTTCAAGGGATTTTGGCTAGAGAAAGGTGGCAAAATGGAGGGCACATCATATTCTTTCTGTATTCCACAAAAGATTTAGAGTTATTAACTGATTATGACTCTGAGTGTAATATACGCTAAGCGGCACTGAGCAGCACTGCCTAGGTGTCGATATAAAGTTGTAGGTATTTTTTGCTTTGATTTTCTATGTATGCTTTTTTTTTTTTTTTTATAAGCACTAACAATAATTTCAAATATAGTAATTTGAGTAAAGGGCAAGGGAAAATAAATGAATAATTAGCAAAAACAATTATTTTCTGCTAATAGTTTTCTCCATCAGCTTTTACTAGAAGAGTGTTTTGTATTTTTTCTTAGATTCTGCGGTTTTTAAGATGACTGTTTTTTGCTATTCAATGTCACTTCTGTTCATGTCTTAGGCTTTGTGCTCCATGACTTCAATTCTTTATCATTTCTCTTTTTGAGTACGTACATCCTAAACCCTATACAGGGTTGTTATGATGGCACTTAACAACAGCAACAACACATATTGAATTACATGGCACAGCGGTTTTGTATGAAATGAATATTCCTTTGAGAGTCATAAAGGTTCTTTACCATAGTGGAAACTTGTTACAGAACACAATATTGAAGTCATTATAAATTCAAGTTGTTTAAAAAAATTTTTTTCTGTGGTATATAATGCTCTACGAATCACTTTAAAAACAAAAGTGAAATAGTGTTAAGTACCTTAATCCAAAGAAAATTCTTTTAAAAAATATGATTTCTTTAAAAAGCTATTTCCAGTTTATTGTAATTTGGAATGAAGTAAATAGCTTTTTATAGAGAGTGCACAAGATAAATCAAAATTGCCTTTTGATGATGTATTCAATTTATAGCCTCTGTTCACTTTTTAATAAAAGTTACTTATAAAATAAATGAGTTTCCAATAAAAAAAGCTATTTGTTCCATTTGACTTTTCAAGTATAAAGGTAGTAGAGGAAATTTTCCCTTGTCAGAATCTATCTTAAATTGCTGACCTTTTGCTTCCCCTTTTAGCCAGATTCTGACAAATCCAACCATTTCTCTAAAATGATGTACTGCCTTGGTGGCCAGAATGTTGGATCTGCTGTTCATAAATCTTGATTCAATATTAATTTACATTTCTTTGCTTGCATTGACAATAGAATCCACAAAAATAGGGCAAGATTTTAGATTTTTCAGTAGGATATTGTATTACTAGGAATCTTATACACTAAATTTATTAATAAAAACAAGAATATTGTTATATAACAATATGAGGAAATTAGAAATCAGTGGGTGTAACTGTCCGTGGCACAATGCATCTGCTAAGTTGTCATATCACGGTCTCTTACATGTTGCTGTGATGCTAGAAGTTCTTCTACCAGAATTATAAATACCAATAGTGTCACCTATAGTAGACTTGCTTCAAGAGAGTTTGCAGACTAAGACAGACTAGGTAGAAAGGCCTGGGGAATCTACTCTCAAATATTAGCAAATGAAAACCATATGGAAAATAACAGGATACAGTCTAAAATAGTGATGGAAGACAAACACATCCTCAGGAAAGACCAATTATCAAAAAAGGACTTCGAGATTAGTGAATCAGTGGATCCATGAAAATGAGGGAGACTATCAATGAACTCAATTTACAAAATAACCAAGACAATGGACTGAAACTTACCATCAGTCATGAAGGGCCAGTTACTATGAGTCTGAGTTGACTCAACAACTAACAATAACATAAAATCTTTGGATTGGTTGGAAAGTGTCTTTTCATTTATTTTTAGAAGGACGTTCAGTATTTCTGGTTAGGATATGGGTACTTAAAATGCACTTCTTGTATTGCTAGCTATTAATATAACGAATCATCATGCTATTGTAGTATTAATAATGAAACTGTTCATATGTAGTATAAAGTTTAAAGGAATTAAAAGGATATCTCATTTATCACATGTATCTATTATAGCATGATTTCACTGTCATAGATTTGATCATATTTCCCCATTTGATTTATCATTTCTATTACAAAGAAGGTTGAAACTGTACTTGATAATATTATTAAAATATTTTAAAAGAAGAAAGAAAAGAGGGAAGTAAAATCTATATATTTACTTTACATTATTAAATGAGCTCAAAAACTAAATATAGAATTAATCCCAGTCTTTAAATAAAATATTTAAACTAAATATTCCTAAATCCCATGTTTTTCAAAAAAAAATCACTAAATTTTTAAGTAAATAAAAATATAATCTAGTTTAATATTTTCAATTTCAATTACAAATTAACAATTGGAAAATACAAAAAAATTAATAATAATATTATAGCATCTGTATTAAATAAAACAATAAATAAATAAGCCATTTAAAAAACCTTTTTTTTTTTCTCACCTAACTTTTTAAGAAAACTAAGAGAAAAAGGGGGAAGGATCAAGTTTCATTTTTTACTGCCTCAACTACTTTATAATAATACTATTCAGAATGTCAGTGCTTTTCTTTTGAGGATACAATGAGTAGAGGATTGCATAAAATAAGACTAAATAAAAAATTAGGAAACACATTTCTATTGATTTACTTAATGCTTTTATATATATGCTATTTTAAAGAGATATATAAAATAGCATATATATCTATCATGTATATAAAAATAATCACAGTACAAAATTACTGTTGCTTTTTCTTTTGAAGAGGAATATATGTGTTATCTTATAATTTATAAGCTAAATATCTGAGCAATGCTATTTTCTTTTGAGTGTCAATTTCACCAAAAAATTAAAAGGGAAAAATTTCATTAAACACAATTCTTATGTCCAGAAATAGTCATTAGCCTATAAATAATACTGTGAATGTATCATCTTAAATACTAGCTTTTGAAAGCATAAAAACCCTTTATAATACATGTGATTCTGTTCAATAACTGATAAATAATAGCTCTTACTGAGTAATGATTTTTCTCAATAAGAAAATAAGAAGGTCATTGATGAATATGGAGAGAAATTTTCATTCATTCTGTCTCATATCACACACAAAAGAATCACACAAAAAAATTTGTATTAATAAGGATAAAACAAAAAAATTAAAAAACCAATGTAGAAAGTGAGCCAGGACAAGGATAGTTAATGTAATAAACTGTGATCAAAATGTAGCTTATATTATGTCAAAGCATATCAGAATGAATAGATACAATAGGGACACCACACTTGAAAGTAACCATATTAATTGGCTTTGATCAAATTCAAAAAAAGAATAGTTTACTTAGAAAATGATATGCTATATCACAACTGTTTGGCTCAATAAACATTAAACTACAAATTAAATCTTCATTTGCATATTTGGAAATATTTAAAACACTTCACTTTTCTTTTCGATTTGGATTTATTTTCACCCTTTGACGTACTGGCACAGTTTTCCTAATGATATAAATTGTAAGCAAGCTATTATATAAGTGCTCTATATTTTTCATGATTTATAGAGAAAACCAGTTGTGACCAAATTTCATATAAAGAAAGAGATGTGCAAGAAAATCCTAACAATTGCTCATATATGTATAAACGTTATACTTCAGTTATTTTTGGAAAATATATTTGACTAAATACTTATATCACTATATTCCATGGTCTTTACTCAGTTAACTGGAGTCCCATGTTAAGATAAGATAAACAAGAGAAGAGTATATTTTTCCTGATAAAACAAGTAGGTATATGGCTACCAGATACAAAGTAGCAGTAAAACAGGTGCAGCCCCTTAGCACTATAGTTGTAGGGCAAGAGTATGAATTGGATGTTACCAGCTACCCAGATGAGTATGGCTGGTGCTGTGGCAATGGCAACAGTACCAACGTATTCCCTTAGTATTTTGGTCTCAGAGATGGAAAAGTGCTGAAGCTTGATATAGCCCTCTAGAGAAAGCAAATTTGTGCCATGCACAACAGCTTACAGCTCATAGAAGATATCACAAAAAGGACCCCTGTAATAGTGTGAAGCACTACCCATACAAGGTAGGTCAAGAATTTTGCTAAACTTCGGTTGAGGTTGGCCAACCCCAGCACATTAACCAAATAGTATGTGTATCTGCAACAGAGGAGTGTCCTCTTTACCAGTCTTTTGGAGTCTGAGTTACATTAAATTTTCTAAATGTTCACCTAAGTCACTAATGCAAAGCACCAGCTGCCTACAACTGACACACTCCCATAGGAAAGTCGCATATGAGAGGGCATTGGGCAAATTCTCAAGGAAACCTGATACACAGATGACTCAGCTCAAGTAATCGCCTACGGTGGTTGGTTATGGCCATACAACCATCCACTGAATGTATGTGGATTGATCAGGGTATGGGAAACAGTAGCCAGTATACTAAATTGAAAGATGCTTGGGTGGTACTGATGTATGAACCCAGCCCCATAGTTCTATGGACATAAAGCTGGGCAATGCACGAAGGACTAATATTATGATTAGCAAAGTGGGAAGAGCAAGACTGGTTAGATAACCAGCAAATTCTTTGGTGAATCGAGCTGTGGAAAGATATTTAGACATTGCTATTTTTAATATGTCAACTCATAGCCTTCTTACTACACCAGGGAATGCTCAAGCTGATGAACATCCAGGCTGTGTGTTAAACAACAGACGTACTGCTGAGCAAGTGTCCGAGTAGCTACATCGAAAAAGAGGACATATGGTCTAGGAATGGGCAGATGGTCTAGGAATTGTTTGCCACTTCTGTCTCTGATACAACCCAACTCTAGCTGGACTGGTAGATGGAATTAATGGGTTTCTGAAACAAACTTTACAGCAAGAAATCCACTCCTGAAAGCAATGGACCTAGAAACTTCCAGAAGCGCTACAATATGTCACTGAGTATCAATGACAGACTCAGTCATTGTCTATCAATTACTGATGCAAGGACCATAGAAGGCCATGAGGATTCAAATCTCTAAGCTGGACAACTATCCATTAGCAGTGCCTGGGATTCCAACAATCCCTTTTGGTTATTGCCTTAGGACCTAAACCTGGGGTGGGGGTGGGTAGTTCCATTGTTTCTCTCCCCTGAAAGTGTAAAATTGGCCTCCATTGGTTTAGTTTGTTGGCCTTTTGGGGGGTAGGGCTAAATGTAGGCATACAAGTGTCACCTTGGTTCTGTCCTATGCCACAAAAAGCCTTGAAAAAAATTAAAATAAGTTCATGAGAACCAAAATATGACCTAGAATGTATCCCACCTGAATTTAGAGATCATCTGAAGAACAAATGTGAGTAATTAGACACTAATGAATGTAGAACAGAGGAGTTGTTAGATGACATCAAGATCATATAGAAAAACAGCAAAAGGTCATTAAGAAGACAAGAAATAATTAAAAAAACAAAAACAGATATCAGAAGAGCCTCTGATGCTTTCTCTCCAGGGTAAAGATGCTAACACAACTGGAAGGAATGAGGAGGTAAAGAGTTGAATAGAAAATTTCAAAGGGCAGCTTAAGAAAACAAAATCAAATATAATGAAATGTGAAAAGATCTGGAGTTAGAAAACAAAAAGGGACGAATATGCTCAGCATTTTTCAAGCTGAGTAAACTGAAGAAAAAATTCAAGCCTCAACTTGCAATAATATTTAAGGATTCTATTGGCAAAATATTGCATGTTACAAAAAGGAGCAATAAAAGATGGAAGGAATACCCAGAATCTTTGTATCAAAAAGAAATGGTCTATATTCAACCATTTCAAGAGGTAACATATGATCAAGTGACACTGAAGGAAAAGGCCAAGGTGCAATGAAGGCATGGGCAAAGAACAAGGCTCCGGGATTTGATGGAATACAAATTGAAATCTTTCAACAAACTGATGCAACACTGGAGGTACACACTCATCTATGCAAAACAATTTGGAAGACAACAACCTGGCCAACTGTTTGAAGGAGGTCCCTATCTATACCCATTCCAAGAGAACTAATCCAACAGAATATGGCTATCATCAGGCAATATCATTCATTTTGCATATAAGTAACATTTTGATTAAAATAATTCAAAAACAGCTTCAACAGTAAATTGCCAGAGGTTCATGCTGGATTCAGACGAGGACATGAAATGACGTCATTGGTGACGTCAGATGGATCTGGGCTAAAAGAAGAGAATACCAGGAACATGTTAACCTGTGCTTTATTGACAATGCAAAGGATTTTGATTGAGTGGATCATAAATAGCTATGGACAACATTTCAGAAAATGAATATTCTGAAACTTAATTTGTGCTCATGAGGAAACTGTACGTGGACAAATAGGCAGTTTTTCAAACAGAACAAGGAAACACTGAATGGTTTAAAATTAGGAAAGGTGTGTGCCAGGGTTGTATTTTTTTCACCATACATATTCAATCTGTATGCTGAGTAAATAATTTGACAATTTGGATTACATGATGAAAAACATGGCATCAGTGTTGTAGGAAGACTCATTAATAACCTACAATATGCAGATAATACCATCTTGCTTGATGAGAGTGAAGAGGGCTTAAAATACTTATTGGCAAAGATAAAAGAACACACCCTTCATCACTGGTTATAGCCCAATGTAAAGAAAACAAAAATCTTCACCAATGGACCAATACATATCATCAAGATAAACAGAAAAAAGATTGAAGTTGCCAAAGACTTAATTTTGCTCAGATCAACCATCAACATTCATGGAAGTCAGAGTCTAGAAATCAACCAATATATTGCATTAGGCAAAGCTGCACAAGACTTCTTTGAAGTGTTCAAGAACAAAGATGCCAGTTTCAAGACTAAGGTGTTCCTGTCCCAAGTCATGGTATTTTCAATAACCTCATGTGAAAGTTGGACAATTAATAAAGACCATATAAGAACTGAAATATTTCAGTTGTGGTGTTGGAAGAGAATATTAGAAGTACCATGGACCACCAATAGAATAAACAAATCTGTGTTGGAAGAAGTACACCAGAATGATCTTTGGCAGTCAGGATAGCCAGACTTCAACTCTTATACTTCAGACATATTGTCAGGAGGGACTGGTCCCTGAGAAGGACACCATGTTTGTTAAAGTGGAGGGTAAGTGAAAAAGAGGAAGATCCCCAAAGAGATAGATTTGCATAGTGGTAGCAGCAGTAGATTCAAGTGTAGAAATGATTGTGAGGTTGGCACAGGACTGGGCAGTGTTTTGTTCTGTTGTGCATCAGGTCACATGAAGTTAGTTCCAAGTAGAGGGCATCTAACAACAAACATAAAAAAATGCTACTTTTCTATTAATAAGATCAAGAATGTAGTTCTAACATAAAATAATTATTAAACATAGAAACAGGATAAAATAGTTTAATTACAATGCTGGGTGATACAGACAGTGAATATTTATTGTTACTGCTGTATACAGTACTTTCACCTGTTGATTAAATGTAGTTGAAAGGTTTTTAAAATATTTAATTATACATTTTAATTGAGTGTCAAAATACCTACAAAAAACAGGAAAAGATTATGTACTTTAAATGAGCCTAAGAAAAAATATATGAGAAATTTGTCAACCCGTAAGTAAAAAAAATCTCACTCAATATAGCTGTAGGATCACTTCCTAATATCAAAAGAAAATCTGTTAACACTTCAAATATTGTAGGAAAGATACATTCATTTTAAAAATACTGATGTGTCACCTCTGCAGCTTTCAGAATGTTAATGTAGACAATTACTATAAAAAGAGGTTTCTGAAAAAAACAGATTCTGTAAATAAAAATACAATTATAAATATGAAACCTCATCACAGAGATTTTATTTGTACAACTAACTTAATCGGATGTAACTTAAACTTACATTTCTCATTAGTTGAAAAACTTGAGTACATTAAAATATTTTAGTAGCTCAAAATTTTGCAAAACAATTGGTCAGAACTTCTTTTTATTATAAAAAAAAAGTCTTCTCATCAAGAGACATAAATTACTCCCAGAATATTAGATAATAAAACTTTACATTTAATTTTATGGACATAATCAGAAAAATGTTTAATTTGAAGGTTGACAAAATAAAGGTTATCACCAATTTACTGTTATCTCTTACATTGTTGTAGTTAAGTGTCTTTGAGTCACTTCCAGCTCATAGCAATCCTATCCACGGTTTCCAAGGAGCGGCTGGTGAGCTTGAACCACTGACCTTGCAGTTCAAGTCAACTTTACAGTCCAGCACATTAACTTGTAGCTCCACACCAAGACTCCATCTCTTTACATAAGTCACAGCAAATGTGTTGATAAGAAAATTTCTAATATTAATTTTGGATTTTGAAATGTACATAATATAAAAAAAATATTTATAGAAATTATCAGCTGTATCCTTGGTCAGTCTTGAGTCTTCTAAATATTTGTGGAATATATATTTTCTTGTCTACCCAATCAACTTTAGTTCAGGCTCTCAAAATTTCTTATCTAAGCAGGACTGCAGCCAGTGAGGCCAATGTAAATATTTAGCAATCAGTTCTCCTACCAAGTGGCAAGAAGGTGAGATTTGTAGCACTTGCTAACATTTGAGGTGTAAAGACACTTACCATGTGCCAATATCAAATTATCAATATGAAATTAACTTGCCTGTAAAATGTATTGAAATCGAATCATTGGCTTCAGGAGCAAGCTACTGTTTTCCTTCTCCTAGTATTTTTTTTTTCAAATGCACCTTCTACTCAGCTTCATGAATGATCTTTCCAAATTTTAATCTGATAATTCAGTCTACCAGTGGCTCACTGCATGGACTAGCTTGTGAATTACTACCTGATTATCTCACTGCATGCATGAAGTTAAAATGCTTGGTTTCTCCCTCCCTTGTAAACATTTTCTTTCACTAATTCTTGATTTGGGCATAGCCCTTAACCTTAACACTGCTTGAATTTTTCTGCACTGGTTCTTTTCTAGGAGTTCTATTAGAAAAGTGTTAAAGTACTCAGCTGCTAACCAAAAGGTTGGTAGTTTGAACCCACATGTGACTACAGGAAAATAGTTTAACTGCTTCTGTAAAGATTTCACATCCTTGGAAGCCTTATGTGGCAATACTACTCTGCATTTTAGGGTCTTGCTGACTGTTTTCAGATGTGCTCTCCTTCATAAAAACAAAACAAAACAAAACCACATGCTCAAGGAATTCATTCTTGAAAGATGTTTACCAATGCTTTATTGACTATGCAAAGGCTTTCAATCGTGTGGATCATGACAAAGTATGGGTAACATTGTAAAGAATGGGTATTCCAGAACACTTAACTGTGCTCATGAAAAACCTGTGCAAAGATCAAGAGGCAGTCATTGGAAGAGAATAAGGGAAGACTGAGTAGTTTAAAAGCAGAAAAAGTGTGAGTCAGGGTTGTATTTTTCACCATCCAGAACCAATCTGTAGGCTGAGCAAATAATCAGAGCACCTGGAATATATGAAGAACATGGCATCAGAATTGGAGTAAGACCTGTGATATGCAGATGATACAAACTGGCTTGCTGAAAGGGAAGATTTAAAATACTGACTGATGAAGATCAAAGACCACAGCCTTCATCATGAGTTATACCTCAATGTAAGGAAAACAAAAGTCTTCATGACTAATATAATGATAAATGGAGAAAAGATTGAAGTTGTCAAAGACTTCATTTTGCTTGCATCTAAAATCAACAGTCATGAAAGCCACAGTCAATATATCAAATGACACATTGCATTAGGTAAATCTGCTATAAAAGACCTCTTTAAAGTGTGAGGGCTAAGGTGTGCCTGAGCCAAGTCATAGTATTTTCAGTAACCCCATGTGCATGTGAAAGTTGTACAAGGACTAAAGAAGACCATAGAAGAATTGGTGCATTTGAGTACGGTGCTGGAGAAGAATATTGAAAGTACCATGGACTGCCAGTAAAACAAACAAATCTGTGTTGGAGGTAGTACAGTCAAAATGCTCCTTAGGAACCAGGCTGGGAAGATTTTGTCTCTCATAATTCAGACATATTATCAGGAGGGACAAGTCCCTGGAGAAGGACATCATGCTAGGTAAAGTGGAGGGTCTGTGAATAATAGGACGACCTTCAATGTGATATATTTGCACAGTAGCAGCAGCATTTGGTCAAGTGTAACAAAGATTATGAGGGTGACACAGGATTGGGTAGTGTTTCATTCTGTTTAACATAAGGTCACTATGAATTGGAACTAACTTGAATGCACCTAACAACAACAACAAATATAACTATAAATGAAAAAAAAAAACAAAAAACCTGCTAGCATCAAGTCCATTCCATTCCCATTCATAGCATACACATATATATATACATAGTTCCAAAGACTATAAATCTTCATGGAAGCATAAAGTGTCTACTTTCTCCCATGGAGCAGCTGGTGAGTTTGAACCGTGAACCTGGTAGTCAGCAGTCCAACACCTAACTCACCTTATCAGGGAGACCAGTCCCTGGAAAAAGGCATCATGCTAGGTAAAGTGGAAGGTCAATAGAAAAAAAGAAGACACTCAACAAGATGCATTGGCACAGTGACAGCAGTAATTAGCTGAATTGTAACAAAGACTGTAAGAATGGTGTAGGACCAGACAGTGTTTCATTCTATTGTGCATAAGGTCTCTATGAGATGGAACCAACTTGATAGTACCGAAGAACTTAATTCAGAAGTCATCTCTTCTCAATATTCCTGAGAATGGTCCTTTTGAAAGTTTTTCCATGATGTTTTAAACATGTTACTTTTATCCTATGTCATATGATTTTATAGTTATCATTTACTTTTCCAGTCCATTGACTGTAACCCAATTAGGAGGTAAAATGTTTCTTATCTATATTTATATTAGAGTGACAAGACTTGATAATATCATAGAATACAATCACTGCAAATGTTGGTTACTAAGAATGGAATTAATAATTGTGTCTTTACATAAATGTAAATGTGTATAATGCATAATTGGATACTTTTACAGATAAAAAATATAAATTACAAAATATATAGGTAAAATATAACTTATATGTTGCTGTTGTTTTTGTTAAGTGCCGCCGAGTCAATTCCCACCCATAGTGACCTAGTATAGGGTTTCCAAAGAGCAGCTGGTGAGTTTGAACTACTGACCTTGCGGTTCAAACTTGGAGGCTAGGTTGGCCAAACTTTGTCTCTCATACTTCGGACATATTGTCAGGAAGGACTAGTCGTTGGAGAAGGATATCATGTTTGGTAAGGTGGAGGGTCAGAGAATAAAAGGAAGATTCCCAGTGAGATGGATTGGCAAAATGGCAGCATCAATGGGCTCAAGCGTGGCAACAATTGTGAGGTTGACCCAGGACCATGCAGTGTTTCATTCTGTTGTGCATAGGGTCTCTATGAGTCAATACCGACTAGATGGCACCTAACAATGACAACAACATATATATGTGTGGTTCTGTGGGTAAATGAGCCAGACTTCAAAACTGTTTGAACTTCAATGTTGGCAGGTCAAGCTAACCAGCTGCTCCTCAGAAACCCTATACAGGGGAACCGACTTGAAGGTACTTAACAACAACAATATACATGTGTGTATGCATACATTTATATATACATGTGTGTATGTATGCATGCATTTATAAATATATATCTATATATGTGTGTGTGTGTGTAAGGAGTCCTGATGTGGCACTGTAGGATAAGCTCTGGAATGCTAACCATAATGGTGGTGATTCAAACACAGCAGTTTCTCCTCAGAAACCCTTTACAGGATAGCTATGAGTCAGCATTGACTCAAAAGCACTTAACCACAACAACAGATGAAATTACATTAAATTTGTAACTGCATTTTTTTGTTGATATGGAATTATATAAAAATTTTGATGAAAGTTTTATTAATATGCAATATGACTTAAATTTTATACAAATCATAGACTTATCTTTCTTACTTTGATTCATTTCTTCTTTTGTAAGAAGAAATATATACATATTACCACATATATATATAATAGTTTGAACTGTACTTATATTAGACAGTTGACTAAATTTAATGATTTCTATATGCTATTGTTTTTAAAGTCTATTTTGGTAAATGTCTTAAAACATTTAAATGTAAATGTCTTTGCATTTTTAAACATTTTTAAAACATTAATTGTTTTAAAATGGTTATCAAAAGTTATGTATGGTTGTATGGTTATAGGTTTAAAAACACTCAATTTTAAAGCATACTATTTTGTTGTTGTTAAGTGCCGTTGAGTCAATTCTGACTTACAGTGTCCCTGTACAGGATTTTCTAGGAGCACCTGGTGGGTTTGAACCACGGACCTTGTGGTTCACACTCTGGTACTTATCCTACAGTGCCACACCAGGAGTCCATAAAGCATACTATACAGCTATAGTAATCTAAACAACCTTACTAGTTTAACAAATAAACACCTAAACTGATGGAATCGAATTAAGAGTCCAGAATAACCCATTCATCTATGGTCAACTGATTTATAACAATGTACTAAGGATATTCAGTGTGAAAGAAGTGTCTCTTCAATAAGTCATCTAGGAAAGTTGAATTTTTAAATGAAGAAAAATGAAATAGTTCATGCCTTACGCTATAAACAAAATAACTTCAAAATGGATTAAGGACCTAAAGGTGCAAAATAAAACAATAAAGTGGTAAGAAGAAAAAATAAGACCAACATGGTTATGGCCAACTTTTAACAAGAAATTATCTATTGTAATAACAAAAGCAAAAACATCAGAACACTATATAAATAAACTTGTTATTATTTTTGTGTGCCATTGAGTTAGTCCCGACTCATAGTGATCCTGTATAGTGATTCTAAGAGCAACTAGAGGGCTTGAACTGCTGACTTTGTGTTTAGTAGTCCAGTGCTTATCCTACGGTGTCATACCAGGGCTCTAAATAAGCTTGTTATGTTGTTGTTATTGTTGTTGAGTACTGTGGAGTCGGTTCTGACACATACTGACCCTACACACGGTTTCTGAGGCTGCAAAGCCTCATCTTTCTCTGGCGGAACAACTGGTAGTTTCAACCTTGAGGTTAGCAGCCCGATTCGTAACCACTATGGTACCAGAGCTCCTTTATGTTGTTGTTTGTTGCGGACCATGTAAGACTGGTCAGAGGTTCGAGGCCCTATAGGCCCGAATGTAACAAATGAGGCCACTGGCAGTTTATGGCAAATTGCTTTCATTTTATATATTAAATTAATACACGGAGCCTTTGAGAATCCACAGATAAATGTGATATTTTCCTAAA
>NW_006408720.1:5401913-5407917 GCF_000296735.1 Chrysochloris asiatica | reverse complement strand
TCCCAAGCCTGCCCACCAGTGATGTATCCACCCTGGCTTTGGGGTGCCTCATTGTCTCCCTTCTTCTGTTTGTCTGTGTATTCTTTCGCTATCCCTATCGCCACTGGATCTCCCCTCCTCGTGAACCAAACACTCGTGACAACTATGTCAAAGGAAAACCCCGGCAGTTGTTAGGTACCATTAAGTCTGTACTAACTAATTGCAAACTTATGTATATCAGAGTGAAACACTGCCCTATCCTGTACCAACCTCAAAAACGTCGCTACACTTGAACCCATGGCTATTGCCACTATGCCAATTCATCCTATTGGGGGGTGGGGGGAGTCTTCCTTTTTTTTGTTGACCCTACTTACCAAGCATGATGTCCACAGTATGGACATGATGTTCACAGCATGACTCACCACAGTATGGCAAACTGACAGATGAGTGGGGGAAATAAACTTGACCTCATAAAATGTGAAAACTTGTTCATATAAAGACTTTATCAAAAAAAAAAAGCAAAAACAAAAAAACCAGAAAATACAAGCTATCAACTGGGATAATATCTTTGGAAACCATATATCCAACAAGAATCTTGTAGCTAAAACATATATAAAACTCAGTCAATATCAGAAGATAAATAACTCAATTATAAAATAATCAAAGGATTTGAATAGCCATTTTACCAAAGAGGAAATTCAAATGGCCATTAAATACATGGAAAGATATTCAAGGTCATTAGCCATCAGAGAAATGCAATTCCAAACCATAGTGAGATACCATTTCAGTCCAACTGAGAAAAAAGAAAACAAACATACACAAAAAGTAGAAAATAACAATTTGAGTGAAGATGTTGGGAAATTGGAACCCTAACTCACTGGATATGGGAATGAAAAATGGTGTAGCGATTATGTATATCAGAGTAACAGTACCTCAAAAACTAAAAATTGAACTAGCACGACCCAGAATTTCCAGTCCTAGGCACATACCTAAAACAATTTAAAGTTGAGAATGAAACTCATATACCAACATTCACTGAGGCACTAAACGCAATAATCACATGACAGAAACAATCTAATGCCTTTCAGCAGATGAGCTGATTAAAAAAGAAAAGTAATACATTTATACAATAAAATACAAAGTCAGTAGATGTGAATGTCTTGATACATGCTACAATATGAATATGAAACTGTAAGGCATCATGCTGTATGAAACAAGCCAATAACAAATGGCCAAATATTGTATGACATTATATAAAATATAAGAAAAGGCAAATGTATAGAGAATAAAGCTTATCATTAGTGATTATTAGCAATAGAAGGTGGGGCAGAGGTATGTTTAATGATGACAATATATTGAATTGAATAAGGATAAGGTAATAACATCCATGTAAATAAAGAAATGATTGAAGTTGTCAAAGACTACATTTTGATTAGATCACCACTCATGGGAGCAGTAGTCAAGAAATCAGACAACATATTGCACTAGGCAAATATGCTGCACAAGACCTCTTTAAAGTGTTCAAGAGCAAAAATGTTAGTTTGAGGACTGAGGTGCACCTGACCCAAGTCATGGTATTTTCAACAACCTCATATACATGTGAAAGTTGGACAATGAATAAGGAAGACCATAGAAGAATTGATGTATTTGAGATACAGTGTTGGAGGAGAATATTAAAAGTACCCTGGACTGCCAAAGAACAAACCAATTTATGTTGGAAGAAGTACAGCCAGAAAGCTCATTGGAAGCCAGAATGACCAAACTTCATCCCTCCTATTTCAGATATATTATCAGGAAGGACCAGTCCCTAGAGAAGGATATCATGTTTGGTAAAATGAAGGTTGGAGAAAAAGAGGAAGACCCCCCAGTGAGATGAATTGGTACAGTGGCAGCAGCAATGGGCTCAAATATAGCAATAATTGTTAGGTTGGCACTGGACTGGGCAGTGTTTTGCTCTACAATGCATAGGATTGCTATGGTCAGTACCCAGTAGGTGGCACCTAACAACACTAACACTTATAAATTATTTGCTTTTTAAAAGTATGTAAATGTAATTTCAGGTAGTTCTCTTATACTTTTATGGGTTTGTTTTGTTTTGTTTTGTTTTTTTCTGGAATGAGATCAGTAGAAACTAAAGTGGTCCAGCCCTATTTACTGGCCAAAGGAATTAAAAATATTGACAATTGACAATGTATTGATTGTATCACTTTACTTACATAATAGAAGCACTGTGTCCCTGTAGGATAAACACTGGACTTCTAATCATAATGTCATGGTTCAAGCCAATGTGCCACTCTTCAGGAGAAATATGAAGCTTTCTGCTCCCATAAAGCTTTAAAGCTTTGGAAACACTATACAGAGTCATTAAGAGTAGAACCTACTCTATACATTTAATAACAACCAACTATATGTGCTGCTGTGGGCTAATGTGGGTCAGACTGCAAAGCCATTTGAACTCCCAGATCAGTGGTTCAAGTTCACCAGCTACTCCTTGGAAACCCTATACAGGGTTGCTGTGGGTGGGAATTGATTAAGATGTCTCTCTGTCTTTGCAATCTTTATAGGTTGCCTGTTTTACATCACACTTTGATAATTCTTATTCATTAATAAAACTTGTTTTCCCTATTGTATTCGTGTGTGTGTGTGTGTGTGTGTGTGTGTGTGTGTGTGTGTGTGTGTAGAGGTAGAGGATTTCTGGGTCAGGAGTAGCTTTCCTTACTTTCAGCAACTTTTCTCCAAAAGAAACTCTGGAGATAGTTACAAGGACAACTGACTTCAGAGAATCACAATTTTTTGCTACTTGTAAAAGATGCCATGCAGTTAGTATTTCAGAGCCACATATAAGAACATGTAAGGCTCTATTCAAGAGGTTTCTGAGAAACTAGTATACAGAACACGTGATTAACAAAGCCAATGTGCATATGAGTGACAGGCATGATTTGAAAGCTTAAAAACAAAAGACGCAGACAAGCCCTTTTAGGGTTTATGAAGATTATGCTGAAATCAGGATGATGTACTTTTAAGTCAGATGAGCTAAATTATGGCTGACAAGCTATGGTGCACTGTAGAAAACGAGAATGGTCAATTCCTGCTTTACTGTTTTGTTTTTTTTTAATTCCCTTTGTTTTTTGTTTTTTTTTTCTTAGAATTTTACTTTGACTCAGAAAAGGGCTTACTCCATCAATATCTGCATAACAAAAGAGCCAATACTTAAATATATAAATCTGAGTGTTTCATTTGCATCTCTTGTTAATTTTGTAGTTACAACTAAATTTACCAACAAAAAACTAGAGTGTGAAGGCTTTCAGAGGCTGCACAGTAGCATAAGCACTAGACCTCAAAGTCAGTTTGAACCACAAGTTTGGTGGTTCAAACTTACCAGCTGCTCCTCAGAAACTGCATACAGGGCCACTATGAGTTGGAACTGACTTGATGGTCCTTAACAACAAAGAAACAACAGTCACAGTAGATTTAAAGTAATTTTAACAATGGGAAAGTAGAGGACAAATGGAGGGCAGTGGCATCTTAAAATTTTTATCATCTAAGACCTACTTATATTTTTAAAATTATAATTTAAATTAATATTACCTTTAATACTCTCTTCTATTTACATTGTTCTTACAAAAATAACTTATTTTCTTTAGGAATAAACATTCTTTTGGAACACATTTCTGTAGATTGGCTATCAGCAATCATTTTAAAGAGTCCTTTATCTACAAGATCGAAATAATCCGTATATAGAAGAAAATAGTGGTATAGTGATCTTTTTAGTATCACTTCTAGCCATAGTTTGTAACTGCCACCAAACACTATTCTTGCCCTGCTGGGTTTGGGTAAGAAAAGGTGAGAAAGATACTGAAGCATGAAATGTTTCAACAGTGGATATTCAGAGGTTTCATTGTAATTGTAAAAACTTGAAACTCTATCGTGGGTTTAAAAGGAAGTCATCTCAGAAGCATGAGGGGGGAATCTCACTATCATCAAAGATCAAGAGCCAGCAGAGGAGCATGTCCTTTGGAACCTGCGATCCCTGAACACTACATCTCGCTAACCCCAGGACAGAAAGCTGTGACACTAAAGGTGTTTCAAAGGAGCAGAAGCAGAAGAATCAAAACCAGAGCATGCAACAGAGCCGTGGGCCTCCCAGCCCACAGGGCAATTAAAGTTGAGTGCTTTGAGCAGGAAGCTTGCTTGTAGAGTGAGATGCCTCCAGGCACTTAAGTGCCGGAGCTAGGTTTGCTGACCCAAGGACTAGAGCTGAGTGTCTTCAGGCTGAGGTTTATGGTAGAGTTGTGTGTCCTATGGTTATTTATCAGCAGATAACTGGAACAACTGTGCCTTGAACATTTCTAACACTGAATTGAAACCCGTTAATTTCATTAGTTAAATCCCATACTTGTGAGTATAGTGTTTGGGTCTTATGTAGTTATAGCAATGGATTATTGAAGCCAACTGAGCAGTGAGTTTCATGAAAAGTATGGTTTGTTTCATATTTTTTGCAACAATAGAAACATAAAGTGTAGCTTACTTGCAAGCAAATGTTGCTGAATCCTATTTATCAAAATTAGTAGACGATATCTTTAATTTCTAACATAAAAAATTAAAATCATATTAAGAGAAATAAGCATTAATAATTTTATAATCAGAATGTATACTAGAAAAAATGATTCTTCCAATGTACCAGACAATAGAAGAATTGATGCTTTTGAGTTACGGTGTTGGAGGAGAATATTGAAAGTGCCATGGGCTGCCAAAAGAACCAATTGATCCATTTTGGAAGAAATGCTCCTTGGAGGCCAAGATGGCTAAACTTCGTCTATCATACTTCGGACATATTGTCGGGAGGTACCAGTCGCCGGAGAAGGACATCATGTTTGGTAATGTGGAGGGTCAGAGAAAAAGAGGAAGACCCCCAGTGAGATGGATCGGCCAAGTGGCAGCATCGATAGGCTCAAGCATGGAAATAGTAGTGAAGTTGGCCCAGGATCGGGCAGTGTTTCATTCTACCATGCATAAGGTCTCAATGAGTCAATACCGTCTTGATGGCACCTAACAACAACAACCAGACAATAGAAGTTGCTACACAATTACATACTGTAATACCCTAAGTGTGAGGGTACTTTACAGTGTTCTCCAAATGATAGTAAGTTTAGAACTTTCAAGGACGACATTCTTTTCAAGTTTGGTCTTTAAGAAATGAATTCTGAATCCCATTTCTCTCACAAAGATTATTTCCATTATCCATATTGTTATTGTTGATAAGTGCCTTGGAGTGAGTCGGTTTTGACTTGTAGTGACCCTGTATAGGGTTTCTGAGGAGCAGCTTGTGGTTCAAATCACTCTTGTGGTCTAGTGCTTAATTTACAGCACCACACCAGAACTCCATTGTCCATATAAACTTGTTTATTTTACTATGCTGTAGATGGTGAGCTTGAACTGCCAACCTTGTGATTAGAAATCCAGTACTTATCCTATAGCACCACATCAGGACTCCATTTTACTACATTATATGATGGTGTTGTTGTTGTGCCATGGAGTTATTTGCGACTCATAGCAACCCTGTACAGGGTTTCCAAGGCTATAAATCTTTATGTGGGTGGAAAGCCTCATTTTTCTCTGGCGGAACAGCTGGTAGTTTCAAACTGCTGACCTTGAGATTAGCAACCTAATTTGTAACCACTATGCTATCAGAGCTCCTTGTATATGTGGTGGTTACGTGCAGTGGAGTCTTCTGACTCACAGTGACCCTGTACAGGGTTTCTGAGGCTGTAAATCTTTACGGAAGCAGAAAGCCTCATCTTTCTTCCATGGAACAGCTGATAGTTTCAAACTGCTGATCTTGCGGTTTGCCTGATTCATAACCACTGCGCTACCAGAGCTTCTTCCTTGTATATTATTGTTAGGCGCCATCGAGTTGGAACCGACTCATAGAGACCCCATGCACAGCAGAACGAAACAATGTCTGATCCTGGGCCAACCTCACTACCACTGCCACACTTGAGTCCATAAATGCTGCCACCTGGCC